>NC_089268.1:35314061-35635493 GCF_963930625.1 Muntiacus reevesi
GAAAAATCAGCAGTGGCCAGAGGACTGGAAAAGGTCAATTTTCATTCCAATTCCCAAGGAAAGGCAATCCCAAAGGGTGCTCAAACTATGGCATAATTGCACTCATCTCACACGCTAGTAAAGTAATGCTCAAAATTCTGAAAGCCAGGCCTCAGCAATACGTGAACCGTGAATATCCAGATGTTCAAACTGGTATTAGAAAGGCAGAGAAACCAGAGATCAAATTGCCAACATCTGTTGGAACATCGAAAAAGCAAGAGAGTTCCAGAAAAACGTCTACTTCTGCTTTATTGACTATACCAAACCTGTTGACTGTGCGGATCACAATAAACTGTGGAAAATTCTGGAAAGATGGGAATACCAGACCACCTGACTTGCTTCCTGAGACATCTGTATGCAGGTCAGGAAGCTAGAGTTAGAATTGGACATGGACCAACAGACTGGTTCCAAATAGGAAAAGGAGTACATCAAGGCTGCATATTGTCACCCTGCTTATTTAGCTTATATGCAGAGTATATCATGAAAGATGCTAGGCTGGAGAAGCACAAGCTGGAATCAAGATTGCCAGGAGAAATATAAGTAACCTCTGATATGCAGATGACACCACCCTTGAGACAGAAAGTGAAGAGGAACTAAAAAACCTCTTGATGAAAGTGAAAGAGGAGAGTGAAAAAGTGAGCTTTAAGTTCAACATTCAGAAAACTAAGATCATGGTATCTGGTCCCATCACTTCATGGGAAATAGATGGGGAAAACAGTGGAAACAGTGTCAGGCTTTGTTCCTGGGGCTCCAGAATCACTACAGATGCAGATTGCAGCCATGAAATTAAAAGACACTTACTCCTTGGAAGGAAAGTTATTACCAACTTAGATAGCATGTTTAAAAGCAGAGACATTACTTTGCCAACAAAGGTATGTCCTGTCAAGGCTATGGTTTTTCCAGTGGTCGTGTATGGATGTGAGAGTTGGACGGTATAGAAAGCTGAGCCCTAAAAAATTTATGCATTTGAACTGTGGTGTTGGCGACGACTCTTTAGAGTCCCTTGGACTGCAAGGAGATCCAACAAGCCCATCCTAAAGGAGCTCAGTCCTGGGTGTTCATTGGAAGGATGCTGAAGCTGAAACTCCAATATTTTGGCCACCTCATGCAAAAACTTGACTCACTGAAAAAGACCCTGATGATGGGAGGTATTGGGGGCAGGAGGAGAAGGGGACGACAGAGGATGAGATGGCTGGATGGCATCACCGACTAGATCAACATTAGTTTGAGTAAACTCCGTGATTTGTGATGGACAAGGAGGTCTGGCGTGCTACGATTCATGGGTTCGCAAAGACTCAGACTTGACAGAATGACTGAACTGAACTGAACTGAGATTCTAATATTTGAGAGTCATGATCTAATCATGAGATCTAATAATGAGATTGATCAAGCTCTGGATGTTGGTTATGGACAGGGAAGCCTGTGTTGCCATAGTCCATGGGGTCAAAATAGTTGGACACAACTGAATGACTGACTCAACTGAAGAGAGTGGAACTTACCTGTGTTTTCCTCAAAAAGCAAAAGTCTAACATGTGTGGTGATGGCAATGATACTTAAAAGAAAGGGAAACTCATTTCTAATAGATTCACAAATGGGGGTGGACAAGATGACGGAGCAGTAGTAGGAAGTGGGGTACACCTCTCTCCACCGATGCATCAAGAAGGTCTAAAGACACAGCAATTCTCACAGAAGACCAGGAGAATACTGGCGGGATGCCCAGACTACTGAGGAGGAATATTAGGGGCCACACAGAACTCGGTAGGACAAAGGAGAGAAGGGTCGAGGATGAAGGGGAAAGAAGGAGGAGAATAAGTGGGAGCAGCCTGCACCTGGCGTTGAGGGAGCTGAAGCGCAGGGGAGAGATCCCCACATCCATGGCCGTCCACTGGAATGGGGAAGTCATTTGAGGCTGTTGGGGAGTGAACTAACTAACCCGTGACCATCTGAACGGAGTGAGAACCACATAGACAAGCCATGCTGCTGCCTTTCATACCTTGGACAGGGTTGTAAGTCCACTGGTGTCCACGGAAGCTGGGAGCTGAGGCCATGGGGATTGCAGAATGATTCCAGGATGAGGACTTCTGTTGACCGTGGGGAGTCAGCCGGATGGGATGGGATGGAGGAAATCTGCTGCATCCAATGCTTCTTAAGGAAAGCCACGAGGCCATAAGTGTAGGGTACAGCTTCCCGTGGAGGAGAGCTATCTCTTTCTCCATGGTGGTACCTGTAGGTTGAGCAATACAGAAAGACTTCAGTGAGGGTGGTCCTTGAGTGTCTGATGCACTAAGCAATGGAGAATTTGAATGTCTATATACCCTACCCTACCCTATTCTCTGCCTAAATTGTGGGTTTTAACACCGTAATATTTTTATGAAATTAAATTTCTTCTGGCAGAATTTCTGGTTTACAAATTAAGCTAATTCCTCACATCTGACTCATTCTTGGTGTTTCAAGAAACTTTGAGAACCTTCCTTCCTCTTAAGGCAATACTGCCCTTTACTTTACTACCATTGCTGACTTCCCATGTTTTCACTTCTTGCCTAATATATTCTATGTCTTTCTCTATTCACTATCACTTTAGTGGTATGTGACCTTTGTTGGTATTAATTTTTATAATGAAGTATTACCCTGATGCAGTAGAGAATCAAAAGGACTACAGTTACAACACTAGTAATAGATTACCTCCAAATTATAATCCATTAATGCTCCCATTTGAAACTGATTATCTATGTATATATCATTGAGGGCTCTTAACTCATTGTCCTTGCTTAGTGGCTTTATTTTGAAATGAAATATAGAAAACAATGGAGTGGTCAACTCTGGAAATTACCTTGCCTTTTATAGGTCTCATAGTAGATATGCAAATAATTGTTTGTTTGTTTGTTTTCCCAGTGCGGCTGTTCTTAGTACATATTATAGCTCAGTGTGGGGTGATTTCTATTGACTGAAGAATGTACACTTTGAACTGTAATTGTCAAACAAATGAGTGGAGATGAATAAAGTAATACCAAGAAAGCACAAGTTTTTGTTGTTCTAGAAGGAAAATCTTGCTGTGTCTCTCATCTGCAGTCTAATCTTCAGGTTTATTGAAACTCTTAATTTTCTTAAGCACCATTAAAAATTTGGATTATTTGGTGTTTTTTGCCCTTGAGTTGTATGTCTCATGTATTTTTGGATATTAAGCTCTTATCAAATATATGGGGGCAGGAGGAGAAGAGGACAACAGAGGATGAGATGACTGGATGGCATCACTGACTCAATGGACATGAGTTTGAGTAAACTCTAAGAGTTGGTGAAGGAAAGGGAGGCCTGGCATGCTGCGATTCATGGGGTCGCAAAGAGTCGGACATGACTGAGCGACTGAACTGAACTGAACTGAAATATATGATTTGGAAATACCTTCTGTCAATCTGTAAATTGCCATTTGATTTTGTTGATGTTCCTTTGTTTGGAGTTTGATGTGGTGTCACTTGTTTGTTTTAGCAGTTGTTGCCTTGTTGCCTTGGCTTTTGGTGTGAAATCCAAAAACTCATTGCAAAGACAGAAGGCAAGAAGATTGCCTCAATGTTTTCTTCTAGGGGTTTAATTGCTTCAAACCTTATGTTCAATTTTTTATACCCTGTTTAGTTGATTTTTGTGTATGGTAAAAGACAGGGGCACAGTTTCATTTTTCCATAGCATTATTCAGTTTTCCCCATGCAATATTTGAAAAGCTTCTCCTTTTCCCATTTGATAGTCTTGGCTCCTTTCTCATAAGCTAACTGACAATATATGGGTGTGTGTTCCTTTCTTGCTTGTCTGTTCTGCTCTGTTGATCTATGTGTCTGCTTTCGTGCCAGAAGCAAATCATTCTGTTTTGATTACTATAGCTCTCTAATACAATTTGAAATCAGCAACCCTAGTCTCGAACGTTGTTCTTCTTGCCCAAGATCACTTTGACTCTGGTATTTTGTGATCTATTACAGCAGAATAGACCAAGAAGAGATGGAAAAAGGACACAGAAGAACTATACGAAAAAAAAATGAACTTCATGATCCAGATAATCACAATGGTGTATTTTCTCACTCAGAACCAGACGTTCAGGAATGTGAAGTCAAATGGGTTTTAAGAAGCACTGCTGCCCATAAAGCTAGTGGAGATGATAGAAAGCCAGCAAAGCTACTTAAAATCCTAAAAGATGATGCTAGTAAAGTTCCCCGCTAAATATGTCAGAAAATTTGGAAAAGCCAGCAGGGACCCGAGGACAGGAAGGGGTCAATCCTCATCCTAGTTCCCAAGAAGGGCAGTACTAAAGAATATTCAAGCCAATGAACAGTTGTACTCATCTCCCATGCTAGTAAGGTTATGCTCAATTCCTCCAGCCTAGTCTTCAGCATTATGTGAACATAGAAATTCCAGATATTCAAGTTCGGTTTAGCAAAGGCAGAGGAACCAGAGATCAAATTGCCAACATTTGCTGGAACATAGAGAAAGCAAGGGATCCAGAAAAGCATCTGCTTCATTGACCTCACCAAACTGTGTGGATCACAAAGTGGAAAACACTTAAGGAGATGGGACTACCAGACCAACCATACCTGTCTTCTGAGAAACCTGTATGCAGTTCAAAAAGTAACAGTTAGAAGCAGACAAGGAACAATAAACTGGTTCTAAATTGGTGAAGGAGTCCGTCAACACGGTATATTGTCACCCTGCTGATTTTGCTTATATGCAGAGCATATGAGAAATGCTGGACTAGATGAGTCCTAAAGGCTGGAATCAAGATTGCTGGGAGAAATATCAACAACCTCAGATATGTGAGTGATACCACTGTAATGGCAGAAAGGGAAGTGGAACTAAAGAGGCTCTTGATGGGGTGAAAGAGGAGAGTGAAAAAGCCGGCTTAAAACTCCATACCAAAAAAGCAAAAATCATGGCATCTGGTCCCATCACTTCCATGGCAAATAAAAGGGGAAAAGATGGAAGCAGTGACAGATTTCCTCTTCTTGGCGTCTAAACTCACCGTGGATTGTGACTGCAATCATGAAATTAGAAGATGATTCCTTCTTGGCAGGAAAGCTATGACAAAACTAGACAGTGTGTTAAAAGCAAAAACATCACTTTGCTGACAGAAGTCTGTACAGTCAAGGATATACTCTTTCCAGTAGTCATGTATGCATGAAAGAGCTGGACAGACAATAAAGAAGGAAGAGTACTGAAGAACTTATATTTATGAACTGTGGTTCTATAGAAGACTCTTGAGAGTCCCTTTGATAGCAAGGAGATCAAACCAATCCACCTTAAAGGAAATCAACCCTGAATACTCTTCGGAAGGACTGATGCTGAAGCTGAAGCTCCAATACTTTGGCCACCTAATGTGAATAGCTGACTCACTGGAAAAGACCCTGATGCTGGGAAAGATTGAAGGCAGAAGAAAAAGAGGCTGACAGAGGATGAGATGGTTGGCTGGCATCACCAATTCAATGGGCATGAACTTGGGCAAATTCTAAGAGATGGTAAGGGACAGGGAAGTCTGGCATACTTCAGTCCCTGGAGTCACAAAGAGTCAGACATGACCTGGCAATTGAACAGAAACAACAACATTTTTATACAAGTTGTAGAATTTTTTTTTTCTGTTTTGTGAAAATTGCCTTGGAATTTTGAATGAGACTGCAGTGAATATGTATATAGGTTTGGGTAGTATGGTTGTATTAACAATGTTAATTCTTCTAGTCAATAAATATGAAATATGTTTCCTTTTGTGTCTTATAAACATTTCTTTCATGCGTCTCTTGAATGTTTTCATACATGGATCTTTCAACACCTTGCTTAAATTTATTTCTTTTTTTTTTTTTTTGATGCAATTGTAAGTGGGATTATTTGTATTTCTGTAATTTGTTTTTGTGTATGGATAGGTAACTGAGTTTTATATATTCAAATACAGTATACAAAATGCATGCTATTTTTACAGAGTAGACAATTCACACACACACCCCCCCCCCATTAAGACATACATAACACCCAAGAATTATATGACAAGATGCTCAACATCACTATCAGGGAAGAGCAAATCCAAAGTACAACATATACCAGATCATTTTGTTTAAATGGCTTTCACCAAACAGTAAGAAATAAGTGTGATTGAGGATGTGTAGAAAATGGGGGTCTTAATGCATTATTGGTAGGAATGTATATTGGTGCAATTTCCATGGAAAACCTTCTGGAAGTTTCTCACAAAATTTCAAAAGAACTGTTATGTGGCCATTAATTCCACTTCTGGATATACATTCACTTCTGAATATATATTGAAAGGAAATGAAATAATTATCTCAAAGAGAAATCTGTACTCCCGTATTCATTGCATCTATATTCACAGTAGCCTAGAAACAAACTATTACAGGAACAATCTGAGTATCTGTCAGCAGGTGAAGAGATTAAAACAATGTGATGTGATATATATATGTGAATTTTATTTGGCCATTAAGGAAGAAAGAAATTCTTCCATATGGTCAGCATGCATTAAATTGGAGGGCCTTATGCTAACTCTTGCCTGGAAAATCCATGGACGGAGGAGCCTGGTAGGCTGCAGTCCATGGGGTCGCGAAGAGTCGGACACGACTGAGCGACTTCAGCTCACTTTTCACTTACCTGCATTGGAGAAGGAAATGGCAACCCACTCCAGTGTTTTGCCTGCAGAATCCCAGGGACGGGGCAGCCTGGTGGACTGCCATCTATGGGGTCGGACACAATCCCATACAGGGTCGGACACGACTGAACTGACTTAGCAGCAGCATGCTAAGTAAAGTGAGCGAAAGACGGATACTGTATGATCTCAATTGTAAGGAATTAAAAAAAAAAAATGGAAATCGGAAACAGAGTAGGAAAATGATTGCCAAGGTCTGGAGGGTGGGGGAAATAGGGACGGGTTTGTAAAAAGTTATACTTTTTAACATATTAAAATTATAAGGTCTGAGGATCTAATGTATAGCATGATGGCAATAACTGATAAAATTGTGTTGTATAATAGATGCTGTCTAAGAGAGTGGAACTTGCCTGTGTTCTCTTCAAAAAGTAAAAGGTAAACATATCAGATGATAGGTATGTTACTTAAGTTAATAGAAAGGGGAACTCTTTTCTAATACATATGTAAATGAGGGTCAGCACTATGGCAGAGGGGTAGGTGGAAATGGCAAGTATACTGGAGTGGGTTGCCATTTCCTCCTTCAGCAAAGCTTCTCGACTTAGGGATTGAACCATCGTCTGTGTCTCCCTCATTGCAGGCAGATTCTTTAGTTGCTGAGTCATCAGGGAAGTCCTAACAAAACTACCATATCTCCTAGAAATTCTACAATTGGGCATATACCCTGAGAAAACCATAATTCAAACAGACACGTGTACCCCAAAATTCATTGCAACAGTGTTTACAATAGCCAGGACATGGAAGCAATCTAGATGTGCACTGAGAGAGGAGTGGATAAAGAAGTTGTGGTGCATCTATACAAGGGAATTTGAGTTAACCATAAAGAGAAGTGAATTTGGGTCACTTGAGCTGAGGTGGATGAACCTACAGCCTATTGTGGAGAGTGAAGTAGGTCAGAAAGAGAAAACCAAAAGTTCTATATTAATGAGTATTTAAGGAATCTAGAAAAATGGCACTGATTTACCTGTTTTCAGGGCAGGAAGAGAGACACAGACAGAGAACGGGTTTGTGGATACAATGCGGGAAGGAGAGGGCAAATTGAATTGAGAGAGTCTCACTGAAACACAGTACATTACCACGTGTAAACTGTTAACAGACAGCTGGCGGGCAGTGTGGCACAGGAAGCTCACCCCGTCTGTGTGACCACCTGGAGACGCGGGGCGGGGTGCGAGCGGGGGACTCAGGAGGGAGGGGGGATATGTGCACTTAGGGCTGACTCACATGGCTGTACAGCAGAAACCAACACACTGTAAAGAAATTATACTCCAGTTACAAGTAAATTTAAGAAATAATATATACATCTATCAAATTCTCATGTTATATATTTAAATATCTTACAGTTTTATTTGCCAAATCTGTCTCAAACAATACTCTGCTTGCTAATCACTATTCATGACATGATTTATATATGTTTGTGTCTCCAAAGGAAAGCAAAGAACTTTGCACTATCTACTGACAAAGGCAAAATGGAGACTTTTTCGATGTTTAAATATCACTTAAGGAAAAGGATTAATAATTAGGTAGTTATCAGTGGATGAATAGCCCCTCAGCCTCTGGCCTCTCTTTTAACTGGACCCTTCAAGTCCAGTTTCTCCTGCTTCTCCTCTTTCTAGTGCTTTGGTAGATTCCTCATCTTTGAGGGCAAATTTAACAAGTCAGCTTCCAAACAAATGTTATAACTGGGTGCTTAGTCCCCAGAGGTGACAAAGTCCCTTATCACTTGATGCTTCTTGTGTGAAATAAAAGCCTTCCCCTGTATCATTTGTGTTTTTAAAGTAGATCTAAAAGGCTGAAGGTAGGCTGTGGGAGAGGTTTTGTTTTCCAGGCTGGACTCCTCTTGTCAGGACTAGATTGGTGGTATATGACATTTTTCAGGCTGCTTGAGCAGCAGTGGCTGTCTTATGCTTGTATACATATGCCCATCACACACAGATACACACACACACTCTCCCCACATAATAAATGATTGGCATGCAAAGGAAAGTCATGTTTCCATTTTCCAGTGACTGAAGATAAAAAATTTAGCCTTATCTTGCTGCCCTAATTCTCTTATCTTCAGAGTAATATGTGAATGAAAAAAGTGAAAATCCCACACAAAACCTTCAAATCAGAAGAGAATTTTAGCATTCTTCCTTCATCTTTTTAAAATAAAAGTATTCAAATAAATACAAATGCATAGACATCAATATATTCATATAGATATTCATAAAGGGTAGCTGAAGGATCTTCTAACAAGGATGTCAGTAACTTTGGTGTGGAAGGTCTGTGACAGTGTTTATGATGACTAGTCCCTGAAATGTTAGACATTTTTCATGTGGCTGAAATATATTTTTTCTGGACACTTCAGATCATACAGCTTTTGTGGGGCTACACGCAAAAACCGAGAAACTTGCTCTTGTTTTCCTATCACCACCTCAGATTTTTGAACTTCTGGGGGTGTCTTATAAACAGAAGTCTCGTCTGAAATGGCTTCTGTCAAAATGTCGATGTGTTGCATTTGAAAATAAAGTTTTTATTATTTGTTACCATAACATTGGAATTTTCGACTACTTTTCCATTCTGTAGGAAGTTTTCCATTTTTAAATCTGAGTGTTTGTGTTAAAGTTATAGGAACTTTGCATAACAATCTTTAAAACTTAATGCTTTGATCAAATTTTGGAACTAGAAAACAGGATCAGGGTGACCTGATTTCTCTCAGTCCTTTTGGTTACAGAGTGGAATCTACATCAGATGGTGACCATTCTGCTCCTTAAACAATTCCTGGAAGTCAGTCCACAGTTTCCTTTAATGATCCATCCACCCCAGGACTCAACAGCTCAGATTGTTGAAATTTCGTGTTATATATACCTTAAAACTCGAAGTCATTCCATGTTTTGTTTTCCATTCTCTATGGAAATTGAAACCTCTCTAGTCTAATAATTCCTAATACACTTTGATGTGATTATTACATGATCTTGAACATAATATTCTAAAGGTAAGCCATCTTAAGCATTTAGCATTTCTCATGTCTTCCTTTGCACTCTTTTGTATATTTTGGCATATGAATAAATAATCATGATTGAGATTGTTTCAAAATTTCATTATTTACAAAGCAATTTTTATATCCATGCTGGTCTTAGTCTCATTGTGATAAGCAAGGAGACAAGGGTTTCATGCACTTAGTGAAGAAAGAAATCTGGGAAGGAAGTTAAGGTGCTGTGTAATGAAGGGTTGAATAGAGCAGGAAATGGATGTAAGAACATGAAATAATGGGATGCTTACGTATTTCATTGGCCAAACTATGTAATATAGATTCATCTGCCAAGAACAGTTGCCCTTTTCTGATTCACTAGTTTTTGAAGCAAAATCAAAGCCTCATATTTTCTGCAGTTTCTTACCTGATTGAATCCCATCCTGACAAAGTTGGCACACAGATGGTCCGCACACAGGTGTGTACACAGATGTTGACGAGTGAAATGAGCCGATTTGCATTGTGGCCACCAATCGCTCTTTGGTCTGCCCCTCTTTCCCTCCAATTTTCTCTACTCTTCTTGCATGTTCTTCCGGGTAGGATGTGGGAAATGGGTAGCTCAAACACACACGTTAAAAGTTGTAGGGATGAAGTTGACTCCATTACAAGTTAAAGGTACACTGCTGGCTCAGCAGTAAAGAACCCAGCTGCCAATGCAGGAGACCTGGGGTCGATTTCCTGAGTGGCGAAGATCCCCTGGACAAGGAAACGGCAACTCCAGTATTCATGCCAGGGAAATCCCATGGACAAAGGAGCCTGGTTGGTTACAGTCCATGGGGTTTCAAAAAGAATCAGGCACAAATCAGTGACTAAATAACAAAATCAAGGAAGTCTTTCCCCCATCATTCCCTCTCTCTGGCCACTGCTGAATGTGATTTAAAAACTGGAAATTTGGAGTTGTAATTGAAAATCAGAAATATATATTACTTTTCCAATTGAGGGAGGAATCTGTAAACTCATTCTATGAATGCTTAAAATCTTAGAACTTCATTAAGTTGTGATGACTACAGTGAGACAGTCAAGGTTGAGAAAGAGAAGCTCAGCCTTCTCTCCCCAGCAAGACAGCTGCCAGATGACGCTGTTCTCTGAGCTTGTTCTCTTGGCCTCTGTCCTGCTTGTCTCCTGCATGTGGAGCAGGAAAACTTAAAAAGCTGTTAGGATTTGGGGGGCTCAGATACCCAATGGCAAATATTTTCCCCAATCCCACAAAGAAAACAACCTGGTATTTTTTTGGAAAATTTAAGGGAAGATTTATGGACCTCCAGGTTTATAAAACCATCTGGCACTTCATAGTTTGCAGGCTGGCTGCTTTGAGAGTTCAAAGTTTGGACTGACCACACCACTACTGCTACCACTCCCTCCTCCTTCTTTAATAGTTCAATTTAGTTTCTACATTGATACCTAAGAGGCTAGTCTTTTAAACTTATTGGACAACTTGTAAAAATCAGTAGAACTTAGAAGAATGTATCTGTTGCTTTTTAAGGGCATTTTTACTGTTTGTCCCTTGCTGCATTTTGGAGTCTAGTTGGTGACCTCTGAGTTTCCACTTAGCTTAGCTTCCTTATGGAAGCACTGCATAATTTGGGTTTTGTTTGAGCAGTTGGTGACTTTTGACCCCTCTCAGTAAGGTGTTTAGGCTGAGGAGGACTGAAAGAAGGTTCAAGATGGGATATTTTCAACCTCTGCCAAGCTAGAGTAGTCTTCCTCTCAGCATAGCAAACCCTTATATAGAAATGGTTTCCAGTCTCTATAGAGTGTTCTGGCGGAGCAACTCAGATCAAAGGCTTGCTATTTGAAAAATGCACATTCACATTGGAGAACAAAAAGGAAGTATGCAAGTCAAAAATATCACTTCAAAGTATCTCAAGTTTATCTCAATTTCAAATGAAAATGAAGAACATGAGAACAGGGTTTATAAGTTTTCTCTGCCTAATTCTGTTTGTAACTGAGATGAAATCTCGACTATCCCTTTACTGCTAGTGATGGGTCCCCAAGGACTCTGGGTGTCGGGCAATCTGCTTATTAATTGCCTGTACCTGTGATAATCTTGTACACTTAGTTTAAAAGGGTGACAAACTTTTATCTACCTCACCCTTTTTGAATGCAGATTAGTTACACTTTATTAAAAGTATAGCATTTTAGGGAAGAAGTTAAAATGAGAAACAGAGATAGCCCCTTAAATACCTTTCTTTCCAGGAAATCACTTGTGTCCATAGGATTTGTTTCTGTTTTTGTTATAGTATTTGTTGAGTACCCAACTTATGGGTGTCTGCCAGTCTCTTGGGTACAGTGTAATTGTATCTTTAGATTACACAACATTTTAGGCATAGGGCTCTTTACTTTTTTCTTTGCATGTTCAACATACTTTATGATAACATTAGAAAAGTCTTCTGTGTGCATCTATGCATGCGAAAGTTTTAGCGTATTATATCGGTACTTACTTGACATAAGTACCTTGCATACATTATCTGATTTGCCAGAAACTAAATATTAACCATATTGTGATGAAAATGAACTCTCCTGACAACTCTTTCTTTCCCCTTATTCTTTCCTGAAATGATGATTGTAAACTATAATGTTGTGGAACTCTATGTTAAGAATTTACAGCTCAAAACATGAGACTCAGAGATTGAATCTTGAGGTCTGATCTGTTCCTTAACATTGCCTTAAGCCTTTAGACATTAGGTCAGCAGTTAGCAAGGCAATATTTTTCCTTCCACAACAGTAACTCTTATTTTGCTTCTTAACCTCTGATAAATCTACTTGTTTGCATCCTCTTTCCAACACAGTGCTAACATGTCAAAATTCATATGTAGATGAGAGTAAAACTGAATGGTGGATCTTACATGATACTACAGAGTCATTTGTTTGGAAAACGGGGAGACTCCTGATTGAAAAGATATGATACACAGATATTTGTCTAAACTGGTTCTGAATCTGACTCATCTGTGACTGAATATTTGTTACTCGACCTGCGTTTCATTTCTACTTAAAACTCCGAAAGTGCTTCAGAGATTTTGATCAGGTTCTTTCGAATTTACTTTTAGTTAATCCCCTTAGCAGAGAAGGCAATGGCAACTCACTCCAGTACTCTTGCCTGGACAATCCCACGGGCAGAGGAGCCTGGTGGGCTGCAGTCCATGGGGTTGCAAAGAGTCGGAGAGGAGTGAGTGACTTCACTTTCACTTTTCACTTTCATGCATTGAAGAAGGAAATGGCAGCCCACTCTAGTGTTCTTGCCTGGAGAATCGCAGGGACAGTGGAGCCTGGTGGGCTGCCGTCTATAGGGATGCACAGGGTCGAACATGACTGAAAGGACTTAGCATCAGCAGCAACAATCCTCTTAAACTCAGTTTATAGACCAGGGGGAACCTCCCAACACACTGAAGAATGAAATTGCACCCCCTAAAATGAGTACTTCTTGTATTGCTCACTGACTGAGTGGTGTAAGAAAGCAGGCTAACTTGGGCTCTTTTCTTGCCTACTGTTTTGTAGTCAGTAGAAATGCAGAGGGCGCTGAGCACCTAACCTAAAAAAGATGTCCCTTCATTATAGGGGACTGGAATGCAAAAGTAGGAAGTCAAGAAACACCTGGAGTAACAGGCAAATTTGGCCTTGGAGTACAGAAGGAAGCAGGGCAAAGGCTAATAGAGGTCTGCCAAGAGAACATACTGGTCATAGCAAACACCCTCTTCCAACAACACAAGAGAAGATTCTACACGTAGACCTCACCAGATGGTTGAGACCGAAATCAGACTGATTATATTCTTTGCAGCCAAGGACTGTATTCTATACAGTCAGCAAAAACAAGTCTGGGAGCTGACTGTGGCTCAGATCGTGAACTTCTTATTGACAAATTTAGACTTAAATTGAAGAAAGTAGGGAAAAGCACTAGACCATTCAGGTATGACCTAAATCAGATCCCTTATGACAATACAGTGGAAGTGAGAAATAGATTTAAGGGACTAGATCTGATAGACAGATAGCCTCATAAACTATGAATGAAGGTACGTGACATTGTACAGGAGACAGGGATAAAGACCATCACCAAGAAAAAGAAACAAAAAAGCAAAATGGCTGTCTGAGGAGGCCCAAATGTGAAGTCAAGTGAGCCTTAGGAAGCATCACTATGAACAAAGCTAGTGGAGGTGATGGAATTCCAGTTGAGCTATTTCAAATCCTGAAAGATGATGCTGTGAAAGTGCTGCACTCAATATGCCAGCAAATTTGGAAAAGTCAGCAGTGGTCACAGGACTAGAAAAGGTCAGTTTTGATTTCAGTCCCACAGAAAGACAATGCCAAATAATGCTCAAACTACCACACAAATGCACCCATCTCACACTCTAGTAAAGTAATGCTTAAAATTCTCCAAGTCAGGCTTCAGCAGTATGTGAAAGTGAAGTTCCAGATGTTCAAGCTGGTTTTAGGAAAGGCAGAGGAACCAGAGATCAAATTGCCAACATCTGCTGGATCATTGAAAAAGCAAGAGAGTTCCAGAAAACATCTATTTCTGCTTTATTGACTATGCCAAAGCCTTTGACTTGTGGATCACAATAAACTATAGACAATTCTGAAAGAGATGGAATATCAGACCACCTGAGTTACCTCTTGAGAAACCTGTATGCAGGTCTGGAAGCAGCAGTTAGAACTGGACATGGAACAACAGACTGGTTCCAAATGGGAAAAGGAGTATGTCAAGGCTGTATATTGTCACCCTGCTTATTTAGCTTATATGCAGAGTATATTATGAGAAACGCTGGGCTGGAATAAGTACAGGCTGGAATTAAGAATGCTGAGAGAAAAATCAATAACCTCAGATATGGAGATGACACCATCATTATGGCAGAAAGTGATGAACTAAAGAGCCTCTTGATGAAAATGAAAGAGGAGAGTGAAAAAGTTGGCCTAAGGCTCAACATTCAGAAAGCTAAAATCATGGCATCTGGTCCCATCTCCTCGTAGCAAAAAATGGGGAAACACTAGAAACAGTGGCTGACTATATTTTCCGGGGTTCCAAGATTGCTGCAGATGGTGATTGCAGCCATGAAATTAAAAGACGCTTACTCCTTGGAAGGAACGTTATGACCAAAATAGACAGCATATTAAAAAGCAGAAACATTACTTTGCCAACAAAGGTCCATCTAGTCAAGGCTATGGTTTTTCCAGTGGTCATGTATGGATGTGAGAGTTGGACAATCAAGAAAGCTGAGTGATGAAGAATTGATGCTTTTGAACTGTAGTGTTGGAGAAAACTCCCGAGAGTCCCTTGGACTGCAAGGAAATCCAACCAGTCCATCCTAAAGGAGATCAGTCCTGGGTGTTCATTGGAAGGACTGATGTTGAAGCTGAAACTCCAATACTTTGACCATCTCATG
This sequence comes from Muntiacus reevesi, assembly GCF_963930625.1. NCBI lineage: Eukaryota > Metazoa > Chordata > Mammalia > Artiodactyla > Cervidae > Muntiacus > Muntiacus reevesi. Next base: position 35,329,162 of record NC_089268.1, read on the forward strand.
TGAAGAGCTGACTCATTTGAAAAGACCATGATGCAGGTAAGTTGAAGGCAGGAGAAGGGGGCGACCGAGGATGAGATGGTTGGATGGCATCACTGACTCAATGGACATCATTTTGGATAGACTCCAGGAGTTTGTGATGGACAGGGAGTCCTCGCGTGCTGTGGTTCATGGGGTCACAGAGAGTTGGACATGACTGAGTGACTGAACTGAACTGAACTGAAGCATATATTTTTTTTTCCATTTCTTTTTATTAGTTGGAGGCTAATTACTTTACAATATTGTAGTGATTTTTGCCATACATTGACATGAATCAGCCATGGATTTACATGTGTTCCCCATCCTGAACCCCCCTCCCTCCTCCCACCCATCCCATCCCTCTGGCTCATCCCACTGCACCAGCCCTGAGCACTTGTCTTATGCATCCAACCTGCACTGGCGATACTTGAGTGAATACAGAGCTAGAGGCTCAAGACTTAAGAGTCACCTTTTGCTTACTCACTTCTCCTTTCCTTTCCTCATTTCGCATCTGCCACTAGATATTCCTAGATGATTCCTCCAGAGAGTGGGCGTTTCCACCTGCCTCTGATGTGAAATGCACTAAAAATAGTTTTGACCTTTGACAGACATATCAACTTCTGTTTTTCTAAGTATGAGCACCAAATGAATTCTGACATGGGGATTACTGACCTCATGTCCACCAACTGGGATTGATCCATGGTTGCCTTCACAATTTAGAAAAGTACATATGAAAATACCACATGATGTGTGGTTCAGTTGCAAATTTTGGGAATCTTCAATCCATCTGTTGTCATAACTGAGAAATTTAGAAAATGTCTGAAACTGTATATATGCAATTTTATATACTGTTTTACATTAGATATAGTTTATATATATGTCAACTTAAATATGTGTTTGTGTGTGTGTATATATAGCTAGCAAAGATTATTTGTATTAAATACTTTTTACCTTTATCAAGAAAGGGAAAAACAAATTCAGACTTTCATGTTATTGTGTTTGATCTTTCCTCTTAACCTTCTCAATCAGGTTCAAGTTTTCACTCTAAATTGAGTGGAATCCACACCAAGTTTGTTTTCTCCCCAGGCTTATTAAATACTTCATCAAGGGGTCATTTTTATGTATTTTCTGACCTCTAAATTTCACCAGAGCAAACCCACAGTTTGCCTCAAAACCTCATGAGAGTCTGCCAGCCTTGGCCTCTTGTTCATTTGCTTGAGATTTTTATACTAATGACACATTTCTGGGTATGTAGGCGCACATATCCATGCTTTTCTGCAATATTATGGCGAAAGCCTTGGTCAGTGGATTTCACAGGGAATGGGGAAGCTCAGTACTATTTTTAGCTTTAGTACTAGTTTTAGTACTATTTTTAGTACTAGAGTTACCCTGGGGCCTGGGTAAAATGCAGATTGCAGAAAAGAAGATATGACCATTCCAAGAACTTTGGCCTTTGACCCAGAAATATATCCTAATGGGTCTCTGGCTGAATTTCCACAGTGATACTTAGCACAATAAAACTGACAACCATGAGTTTTTCGGAAATGTTTACACTGTAGTTTCTTAACCACACGTGAACACCATTGAAGCATTTATAAATAATCTTTGGATTCTCAAAGTTCACAAACATTTGTCTGACTTTGAGAAAGGCCACAGGGAGAGTATATGGAATGTCGAATCTGGAAAAACTGAATTAAATGAGATAATGTATGTGATAATTCTCTGTGACTTGTACCTACACGACTAATGTTGATCATTGGTATGGACAGCTTGATTATTTTCTTTAGGTTCCATGGAATAACATTTAGGTTAGGTCAGATATTTGGTTTCTGTATGTCATAGTGAAACATAAATTGAATTAGGTTCACATAACTGATTCTGTTCTTGCTTTGGTATACCAGTTTTCTGTTGGTTCTAGACCCCTTCTACCCCTATTTGTAGGCAATGTTACTTTCTTCTGCTTTATCTCTGTCTCTTTTTCTTAGAAATCATCTATTCCCCACCTGAGTCTGCAATTTGAGGATGGGGCTGACCGTATTTCCTCACTCTAGGGATGGCCAGCTGTCTTGATCTGACAACTCAGGATTCACCTAGTTTGTTCATGGTGGGCTTGTGAGTAGTGCTAACTTAACTATACTTGCCTCTGGGACTTGGCTAGAACTTTTGGGATGAGTAAGGATACAGCTTCTAGTAGCTGCATTTTCTGTTCTGTGGGGACAGCCTGCCTGTCAACCTGGAGCTGAGGAGAGGGATGGACAAAAGAGACACATTCCTGATAAAAAAGGTTGGAGTCTTCCTCCTCCCATTCTCCAACTCAGTCCCACTGAACTCCCTGCTCTGTGGTCCAAAGAACATCTCCATGTTTTTGTCTGTTTAATTTGCTTCAGAGAAGCCTCTGTTCCTGGCAATGGAATCTTCTGGTTTCTTCCCACCGCCATTCACTGGCTGGCTAGAAGTTGTGTGACCTTGAACTTTACAGTCATGTTTCCTCACGTTCAGTGTTTTCATGTGTAAAATTAAATTATTAAATTGTAGTATTTAGAAATCAAACAAACAGTATATAGAAATGAAAATATTTCAGGAGTGTTATCAAGTTATGGGAGTTGGGTGATATTAAATGAGTTATCAATCTAGATCCAAAGAAGGGGGCATCTGTGGAACTTAAGGAGAGTTTTCCAGGGGAGGAAACCTTGAAGAACTGTGATTGTATCTGGACAATTTAAGAGGAGGGAGCCAGGGGAAGATGTTCACTGATCTCATTTTGTTTCCTTCCATCCATCTCCTACCATGGCTTCCCATTTGTTGATCCCAATAGGAAGACAGAAAGTAAGGCGACCTGTTGATGGGGTCCCTAGGCAATCCCACAGAGGCCATAAACATGGTGGAGAAGGAAGAAAGTATATCCAGAAGGGCAAAGAGAAGGTATCTGGCCTGGCAGATAATCTTGGACTTGTCTTTCAGTTCTAAAATAAAATGAGGATGAATAAAAGTCTAGAATGACATGACATTGGGATTTGTTTGGATTAATGTACACATATGAATGAGCAAAGAAGAGGGAAATCTTACATTACTCCCCGTCTTTTCTGCACATTTAATATTCCAGTTCATTGAAAGCATGACTTATTAGGCCAATGGTGTTTTACAGTTTCACGTGACAGGCAAAAGAGTTAGATAATTTACTAGTTAAATAGGAAAATAAATTCATTCAAATTTTTCTTGAACGTTGCTTTTAAAAATTAGAATAGGACTTTCAGTACTGATTTTCAATATAGATTTAGAAAAGTGCTTTTCTTTGCAGTAGAGTTGAATAGCTTTAACTTACTCATCTAAATGTGCTTTAAAAAAATCAGAAAAGTAAACTTACAGATGTGTAGAACAAACTAGTGGTTAGTAGTGGGTGGGGGGTTATTTAGTGACGGTGAGTGTACTATCTATTGGATATAAGTTAGGCTGAAGGATGTTTTGTACAACATGCTTAATATAGCCAATGTTTTGTAGTAATTATAAATAGAAAGCAACCTTTAAACATTGTGTATATTTTTAAATAAAACAGAAAACAGACTAACATTTATTTTTAAAAACTAACCACTAAGCGGAGGCCTACTGTTTCATCTGGTTTCTCCTCTAACAAGGTAGGAATTTGTCTAAATGCTTGAGAAAACCTGACTATGTTAGGCTTATTGCAAGATCACAAAGGATGTATAAAACAACATATACCATGATGGTGAAAGCTGAGCACCAAAGAATTGATGCTTTTGTACTGTGTTGTTGGAGAACACTCTTGAGAGTCCTTTGGACTGCAAGGAGATCGAATCAGTCCATCCTAAAGGAGATCAGTCCTGGGTGTTCATTGGAAGGACTGATACTGAAGCTGAAACTCCAATAATTTGGCCACCTCATGCGAACAATTGACTCACTGGAAAAGAACCTTATGCTGGGAAGGATTGGGGGCAGGAGGACAAGGGGATGATAGAGGATGAGATGGCTGGATGGCATCATCGACTCGATGGACAAGGGTTTGTGTAGACTCTGGGAGTTGGTGATGGATAGGGAGGCCTGGTGTGCTGCGGTTCCTGGGGTTGCAAAATTTGGACACGACTAAGTGACTGAACTGATCCGAACCATTCTTTGTGGGTGATTCAAGAATGTTCAAGTGTAAGTTTTTCTCCACACAAATTTCCCCCACTTATTTAATTCCTAAGTAAGATACAGCTGCACTGTAATTGCACAGTAGAATATTTAGAGTTGCTGTTCTTCAGTCCAAAATCGTGTCCAGCTATTTGCATCTCTACAAACTGCAGCACGCAGACTCCCCTGTCTTTTGAAATATTCAGAAAGAATAGTTCTGAATAAAGATATGGAAATCTTATGAATTTAGAAAAAAGCCTGTTCAATTCCTGTTCTATGTTATAACTGCATCCTTGTAGTTACGAAATCTAAATGTATGCGTGTTAACCTACAATGCAGAAACACCACCTTCCTCCTTGGTGATAGTGATGGTCTGTGTCTATAGTTCAGTTCAGTTCAGTCGCTCAATCATGTCCACTTCTTTGCGATCCCATGTATCTCTGCATGCCAGGCCTCCCTGTCCATCAACAATCCACGGAGTTTACTCAAACTCGTGTCCATCGAGTCAGTGATGCCATCTCATCCTCGGTCGTTTCCTTCTCCACCTGCCCCCAATCTTTCCCAGGATCAGGGTCTTTTCCAGTGAGACAACTCGTCCCATGACGTGGCCAAATATTGGATCTTCAACTTCAGCATCAGTCCTTCCAATGAACACCCGGGACTCATATCCTTTAAGATAGACTGGTTGGATCTCCCTGCAGTCCAAGGGACACACAAGAGTCTTCTCCAACACCACATTTTAAAAGCATCAATTCTTCAGCACTCAGCATTCTTCACCGTCCAACTCTCACATCCATACATGACCACTGAAAAACCATAGCCTTGACAGGACAGACCTTTGTTGGCAAAGTAATGTCTCTGCTTTTTAACATGCTATCTAGGTTGGACGTAACACTCATTCCTAGGAGCCAGCATCTTTTAATTTCGTGACTGCAGTGTCTATAGTTAGGGAAGCAACACAGGCTTCTTCTGCTGTGGGATGGCTCTCCTGTGCCCTGCCCACCAGAGAGGTCTGTGTGTGGCCATCTCCATCTATGCGGACCTTGTGTGGGGGCCAACCACAGTTCTATAGCACCCCTGCCAAGAACTTTGTCTTGGCCACTGGAGGTGAAAACTACAGAGTCACAAGATTTCATTCTATCCTAAAGGATTCATCAGAAAGGTATAATCCATAGGAGTCAAAACAGGCAGCCTGGAAAAGAACACAAACCATGACCAAGATCATTGTCTTGAACATCTACATAAATTTAAGAGAAAAATATCACCAAACTGTTTGATATATATTCTCAAGTAACACTTTTTATTGGCTGCCAGTATGTAAAGGTGGAGTATTCATAATCTGGAGGTCACAGTGTAGACTCTTTCCTCGTACAAAGTCTCCTGTCACATTTCTTTCCGTAGTGGTAGAGTGCAAAGATAAGGGATTTGACCCAGGAAAAAATTCAACCTCACATCACTTGTAAGAAGTGTGAATTGTTATTTCATTCTAAAGATAGCCATTTTATTTTTTTGAGTTTATTATATGCATTAGGCAGTTTAAGAGATGCTTATGCAGTCTACATTATCACATTCATATTTTTATTCACATGATGATACATGGCAGGGATGATTCCCTAGTTATTTTATAGCTAGAGAACTTCTTTCTCTCCTGCTTTGCTTTTCCCTCCTACATATTAGACTTTGTCGTAAGTTTTAAACATTCTTTTAGTTAAATCTTTTAAAGATTTATTTTCTTTTCAGACCTTCTACCACAAACTGCTCCATCAATCTCCTGGGTGATCCCCAGTCCATGAATTAATATCCCTGGAATCCCCTTCTGCTCCCTCTAATACTGGCTCTGTTCTTTAGTGGGACTTTGCTTTAAAAATACAAGTATAATTGTGTCTTCACTACCTAAACTCTTGCATGACTACCCCTTTTCCTTAGAAGAGAGCCTACATTTCTTCCCACTGCCCTGGGTCTCTCCTAGATCTGGCCCTTGTCTGGGCTTCAGCTTCACTCCTGCCCTGTTCTCTCCTCTCTCCAGTCCAGCTACACCAGATCTGATCAGTTCCCTGAACATACCATGATCCTGTACCATCTTCCTTGCCTTGCTTTGCTTTGCCTAGAACGTTTTTTCTTTAGTTTGTTCAGCTTCCTCCCATATATCTTTTAGAGTTTTAGCTTCTGCACCAGTTCCTTGGACAGTGACTCCTAAACCTTTTGCCTAGAAGCCGAGTTCCCTTGCTCTCTGCTCCCACAGTGTGAATCCTTCCTGTTTCCACAGCTCTTCAAGTTTGCGATTACTTGTTAAAATAGGAAAAGGAGTACATTAAGGCTATATTGTCACCCTGCTTATTTAACTTTATGCAGAGTACATCATGAGAAATGCTGGGCTGGAAGAAGCACAAGCTGGAATCAAGATTGCCAGGAGAAGTATCAATAAACTCAGATATGCAGATGACACCACCCTTATGGCAGAAAGTGTAGAGGAATTAAAAAGCCTCTTGATGAAAGTGAAAGAGGAGAGTGAAAATGTTGGCCTAAAGCTCAACATTCAGAAAATTAAGATCATGGCATCTGGTCCCATCACTTCATGGGAAACAGATGGGGAAACACTGGGAAGTGTCAGACTTTATCTCTTGGGCTCCAAAATCACTGCAGATGGTGACTGCAGCCATGAAATTAGAAGACCCTTACTCCTTGGAAGGAAAGTTATGACCAAACTAGATAGCATATTAAATGCAGAGACATTACTTTGCAAAAAAAGTTCCGTCTAGTCAAGGCTATTTTTTTTCTGTGGTCATGTATGTATGTGAGATTTGGACTGCAAAGAAAACTGAGCACTGAGAAATTTATGCTTTTGAACTGTGGTGTTGGAGAAGACTCTTAGGAGTCCCTTGGACTGCAAGGAGATCCATCCAGTCCATCCTAAAGGAGATCATTCCTGGCTGTTCATTGGAAGGACTGATGTTGAAGCTGAAATTCTAATACTTTGGCCACATCTTGCGAAGAGTTGAATCATTGGAAAAGACTCTGATGCTGGGAGGGATTGGGGGCAGGAGGAGAAGGGGATGACAGAGAATGAGATGATTGGATGGCATCACCGACTCAATGGACATGGGTTTGAGTAAACGCTGGGAATTGGTGATAGACAAGGAGGCCTGGCATGCTGTGATTCATGGGGTTTGCAAAGAGTCGGCCATGACTGAGTGACTGAACTTAACTGAACTGAACCGTGTTTCTTTAATGATTCTGATTTAAATCTCAAAGTTGTATTCTTTATCAGAGAGTATGACTCAAATTTACACTGAATCTACTATGTTCACTAAGAAATCCTGTGGTTAGTGACACAATTGGGGAATAAAATAAAAACAAAAATTAGGTGCTTAAAGTTGAAATTGGAGAAAAAGTAGAGAACCACAAATAAATGTAAAAATGTGCACTGAATAAAGTTCTGGGTGGTAGGAAAGAGTGGCCATCTGGGTCTTTAAGAACAATAGCCATACGGGGACATTTTATATTAAGACAGGGTACTCATTTGTCCATAAAGCTTCTACTTCCTGTGGACAGTGGATATTCAGTTCAGTTCAGCTCAGTTCAGTCACTTAGTCATGTCCGACTCTTTGCTACGATTCCTGGTGACAGTGGATATTATAAAAATTAGACAGTGGGTATAAAATTAGAACTTATATTGCTACGAGAATTTTAGTGAAGAAGATAACAGTTTAGGTGTGGTAGGAAAAAAGTCACTTTTCTCAGCAAAAGAAATTTTAACCTTGGGGCATATTCTACATTAATCAAGGTAATTAAAAAGCAGGCAGCTGTCCCATCTTTGAAAAATAATTTCACAATTACCTGTTTCTAAAGTTTACAGGCAGAACAAGAGATGAACAATTGTATTTAATATTTCTTTAAAATCACGAATGTAAATGCTGTTTCCATGGCCACCCACTTGAATGGTGGGAGACAGAGTATTGTTTTAAAATTGATTCTAGATGCAAATGTTAATTCCATGGCTTAGACTCACCAGCTGACTTCCTGGAACGAGTGTGAACTATCCTTCTTGAAGGAACTTTTCTCTCAGACAAAAGTAGAACTAAAAAGTAAATGGTCAGGAGGCCATTAATATTTTCACACTAAGAACACCTTGGGTTGATTAGAACAAGGCTGTGTTGCTCCTCCATCACTTGGTCATCTGTATTGCTGTTGCTGGTATCCTATTTTGGATACCATTGCCTACAGACAGCTCACTCTGTCTATAATGAAGGCCTGTGGGCTGAAACACTTCTGTCTTGCCACCAGAGCTTAGACTCCATCCTTTTCCCTGTCCTCAGTTGATACAGGGAGTGGACTCTTTCACTTAGAACCTTGAGGACTACATCTCACCAACCAGTATTCCTCAGAAAATTTAAAATTCCTTTCTCCCTCTGTGTATTGAACTCCCTTCACTTAGACTTCAGATTACATTTCTAATCTGTTCACTCCATTTTCAGGAACGCCATTCCAATTGATTCATCAATTATCAACACCACTGGTCACATGGGAAGTTAATGAAAGCTTCACCCAAAATTAAGAAAATCATTAAAATACAGGTTCACTCAGACTGTGGTAAGAAACCAGGGTATTCTGGGGTACTTGAAGTTTCACATGTCATGTGTTCATGGGGAGAGTTTTAATGGAAACAATTTTCAGACTCTCAACATTCATATGAATTCTTTTCTAAATTATTCTCTCTGAGAAAGCATTAGTATGTGAAGGCTTAAATACTGGTCTTCTTTCCTCCTCCCTTTTCAGAATTGCCCTGGTCCGGTTTTATAAAGAAAGGGATGCCTTTCCCTATCTGGAATTTTATTAATGTGTGATGCCCCAGGGGGTATAGATTTCTGGGATGCCAGAGAAAAGACCATATGAAATGCTCTTGTCACCTAAGCCTTATTTGATCATGGCGTCATGAGGTTATGGTCTTCATGTCTTTCTGTCTTGTATTTATTTCTGTTAAATGGATAGCAAGGAGAGTTAATATTGTAACTTCCTTATTTCACATATACTGTGGAACAGAAAGACAGGACTGGACAGTATTGATTCAACAATCCTCTTTGGATATGCACTTGCATGTGAACATTTACTCCAAACGGAAACGGTGTTGGAACTTTCCCGACTGTCCAGTGCTTAAGAATCCGTGCTCCCAATGAAGGGGGCCTGGGGTTCAATCCCGCTCACAGATCTAGATTCCACATTCCACAAGAGAGGTGGAAGATCCGGCTGTGCTACAAATAAGACACAGGGAAGCAAGTAAATAAAAATGCTAAAAAAAGAAATGTTGGTATCTTTGCCACATAGTGGCTTTAAGTATGAACCTTGCGCTCCTGTATCCTTTGTACATACTCCCACACCACCACTCACTAGCTCTGAATCTTTAAGCAAGCCTTATTTTACTTCTCTCCATAATTCCATTCAAACTAGTGTCCACCTCATGGAGTTGCAAAAGAATTAATGAAGATAAAGCAGGAAAAGCATTTCAGAGAAAGACCAGAAGATAAACGCCTGACCAATGTTCGTCACCTCACATTTTCTTAATGTGATGTTACAACAGGGGAGTCTCCTCAGGGAAAACCAGCCACCCAGCTGTGCAGTGAAGGGCTCAGCCTCATCCAAAGGGAAGTCTGGGCTTTGCACTTGTTTCCTGGTAGCTCCGCTCTAAACCCTAGGGTTGTTTTCTCTGAAAAAGGGTGACTAAAGGTGTCAAAGGTTGACACTGAGAAAAGTGCCTTTGTTTTTGTGAGGGTCTTGGGACAGCCTGGTATGGATGCAAATTAACTGATTTAGAGTAAAAAGTTTGGGCCACCTGAACAACATGATTCAGGATGGGGGTTTTGGTCATGCAGTATCAGCTGCACCTCTAGAGTGGTTTGAAGCTGAGATCAGCTGTGTGGACAGTCAGTCATGCCTATGAGGTGAAGCCCCAGTAAAACCACTGGACACAGAGCCTGGAGTGCGCTCCCGTGTCTGCAGTGCTCACTGCTGGCACATAGGTGCTGGGAACACAGAGCTGCCTAGGACACCCTGGGAAGGGGAAACCAAAAGTCCCATGCTCACACTGTCTTTGACCCTGCCCTATATGCCTTTTTCCTGGGCAGTTTTTATCTGTATCTTTCAAACTCTGCAATCCCCTGGCTATATACCAGGAGAAATCTATCGTTCCTTAGTCCTCGGCTCCCTATCAGTACCACAGAGCATTCAGTAGCATGAGGCACTGGGTCACCTTAGACAAGTCATTCTCCTCGTTGGGTACCATGGCCTAATGCTTGTGTTCCCCCAAAATTCCTATGCTGAAAACCTAATCCCCAAAGTGACGATTTTAGATGGTGGGACCATTTGAAATAATTAGGTCATGAGGGCAGAGCCCACATGAATGAGATTAGGGCTCTTGTGAAAGAGGCCTGAAATACTTGCTCATCCCTTCTATTTAGAGATATGTCCTGGAAGAGGCCCTCACTCACTCAACCATGCTGGCGCCCTGATCTTGGACTTCTATCCTCCAGAACAGTGATAAATAACATGGTTTATAAACCACCCAGCCTCTGGCATTTTGTAACAGCAGCCTGCATGCACTAAAACACTGGACATGATTAAATGGGAAAAAAGAAATCTCTCAATCATGTTTTCCTTTTGAAGATCATGAATTTGGAACAGGTAGCATGGATATTGAATTCCTGTGGCACGAGGTAACATACTCCATAGAACTGTACATTTCTTTAAAATTGTAGTTCTTTGACGTGCTCACCTGGGAAAACATTTCCCTGGATGTAATTAACATTTAAATAAATAGTTAGTGGATTTTTATGGGATCAGTTGAGGGTGTTAAGAGCAAAGACAGAGGTTTCCCAAAGTAAAAGCAATTCAGCCTGAAGTCAAGACCATTACTGGAACCTCAATCACCAGCCTGTCAGCCTAAAGATGAAGCAACTGGACCCTAAGGCCTATCACTGGGCTCTCATAAGAATCCTAACATAACTGCTCTTTAACTTAGATAACTTATCTTTACTTTACTAGGTCTTGGTTTTCTCAACTAAACAAGGAAATTAGAGTAGAAAATCCTTTACATTTCCAAAGATTATGCAAATCTCAGTATAAAGCATGATCCCAAACTGAGGTTTTATTCCTTTTCTTGAAAAGAAAATTATCGATTGGTTATGCAGCTTCCATGTTTGGATCTCTTCTCCATCTCATTATCTGCTCTATCTCACAATGTATTTCTCTAACTTAGCTTTAAGAAAAATTCCTTGATAGAAATCATTACTTGATTGTTTTGGAATACTACATTTATCTTCGATCTTTCTTTGGAAAAGCAGGAGTTGTAGTTAAGCATACTAGTTACAGAAACTTTCTAAATGTCAGTATGTCACCTTGAGGAATTTTGCTATGTGTAATTTCTCAGTCGTGTCCAATGCTTTATGACCCCGTGGTCTGACGACCCCATGGACTGCAACCCACTAGGATCCTCTGTCCATGTGGATTCTCCAGGTAAGAATACTAGACTGATTTGACATGCCCTCTTCCAGGGATCTTCCTGACCAGAGATGGAATCCAACTTTCCTATAGTGCAGGCGGACTCTTTGCTGCCTGAGCCAACAGCTCCCAATAAAATGAGTCTTCACGTATACAGAAGATGCATTATTTGTCTACTTTTGTTTTCTGCAACAGTGTTTTTTATTGTTTTTCCCAATTAATATACTGGTCCTGTTTCTATTCACCTGAAAGCTATCTTAATACAAGTTTTTCCTCAAAGGAAAAAAAAAGTAACACAAAAGAAAGTTTTATCTGTAATAGCGGTTAAAATTTTGTCCAGTTTTCAGTATACCCAAAATACCAGAGGCTGAGTACTTTGCTTTTAGTTGTAATATTTACCTCAAAAGGAACAAATAAGCTGGTCTGTGAAAAATACCAGTTTCTGCCATGGCTGATATTCAGGAAATGGTAACTTCAGGGTAGTTGGTGCAGCCTTTATAGATCCATGGAAACTGAATTAAAGGAGTGGGAATTGGTGTTGTTCAGATAAGTAACTATAAGACAGAGTGTGGTCAGTGAGATAAAAATGGTGAGAATGAAATTAGGAAGCAATAAGGAGAAAGATGGTACTTTCATCTAGGAAAAGAAGGTAACACTTCAGTAAAGAGGTGAATTTTTTTGTACATTCAAAGAGAGATTAGGCGTTTGTGTACATTGTAAGAATATTTAATTTGTAGATGCTCCTTGAAGTATTTTCATCTGTCATGATCAGAGAGTACAGCTAAGTAACTGAACTCCTCTAGTGAAGTTAAGAATCCCATGGTCAAAAGGAGACTCAAGTGAAGGTTCAGGGTACTGTCTCTCAGTCAGTTCAGTCGCTCAGTAGTGTCCGACACTTTCCGACCACATGAACCACTGCAAACCAGGCCTCCCTGTCCATCACCAACTCCCGGAATTTACTCAAACTCATGCCCATCGAGTCAGTGATGCCATCCAGCCATCTCATCCTTTGTCATCCCCTTCTCCTCCTGCCCCCAATCCCTCCCAGCATCAGGGTCTTTTCCAATGAGTCAACTCTTTGCATAAGGTGACCAAAGTCCTGGAGTTTCAGATTCAGCACCAGTCCTTCCAATGAACACCCAGGACTGATCTCCTTTAGGATGGACTGGATGGATCTCCTTGCAGTCCAAGGGACTCTCAAGAGTCTTCTCCAACACCACAGTTCAAAAGCATCAATGTTTTGGCCCGCAGCTTTCTTCACAAGCTGACGATCACAACCATACATGACCACTGGAAATCACAGACTTGACAAGACGGACCTTTTTTGGCAAAGTAATGTCTCTGATTTTTAATATGCTTTGTAGGTTGGTGATAACTTTCCTTCCAAGGAGTAAGCGTCTTTTAATTTCATGGCTGCAATCATCATCTGTAGTTTTTCTGGAGCCCCCCAAAATAAAGTCTGACACTGTTTCCACTGTTTCCCCATCTATTTCCCATGAAGTGATGGGAACAGATGCCATGATCTCAGTTTTCTGAATGTTGAGCTTTAAGCCAAATTTTTCACTCTTACCTTTAACTTTTATCAAGAGCTTTTTTTAAGTTCCTCTTCACTTTCTGCTGTAAGGGTGGTGTCATCTGCATATCTGAGGTTATTGATATTTCTCCAGCAATCTTGATTCCAGCTTGTGCTTCTTCCAGCCCAGAGGCTCTCATGATGTACTCTGTATATAACCTAAATAAGCAGGGTGACAATATACAGCCTTGACGTACTCCTTTTCCTATTTGGAACCAGTCTGTTGTTCCATGTTCAGTTTTAACTGTTGCTTCCTTACCTGCATAAAAGTTTCTCAAGAGGCATGTCAGGTGGTCTGGTAATCCCATCTATTTCAGAATTTTCCTCAGTTTATAGTGATCCACACAGTCAAAGGCTTCGGCATAGTAAATAAAGCAGAAATAGATGTTTTTCTGGAACTCTCTTGCTTTTTCAATGATCCAGAGGATGTTGGCAATTTGATCTCTGGTCCTCTACCTTTTCTAAAACCAACTTGAACATCTGGAAGTTCACAGTTCATGTATTGATGAAGCCAGGCTTGTACATTTTTGAGCATTACTTTACTAGCGTGTGAGATGAGTGCAATTGTGTGGTAGTTTGAGCATTCTTCGGGATTGGAATGAAAATTGACCATTTCCAGTCCTGTGGCCACTGATGGGTTTCCCAAATTTGCTGACATATTGCGTGCAGCACTTTCACAACACTGTCTCTAGTTCTGTCCTATTCAGCCTTTAGTCAGGGACACGATTACCACATTATCTTAGGACAGGAAGCTGTGAGGGCGAGTGTGTGTGAAGTAAAAGGCCGAGCATCCATTGCTTTCCACCTAATAGGGTGATAATTAAAAGCAAATGCATCCACAGTTCTGTGAAAGTGAAAGTCGGTCTGTCGTGTCTCACTCTTTGTTACCCCATGGACTATGCAGTCCATGGAATTCTCCAGGCCAGAATACTGGAGTGGGTAGCCTTTCCCTTCTCCAGGGAATCCTCCCAACCCAGGGATCAAACCTAGGCCACCCACATTGCAGGCAGATTTTTTACCAGCTGAGCCACAAGGGAAGCCCCCACAGTTCTAGTTCTGTAATTATGTCCAAAAATCATGTATGAGGATTTGGATGGGAAGAAAAGACCTCAATGGTTTTAGTTCATGGGCAGAAATGAAGGGAATTTGAAAGTGAAATATTGCACCACACCTGGACACATTCGAGAGTGAAAAGCACAGGAATTCCATATGTCCACATTACAAGGAGACCTGAGCTGTGTCAGAGTCAGGAAATGCTGCTTTGAGGAAGTGGTTTTTACTGAGATCTGAAAGATGTTGAGGAGGTAATAAGGTAAGACAGTCAGGGTATTCCAGGGAGAAGACATTTATAAAGAGCTTTAGCCACGTGTGAGAATATAAGTGTGAAGAACAAAAATGCCAGGATTGAACCTTCAATGACTATAATTTACTTGGTAAAACTGATGCTAACTGGACAGTGAATACAAGGTGGAATATGATCAGTTCTGTGAAAGAGATAAGATCAAGTTTTGCAGAGCACAGGAGATATTTCCATTTGCTGGGTTATTCGGTAAAGATTCACTTAAACATAGGAAACAGGGTTTCTATTTCTACTTTTGTGCTCAGTTTTATAAGCTTAGATAAGTGACTTAATCATCCCTGGATTTACTTATATATCCTTAATATAGGAGGATTGCCTAGATAATTTCCAATGTTTCTTCTTTTTCTGAATATCCAGTGAATCCCACTGGTTATTATCTGGAATAAAGAAAAAGAAAAAAACCCTTTTACATATCAAGTGTAATGTCTAAAATACCTACAAAATTATATAAAAAGCATTGAAATTTTTGCTATTTTTCTCTTTTCAGTTTTTTAAAAGTATATTTTGCTGATAATATGCAAGATATTTAACTTATACAAGACAATTTAAATAGGTATACATTATTAATAGATTTCCTCATTGATTTAATTAACATATCTATTAATATCTCCTCATATATATACTTTTCAAGATCATTTTGGTGAGGACATTTACGTTTTCCTCTCTTACATGTGTGCTAAGTGACTTCAGTCATGTTCAACTCTTTGTCACCCCATGGACTATATAGCCTGCCAGACTCCTCTGTCCATGGGGATTCTCCAGGGAAGAACGTTAAGGTGGGTTGCCATGCCCTCCTCCAGGGGATCTCCCTGACCCAGGGATTCCACTCTTTTTGCCTTTATGTAATGTTCTTGTATTCCTTTCTCTATGGAAATTGCTTTGCTCTCAAGTCGACTTTATATAATATTAACATACGTTTTCATCCTTTTATTTTCTAAATAGCCATGCCATTATTGAGTTTCTTGGGCTTTCCTGGTGGCTCAGGCAGTAAGGAATCCACTTGCCTTGTGAAGACCTGGATTCAGTCCTTGGGTTGGGAAGATCCCCTGGCGGAGGACATGGGGATCTGGATTCTGGCCTGGAGAATTCCATGGACAGAGAACCTGGCCGGCTACAGTTCATCGGGTCACAAAGAGTCAGACACAAATTGGCAACTAAACCACTACCTGCTGTTCCTTCACATTTATTCCTTGGAGGAACAGTCCCACTCAGGCTGCCTTCTGATGCCAGGTTGGAGGTCAGGAATCTTGGACCTGGGTTGTCTTCTCTTAGGTGCTGCTCGTTGCTCCTCCATTCTTCAGGCCCTAAACTAGTTCCCCTTCTTCTTACCAAATATACAATGTCTCCTTTAGTGGTCTCTTCTTTTTCCCAGAACAAACAGAGGAGTGGGCACAAAGAGATCAAGGCCATCTTGGCTGAACCAGAAGCCCAAGAATTGTTTTATAACCTAGGTGAGAGATTTCATGGAGGGAAGTTGAGGAAGAAAATGGAAAGGAGTCCACAGTAGGCTGGAGATAAAAGTCATGGAGTCCCTTTCTTTAGAAGTCATCAGAAGCTGAGAAAGTATTTTTTCTAGGTGATATATATACAGCTCTGAGTGAGTACACTTTCAGTTTCAGCAAACTGTAAGTCTTCTGTATTTTTTCATCCATTATCTTTACAAATGCATATATATAATGATATCCATATGACATTTTATTCATTCTTCTAGGCCATTGCTCCACTTTTATTATGACATGAGATTTAATCCCTGAAAAAAAGATATCTATTGAAGAGTTGGATTATTTACCAGTAGATGAATTGATGGAATAACAAAAGAACTAAAGTTGATTACTTAATTGAGCTCCCAAAATTTTGCATATGCATATGAACAGAGTTATTCACATGTTATTTTTTCTTGGCTCCTTGTGTTGTTCTTAGAACTTTGATTGAAGCTATATGTAAAAGAAATTACTTTATTATGATAGTTAAACAACTCATATCATTATGTCTGTACATTTAGAATCCATTAATCCAGTGGCCATAAAACTGAGTGGCCTCATTCCCTGGGGAAGAAAATGTTAGCAATTCCATGTCTATTTATTTTTATCTCACTGTAATTTAGTTTATATTTTGTGCATATTTTTAAAATGTCACAAATATACCCAAAAAAGAGGTCCTTTTCATTCTAGGGCACTGGAATGCAAAAGTAGGAAGTCAAAAAACACCTGGAGTGACAGGCCAAATTGGCCTTAGAGTACAAATGAAGCAGGGCAAAGGCTAATAAGAGTTTTGCCAAGAGAACGTACTGGTCAAGCAAACACCCTCTTCCAACAACACAAGAAAAGACTCTACACATGGACATCACCAGATGGTCAAGACTGAAATCAGATTGATTATATTCTTTGCAGCCAAACATGGAGAAGCTCTACACTGTCAGAAAAAACAAGACCAGGAGCTGACTGTGACTCAGATCATGATCTCCTTATTGTCAAATTCATAATTAAACTGAAAAAAGTAGGAAAAATCACTAGACCATTCAGGTATGACCTAAATCAAATTTCTTATGACAATACAGTGGAAGTGAGAAATAGATTTAAGGGACTAGATCTGATAGACAGAGTGCCTGATGAACTATGGATGGAGGTTCATGACATTGTACAGGAGACAGGGTTCAAAACCATCCTCATGAAAAAGAAATGCAAAAAGGCAAAATGGTTGTCTGAGGAGGCCTTACAAATAGCTGTGAAAAGAAGAGAAGCAAAAAGCAAAGGAGAAAAGGAAAGATATTCCCATTTGAATGCAGTGTTCCAAAGAATAGCAAGGATAGATAAGAAAGCGTTCCTCTTTGATCAATGCAAAGAAATAGAGGAAAACAACAGAATGGTAAAGAATAAAGATCTCTTCAAGAAAATTACAGATACCAAGAGGATATTTCGTGCTAGGATGGGATTGATAAAGGACAGAAATTGTATGGACCTAAGTGAAGCAGAAGATATTAAGAAGTAGTGGCAAGAATACACAGAAGAACTGAACAGAAAAGATTTTCACGACCCAGATAATCACAGTGGTGTGATCACTTACCTAGAGCCAGACATCTTGAACGTGAACTCAAGTGGACCTTAGAAGGCATCATTAGGAACAAAGCTAGTGGATGTGATAGAATTCCAGTTGAGCTATTTCAAATCCTGAAGAAAATGCTGTGAAAGTGCTGCATGCAATATACCAGCAAATTTGGAAAACTCAGCATTGGCCATAGGACTGGAAAAGGTCAGTTTTCATTCCAATCTCAGACAAAGGCAATCCCAAAAAATTCTCAAACCACCACACTATTGCAGTCATCTCACACGCTGGTAAAGTAATCCTCAAATTCTCCAAGCCAAGCTTCAGCAATATATGAACCGTGAACTTCCAGATGTCCAGCTGGTTTTAGGAAAGGCAGAGGAACCACAGATCAAATTGCCAACATCTGCTGGATCATCGAAAAAGCAAGAGAGTTCCGGAAAAACATCTATTTCTGCTTTATTGACTATGCCAAAGACTTTGACTGTGTGGATCACAATAAACAGGAAAATTCTGAAAGAGATGGGAATACCAGACCACTTCACCTGCCTCTTGAAAAACCTATATGCAGGTAAGGAAGCAACAGAGAGAACTGGACATGGAACAACAGACTGGTACCAAATAGGAAAAGGAGTATGTTAAGGCTGTATATTATCACCCTGCTTATTTAATTTATATGCAGAGTACATTATGGGAAATAGATGGGGAAAAATTGGAAGCAGTGTCAGACTATATTTTTTTGGGCTCCATAATCACTGAAGATGGTGATTGCAGCCATGAAATTAAAAGATGCCGACTCCTTGGAAGAAAAGTTATGACCAACATAGATAGCATATTAAAAAGCAGAGACATTACTTTGCCAACAAAGGTCCGTCTGGTCAAGGTTATGGTTTTCCCAGTGGTCATGTATGGATGTGCGTGTTGATCTGGAAAAAAGCTGAGTGCCGAAAAATTGATGCTTTTGAACTGTGGTGTTGGAGAAGACTCTTGAGAGTCCCTTGGACTGCAAGGAGATCCAACCAGTTCATCCTAAAGAATATCAGTCCTGGGAGTTCATTGGAAGGACTTATGCTGAAGCTGAAACTCCAGTACTTTGGTCACCTTATTCGAAGAATTGACTCATTGGAAAAGACCCTGATTCTCATAGGGATTGGGGGCAGGCGAAGAAGGGAATGACAGAGGATTAGATGACTGGATGGCATCAGCGACTCGATGCACAAAGTTTGAGTAAACTCTGGGAGTTTCTGATGGACAGGGAGGCCTGGTATGCTGCAATTCATGAGGTCGCAAAGAGTCAGACTTGACTGAGTGCCAGAACTGAACTGAACTGGCAGTTTTGAAATAGGCAATAAGTATATTCCCTTTTAGACTAAGTGCACTTAAATGAGACAAGTGGCTTTGAGTCTTAGAATCAAAGAATCATCTTGAAATATTTGAGTTGAATCAAACTTCTCAGTGCCAACTCATATGGATCTTTCTTGAAAGATCCATCCCTCATTAGGCCAACCTGGCTCCCATCACACATAGGGTGGTGTGCAGGCATAAATCTGTGTTTAATGCTTACATTATTTTTTCCACTTGTCCATGCATTTCTTTCTCGAGATCTTTCAGTGCTTCATCTGTCTCCTGTCTTCACTATCCAAACAGGTAATAATTACAGCAGAAGATGTCTAAATAGCTAGACTCGAAATTGATGCCCACTAGATATTTTGAAGGGCTGAAGCTAAAGCTGAAACTCTAATACTTTGGCAATCTCATGTGAAGAGCTGACTCAATGGAAAAGACCCTGATGCTGGGAGGGATTGGGGGCAGGAGGAGAAGGGGATGACAGAGGATGAGATGGCTGGATGGCATCACTGACTCAATGGGCATGAGTTTGAGTAAACTCTGGGAGTTGGTGATGGAAAGGGAGGCCTGGCGTGCTACAATTCATGGGGTCGCAAAGAGTCGGACATGACAGAATGACTGAACGTAATTGAACTGAAGGCATTTTGGAAAGAGTCTAGGAAGAATTCTTTCCATTATTAGTATTTTACTTTCAGGGCATTAGAAAGCTTTTCAGTTTGAAGAGTCCGTCAATACAAGTATATCTCAGGAGTCAACACTGTTTAATTATTTATTTGATTAGTGATTAGCTGACCATCTGCTGAGAGTAAGGTAATGAAGGGTTAGTAAACAATGGAGGATTCAGGCAAAAGAATGAGGAACTCGTGGAGAAAGTGGACACATGAATAAGGGGACCATCACCTCTATTTTGTTAGGTTTTAGGTTTTGTTTAGGCTGGTTCTGTAAAGAAATGTGTTGTTTCCAATTTATTTCCATTCATCATCTATGCTTTACAATCTATGTCTTATTTAAGTGTTAAAAATGACTCGTGACTACTGCTTGTTACCACTGGGTACTTCGAGATTTGGTTCTGGTATTCCACAGGGTCTAGCAGAGGTTCTGTAGAGTACTTATTTCTATCATTTGCTGCAGAACCTTAACATGTTTTGGTGATTTCTGGTACTAAGTTGATGAAATACAGGAAAAGAGAGCTCAGGTGCTTTTGGATAAAACCTTAATTTTTCTCCTCTCTTCTTTCTACTTTTCAGTCATGTATTGACTCAACCACTCCCATATTGTTGGATGCCTTTTCTGACTCATGTCTGCCTCATTCCTTGCATGTGGTCAAGGTCTATTTCATTTCCTGTATCTCTCACATTCTTTGCATCTTATCACCTGGCAGAGCCCTCTTTGATTTTTCGTGTCATAATATTCCCAGCTCTTTCTGGTCTTTCTTTCTCTCTACCAGCACCAACACCCACAACTTCTCAACCCACATTAAAGTTTCTCTTTTCTAATTCTGGACATACTACTCTCTTGGGCTAAATGTTCTTGGTTTCCTGTTGCTTTGTAGAATAAAGACAAACTCTCCATTTTGGCATATATGATTCTCCCTAATGCATGAAAATCTATACAAGCATTTCTCCATTCTAATCCTACAATAATATATACAGCATATCATGGGAGCATAATCATGAGAGATACAGCATGTATGATAACCAATGAACATTTCTTGTGTTTTTGTCAAACTTAATTATTCACTGATACCTTATGATGCTATACGTATTACTATCTCAGTTGCCTTGATCTAGGATGTCGGAGATCCTTACTTCAAAAGATGACCCTAAATGAATTTACAGATATACTGTTTTCCTATTTTTGTACATCAATATCCCATCAACCTTTCAAAACTCCATCATAAAGCAATACCATTTGCGTCACTCCTATGACACACTCAGATGGCTCCTAGCTTTACTTCAATCTACTGTAGCACTGTGTTGACATCACATCTTATTCTTCTTCATTCTACCATGTAATATAGCAATTTGTGTGTTTATATCACCCTCTCTTTCTCCACAACTTGAAGGCCTGCTTCTGGGAAATAGAGATTTTTTTAAACCTCAGTTTAAGTCCTCACTATATCCATGACATGTGATTTCCTAATCTATAAGGTCAGTGAACTTCAAAGGTTCTTCATTTGTTTGTTTCCATTCGGTAACCTGAGAATACTGTCTTTTTCGTAGCATGACCAGAACCATGAACAATTGTCTAATTCTTTGATTCTAATAACTTGACACAGAATAATTGGCTGTGATTCTTAAATAATCTCTTAATGGTCTTCCTAATACCAGCATCTGCTATTTGTGACTAATTTTAATAGGGGTTTCATTCTCTCAATTGTAGGGGTGGATTTTCATTTGATTTTCTATTAAATGAATATAAAAAATGTTGACAAATTTCACTTTTAGATTTTGACATCTCTAAAGAGTCTGTGTTTATTTTTTTAAGAGAAGACCCATTTCTTCGAGCATGCATTAAAAAGCTGTAAATTTCACAGGAGCTTGCTATGGGATAGATCATTATGACCAACTTAGATCTGGATGGGTGGATGTGGATTTAGCACGTTTTGAGCATTCGGCATGCCAGGATCTTGATGTAAATGTCAACTTTTCGTGAATCCCTGCTTAGGCACTTGAACAGGTTATAAAATTCAGAATGACGCCTATCTTCATCGCTGGACATCAGGGATGAGAGTCCTGACCAGGTAATGTTAGTCTTGAACAGCTTCTGCAAGACTGGAACAATAATCTGAATACCCAA
Source organism: Muntiacus reevesi (assembly GCF_963930625.1). Classification (NCBI taxonomy): domain Eukaryota; kingdom Metazoa; phylum Chordata; class Mammalia; order Artiodactyla; family Cervidae; genus Muntiacus; species Muntiacus reevesi. The sequence goes on from NC_089268.1 coordinate 35,350,917, forward strand.
AAGATAATGGCTTTTATGAGTTTTATTAGAATTTGCTTATCTTTTTGCTTCTAATTATCAAAGTAAGATTTGGGGAACACATACAAATATAAAACACTCTAGATATGGATTTTGGAGCCAGCCTATGAGAAAACAACTAGGAATCTGAAAAGTAGAAACATAATTCAAGATTAGCTTTAATTTTCTCTCTTCTTCCTTCCCACTCTCATCCTTTGATTTGAGGAGAACAGAGAAAGAAGACAAGTGGACTTCAAGAGCAGATGTCCTGGGATACTTTGAGGAAAATTCTGAGCTTGCAAATTCTGTTCTCTAGTTCTCTGAATCTTGATAATATGTCAACCACCTGTGCCCAGGAAGAGGCAAGCTTTTGGTGGAATTGTGTACAATACAGGGAAGGCTACACATATAAAAAATTGCAGTGAAATCTGATTCCTTTACAGTAGAATATATCTCTATGAATGACTAGGCTCCTGCTTTATGTAGTAGCAGTCTAGCATATAGAAGACATGAATCTTATTCTTACAAACTGAGATATTTCAAAACTCCTTATGCATTACAGAGGTCACCTCTTTTATTCATAAACAAAACAAGAAATCCCTCCGCAGGATGCTCACCTGTCTGAATTGACTCTCTACGAATGCTTGAAGTTTGTCTGACATTTTCTCATTCTCTATGGTGCTTGATAGGAGAGACTGTGAGACTTCTTTCAAACTCTGCAGCTCGTTGACTAGATGATGCAGAGGTTTATTCCAGGTGTACAGTAAGCTGAGTATCAACTTACTAAGGTCTTCATTCTAAGCAACCATAAGAAACGGTCTCATTAAAATAATCATAATTCAGTGGTTTTGGTAAAATGTGATCTTTGCTCAGAGCAGTTGACCTAAAAAATCTATTGGTTTTCCTATGTGTATGCAGAGATTTTTGAAGGTAGTAAAAGTTGCTAAAGTAAGCTATTAGTTCACACTTCACTGAATTATTAAAAATCTAGGTTATTTTAGAAACTAATTCTTCTGATACGTTCTAATTTATACCATGAAGAATTTTCTTTTTCCCTCTGAAATTCTATCACCGCTCAGTGAGTTCTTTTATGTTTGTACATTTGTGTGAGAGAAATCTAAGTATTTTTTGACAACACAGTATGTACCTGCAGCACCTGACCCAGGAAAAAGGCATTCTACCTGTGTCCAAATCATTGTCACCCAGTGATTCTTTCGTATTAATGAATCAGATGAGTCATTCTTATTGATTTTTGATTGGAAGTTTGTTTTATGATATTACAACAAAGAGACAATGAAGAAGACATGACATTCGTAAACAGGCTTTCTTTCATCAGTTGATCCCAACACCAGCCCCCATGCTGGTATCAGAAGAGTCTGACTTGTTGACATGTGTCCAGGCAGATAATGGCACAGCGTTGTCTTTAGTGACAGCATCCGTGGAATTCACAGTGGAGGATTTTCGCCCCTAGTTTCGCCCCTAGTTCACTACTACTAGTAGAATTGAGCATGAAATTACTGGGGGCTGAAGATCTCTAGTTAATATGCTCAATTTCTTTACATCCATGAACTGTTTTAGTGGTAAAGAACATAGAACTGTATAGGATTAAATATAGTAATGTGCTAGGAATAGTACTAAGCACATAAAGTGCTTAGTAAAATGTATGGCCATTTAGTAACTATCAATAAAATTTAAATTCAAGATTATTGAAAAATCCTTCATCTTCTTGCTCTTTGACTTTTCCTTTACTTGATCATCCTCATTATTAATGAGCTTAGCAGAGGAAAAGAATCCTGATATCATTAAGAAGGTTGTAGAGAGAGAGGATAGAATTTTAAGGGGAGATGCATGTGAAAATATTTTAAATAATGTTAGGGCCAGGGATAATGCAGGAAATCAGAAAGGAGAGATTATAATGGTCAACATTTAGAGCTGCCATAAATGATTGAGGCTTGATATGTAAACAGTTTTGTCCTCAGAACAGAGGCAATTGTTGCGGCCATGAAAAGCAAAGCAATGTTTTATAGGCCATTGTGGGGGAGACTTGCAAATTAAGAATAAAAGGTGACAGAGGAATGATTGAGAATGATGAATGAGGGACGTATCAGAGAAGTAGAAGCAGAATCAGGAGAACCTAGAAAGGCAGACGTGATGCTCGAATGGTGCAGTATAGGACTCCCAAGTAGGAGTCACTAGTAACAGGGAGTACTCAAGACTAGGGTGTGTTTCTTACATATTCATGAATTTTGCAGTCTTATATTTTACACATGGAAGTTCCCATTCATTTCCTGTTTTCATACAGAATAAGTAGCTGCAATCCTGTGTCGGATGCATTGGTTGAACTAACGTGTGCTTGGACAGTTTATAGATCTCTTCTTGGTTTTGCTCCTACAGATCTTTAGTTATCCCTTGATTTCACTCATGCTTCATCAAATGAATAATATAATTCCTCTTCAATGACTTACAGTTCCTCCATCTTTTTCTACATGTACAGGTACCATGACCTCTAATAGTCTGAAGCCTGGTAACCTACATACTGTCTCACTAATCTGGTGAAAAACCCAGGTGAAAGACTCACGTTCATCTGTTGGGCTTCTTCTCTCTCTTCAGGAGCATGGAGGGGATCTGTGTGGCAGCTCTTGGTGGCATTGATATAGTACTGTGTGCCCTGGGCATATTTTTCATCCTAAAAGTGATCAGGCAATTAGTTAGGGTTGTTGGGCATTCAGTAGATGAACCCATTACAAGAACATTTATGTTTGATAGATGTGTAATTTTTTTTAACAGGGGGCATCGCAAAATTTGAAATTCATTCTTTTCCTACTTTTTCTATACATTGTCTCTATAAAAATGATTTCACATCTAACTCTTCTAAGTTTAAACTTTTCCCTTCTCTGTTTATTATTATCCTTTTTTTTTTTTAACTGTATGTACAAATATAGTACATATGTACCAATAGTTGGTGCTTCCCAGGGATGGTAATGATAAAGAACATTCCTGCTAATGCAGGAGATATTAATGTTAAATGAGTTCTTAGGATGGAACACTCATCCAATAGGTTTAGTGTCTCTGTGAAGCGAAACACCAGAGAATTTTCTCTTCTGTCTCTGTGTCTGTGTGTCCTTTCCTCTGTCTGTCTTCCCCACCCCCCACCCTGTGTGAGGTCGCATGGAGAAGCCATCCTGGGAAGAAAGAATTCTTACCAGAACCTCACCTTGCTACTGCCCTGATCTGGGACTTCTAACTCCCAGAACTGTGAGGAAATAAATTTCTGGTGTTTATTCCACTGAGTCTATTGTATTCTCTTATGGCATTCCTGGATGACAAATACAAATTCATTTATTTTGGAAATTTTAAAAAAAGATAATGAATGAAAGGAAATTGAAAAAATCATCACACTTCTTAGGAATCTTTGAGATTTCACAAAACTGATCCTTTTTTCGATTTCACCATCTTATGAACAGACAGCATCTTGTACCTAGAGAGTGTGTTATTGCAACCTTCTTGTTTAAAGGATAGCATAGGCCAGTCACTTATGTGAAATTTCCTTTGGAGAGCCTGGCGGGCTACAGTGCATGGGGTGGAAAGTGTCGTACACGATTTAGCTACTACACCACCACCACCACAGTACTTACAAACTCTTTGAACATCATTGTGGAAAGGTTATGGATGTCGTGGGATAACCAGGCAGCATCTATAAACAGATCTGTAAGGGATCTCAGGGGGGTGTCAGGACTGCAGGACGGGCATAGGTTGCCTTGGCACAGGAGCAGATTTGACAGGACCAGTAGCAGGAGCAGGCAGGACCCTGCTAAAATAAAAACATGAGCCATTCTGATGATCTAGTCACCTGAGGTTATCAAATCTGTCTTATGGAGGTTAGCCATCTCTTTCCCTGTTGGTCTGAGCAGGAGTTGGTGCTGTAGAAGTTGGGGTGGGGGAAATAGGAGCACCCTCTGTGTAGATATAGATGGATGATGATATTTGCACAGATAGATAGTTGGAGAAGTAGGTTACTCCGTGCATTTTTATATTGCTCCCAGAAGTACTTCTGTGCTCTACAAGCATTTGGAACTTAATTCTGAGCCAGAGTGTTTAGGCTATTTTTTAAAGACAGTTTAATGCCAGGACTCAGTATTAAAATATATGATCATTTTTTCTGTTAAAGAGTTGTGTGTGTGTTTGCTTTGGTAGCACAGATATTAGAAATTGGAATAATACTGAGAATATTAGCATTGCCCTGGCCCTAGGATGACAGACAAATTTGTGAAGGCTTCTATATTTTTCTGTAACAAGTTCGACGGCTGGGACGGAAAGAGAGGTGTGAAGGAGGTTCAAGAGTGAGGGGACACAGGTAAAACTGTGGCTGACTCATGTTGATGTTTGGCCGAAAGCAGTGCAGTATTGTAAAGGAATTACCCTTCAATTAAACATCAATAAATTTAAGTATAAAAATGTTTTTGGGGATCATATAACAGGTTCAGATGTACATTGTATGCCTAAAGATGATCTGACTGGAAACTGATGGTGTCAGTTATCATTGATTTGTGATTCATTAACTTTATAGTTGAACGAGAAAAGTCAACTAACAAACAGTATTGTCTGTGATTCAGTGTCACAGCAAGCTATAATCCTTGTCTGCATTCGCTTTTAGGTGGTATAGTGCCCCAACTTTGAAACTGAGGCTGTTCCCAGAAGCCCACAGTCAGGGTTTTTATTCCTGATGCTTGAGGATTCTGTTCGCTGGTCCACTAGGTGCGAAACTTTCTCTCCTGAGCATTCTCTGGTTCTATCATGTGCACAAGTCTTTCTATTTTGGTTTTCTAATTTGATTCTCTTATTCTTTTTATCAGACTATCAAGTCTCATTACGATTGACTTTTCAGACCCTTTTGTGCTTTGATTTTTCTGATGATCATTATTATATTTGCTTCCATGTCTACATTTCTGAGTAGTTTTCAGGATCTACATACACCCTACTGTATTTCCTTACTGTTTGGATTTTGGTGTTTAGCATCAGCATACTTTTATGAACTGGATTTTCCTTCTGGTGAAGTTTCTGGTATACAGCTTAAGCTGTTTGGCTCCCACCTGGCTTGTTTGTGTTGTCTCCAAAAAATTAGAGAACTCTGCTTTCTTTCTAGGCAATACTGCCCCTTCTTTTGATACCACTGCTAATTTTCTGTGATTTCACTGCCTCATAAACTTTGTCTTTCTCAATCTACTGTAACTTGAGTACTAAGTGTCTCTATGTTGGTATTATTAGTTTATTTCATTTTGTTAATTTTAATTGGAGGCTAATTACTTCACAATATTTTAGTGGATTTGCCATACATTGACAGGAATCCACCATGGGTGTACATGTGTTCCCCTTTCTGACCCCCCTCCCACCTCCCTCCCCTTCCCATCCCTCTGGCTTATCCCAGTGCACCAACCCCGAGCACCCTGGATCATGCATTGAACCTGGACTGGCCATTCGTGTCACATGTGATAACATCTTTCTAAAATCCATATATATGCCTTAGTATACTGTATTGGTGTTTTTCTTTCTGGCTTACTTCACTCAGTATGTTAGGTTCCATTTCATCCACCTCATTAGAACTGATTCAAATGTTTTACTTTTCATGGCTGAGTAATATTCCATTGCGTATATGTACCACAGCTTTTGTAGACATTTGTCTGCTGATGGGCATCTACGTTGCTTCCATGTGCTGGCTATTATAAACAGTGCTGTGATGAACATTGGGGTACACGTGTCTCATTCAGTTCTGGTTTCCGCAGTGTGTATGCCTAGCAGTGGGATTGCTCAGTCATATGGCACTTCTATGTACAGTGTTTTAAGGAATCTCCACCCTGTTCTCCATAGTGGCTGTATTATTATTTTAAATAAATATCAACCTAGTATATCAGAGAATTAAAGGAATAAAATTACAATAGTATTAGTAATAATACATTCCCTAAATATTTTAATCCAGTAATGCTCCCAGTTTTAAATGACTTACTATGCATGTATTATTGAGGTCCCCTACTCACTTGACTATACTAGGTGTTTCAATTATGAAACAGAATGTAGAAAACAATGGAGTGGAAAATTCTGAAAATCATCTTGGATTTCTGATGCCTCGAGGTTTAGTATGTAATTATTAGTTTTTTATATCTAGTGGGGCTATTAGCACATATAACTCATTGTAGGGTGATTGCTATTGAGTAAAGGTTGCATACTGTGAAGTGCAATCACCAAACAGGAGACTGGAAATAAAGAAAACAATATCAGGAAGACACAGGCTTCTGTTTTGGAAGGAAAAACTGACAGTGTCTGTCATCTACCATCTAATCTTCAGATTTCTCAAAAATCTTATTCTTACTTGCCCATTTAATAATTTGGGTTGCTTGATTTCTTCTACTACTGAGTTGCATGAGTCTCTTATATATACCTGGATATGAAGCCCTTATGAAATATGTGATTTACAACTTTTTTTTCATTCCATAGTTTACCATTTCATTTTCTTGATGGCTTCTTTTACTATGCAGAAGATTTTGAGTTTGAAGTGGTCTCACTAGTTTATTTTTTCAACTCTTGCCTTTGTTTTTGATGACTGACTTGTTTGAGCTACTTGTTCTCCAGAATGCAATCCTTTATCAGTTGTTTTATTTGCTATTATCTTCTCCCATTCTTATCCAAAGACACGAACTGTCTGAACGGATACAAAAACAAGACCCATATATATGCTGTCTACAAGAGGCACACTTCAGTCCTAGAGACTCATACAGACTGAAAGTGAGGATGGAAATAGATATACCATGCAAATGAAAATCCAAGAAAACCAGATTGGCAATTTTCATATCAGAAAAAATAGACCTTAAAATAAATATTTTATAAGGGATAAAGAAGGACACTACAAAATGATCAAGGGATCAGTCCAAGAAAAAGACAAAACAATTTTAAATATTTGTGTACCCAACATAGGAGCACTTCCATACATAAGGTGAACACTAACTGACATAAAACGGGAAATTGACAGTAACACAATAATAGTAGGGCATGTTAACACCCCACCTCTACCAATGGATAGATTATCAAAACAGAAAATTAATAAGGAAACATAAGCCTAAAGGGAACTATTAGAGCAAACAGACCTAATAGATATCTTCAGCAAATTCCATCCAAATGCAGAATACACTTTCTTCTCAGGTGAACGTGGAACATTTTTCTCATCTTGGGTCACAAATCAAACCTCAGTGAATTTAAGAAAATTGAAATTTTATCAAGCATTTTCTCTGAACACAACACTGTGAGACTAGATAACGACTATAGGAATTTAAAAAAAAAAAAATTAAAGACCAAAAACACATGAAGATTAAACAAACCATTTCTAAAAATGAACATGTTACTGAAGAAATAAAGGAAATCGAAACAGTCCTAGAAAGAAAGAACAATGAAAACATGATGATCTAAAACCTATACGATTCAACATAAGCAGTTCTAACAGGGAAGTTTAAAGTAATACAAATCCTACCTCAAGAAACACATTGAAACGACCACCTAACTTTACATATCTTTAATGCTTTTTAAACTTCTCTTGTCAATGTCTTAAAGGTTTTGTATAAAATCTTTCAACACCTTGCTTAAGTTTATTTCTAAGTTTTTTATCTTTTTGTGATGCAATAGTAAATGGGATTGTTTTCTTTGTTCCACTTTCTGAAAGTTTGTTGTTGATATACAGGTAGGCAACTGAGTTTTGTATATCAGAATATAGTAAACCTAATGTATGCTATGTCTTGAAAGAATAGACATTTTCCCACAAATAAGACATATAAATGATCAAGAGGTATATGACAAGATGTTCAGCATCACTAATAATCAAAGGAAAAGCAGATCAAAAGCAAAAGAGTTATCACCTCATAACTGTTTGAATGACTAGTGCCAAAAAATTAAGACATGACAAATGTTATTGAGGATATAGAGAAAATGGGACCCTTATGGCAGAAAGTGAAGAGGAACTAAAAAGCTTCTCGATGAAAGTGAAAGAGGAGAGTGAAAAAGTTGGCTTAAAGCTTAACATTCAGAAAACTAAGATTATGACATCTGGCCCCATCACCTCATGGGAAATAGATGGGGAGACAGTGGAAACAGTGTCAGACTTTATTTTTGGGGGCTCCAAAATCACTGCAGATGGTGATTGCAGTCATGAAATTAAAAGATGCTTACTCCTTGGAAGGAAAGTCATGACCAACTTAGATAGCATATTAAAGCAGAGACACTATTTTGCCAACAAAGATCCGTCTGGAGAAGGCTATGGTTTTTCCAGCGGTCATGTATGGATGTGAGAGTTGGACTGTGAAGAAAGCTGAGCGCCAAAGAATCGATGCTTTTGAACTGTGGTGTTGGAGAAGACTCTTGAGAGTCCCTTGGACTGCAAGGAGATGTAACCAGTCCATCCTAAAGGAGATCAGTCCTGGGTGGTCATTGGAAGGACTGATGTTGAAGCTGAAACTCCAATACTTTGGCCGCCTCATGCGAAGAGTTGACTCATTGGAAAAGAACCTAATGCTGGGAAGGATGGGGGCAGGAGAAGAAGGGGACGACAGAGGATGAGATGCTTGGATGGCATCACTGACTTGATGGGCATGAGTTTGAGTAAACTCCAGGAGACTGTGATGGACAGGGAGGCCTGGCGTGCTGCAATGCATGGGGTTGCAAAGACTCGGACATGCCTGAGCGACTGAACTGAACTGAACTGATGCACTGTTTGTAGGGATGTGTACCAGTGCGACTGTCATGGAAAAATATCCTGGTGGTTCCTCAAGAAATTTAAGAGAGAGCTGTTATGTGATCCATTATCCGACTTCTGGATATATAGTCAAAGGAATTGAAATCATTGTCTCAAAGAGAGATCTGTATTCCCAAGTTCATTGCAGTATTCATAGTAGCCTTGGTATAGGAACAAACTGAGTATCTTTCAATAGGTGAATGTATTAAAGCAATGTGATGTGACATATATAGGTAAATATTATTTAGCCATTAGAAAAAGAAAGAAGTCCTTCGATTTGTGGCTACTTGGATGAAACTGGAGGGTATTACACCAAGTTAACTAAGTCAGAGGAAGAAAAATACTCTATGATCGCAATTATAAGGAATCTCAGGAAAAAAGATGGAACTCAGAGTAGAAAAATGATTGCCAAAGACTGGAGGGTAGGACAAATAGGTAGTGATTTTTAAAGTTACATATTCTCATGTATAAAAAATTAATATGTTCTGAGGTTCTAATTTAGACCCATCAACGACAGGCTCTGTCATCAGAAGAGGATGCAGAAGGAGGCGTGCTGAGCAAATCTCTAGAAACCAATGCTTCCCCAGTCCCTAAAATGTCCCAACCCGGACTCTGGATTCTGCATGATGGACTGCGCAGAAGCGTGGCCGTGAGGAGCAGCCACTCGCCCAAGGTCAGGGGTCGTGACAGAGAGCACCAGGTTGCAACAGTGTAGGAATGGCAGAGATGATCTACCCCAGGTCTGAGATCAGAGGCGGCGGCTGAGGGGGCTATCCCACTTCCGAGGTCAGGGATTGCATCAGAGAGAGGTACCCCACGACCGAGGTCATGGGCTGTGGCCGAGAGGAGCAACCCCACGGCCAAAGTGTTGCGGCTGGGCCGAGAGGAGGTACTCCACGTTCAAGGTCAGGAGGGGCGGCCATGAGGAGATACCCCTGGTCCAAGATAAGAAGCAGTGGTTGGGCTTTGCTGGAGCAGCCATAAAGAGATATCCCACGTCCAATGTAAGAGAAACCCAAGTAAGACGGTAGGTGTTGCAAGAAGGCATCAGAGGGCAGACACACTAAAGTTATAATCACAGAAAACTAGACAATCTGATCACAGGACCACAGTCTTGTCTAACTCATGAGACTAAGCCATGCTGTGTGGGGCCACCCAAGATGGATGGATCGCGGTGGAGAGGTCTGACAGAATGTGGTCCCCTGGAGAAGGGAATGGCAATCCACTTCAGAATTCTTGCCTTGAGAACCCCATGAACAGTATGAAAAGGCAAAATGAGAGGATACTGAAAGAGGAACTCCACAGCTCGGAAGGTGCCCAATATGCTACTGGAGATCAGTGGAGAAATAACTCCAGAAAGAATGAAGGAATGGAGCCAAAGAAAAAACAATACCCATTTGAGGATGGGACTAGTGAGAGAAGCAAGGTCTGATGCTATAAAGAGCAATATTGCATAGGACCTGGAAAGTTAGGTCCATGAATCAAGGCAAATTGGAAGCGGTCAAACAGGAGATGGCAAAGGTGAATGTCGACATTCTAGGAATCAGTGAACTAAAATGGACTGGAATGGGTGAAATTAACTCAGATGACCATTATATCTACTAGTGTGTGCAGGAATCCCTTAGAAGAAATGCAGTAGCCATCTCGGTCAACAAAAGAGTTCAAAATGCAGTACTTGGTGGCAATCTCAAAAATGACAGTATGATCTCTGTTCATTTCCAAGGCAATCCATTAAAAATTATGATAATCCAAAACTATGCCCCAACCAGTAACACTGAAGAAGCTGAAGTTGAACAGTTCTATGAAGACCTACAAGACCTTTTAGGACTAACACCCAAAAAAAGATGCTCTTTTCATTCTAGGGGACTGGAATGCAAAAGTAGGAAGTCAAAAAACACCTGGAGTAACAGGCACATTTGGCCTTGGAGTACAGAATGAAGCAGGACAAAGGCTAATAGAGTTTTGCCAAGAGAATACACTGGTCATAGCAAACACCTTCTTCTAGCAATACAAGAGAAGACTCTACACATGGAAAACACCTATGGTTGAAACTGAATTCAGATTGATTATATTCTTCATAGCGAAAGATGGAGAAGCTCTATACAGTCAGCAAAAACAAGACTAGGAGCTGACTGTGGCTCAGATCATGAACTCCTTATGGCCAAATTCAGACTTAAATTGAAGAAAGTATGAAAAACCACTAGACCATTCAGGTATGACCTAAATCAAATCCGTAATGACTATACAGTAGAAGTGAGAAATAGATTTAAGGAACTAGATCTGATAGAGTGCTGATGAACTATGGACAGCGGTTCATGACATTGTAAAAGAGACAGGGATCAAGATCATCCCCATGGAAAAGAAATGCAAAAAGGCAAAATGGTTGTTTGAGGAGACCTTTCAAATAACTGTGAAAAGAAGAGAAGTGAAAAGCAAAGGAGAAATGGAAAGATATTTCCATTTCAATGCAGAGTTCCAAAGAATAGCAAGGAGAGATAAGAAAACCTTCCATAGTGATCAATGCAAAGATATAGAGGAAAACAGAAAGGGAAAGACAAGAGATCACTCCAAGAAAATGAGAGATACAAAGGGAACATTTCATACAAAGATGGGTTCGATAAAGCATAGAAATGGCATAGACCTAAGAGAAGCAGAAGATGCAGAGAAGAGGTGGCATGAATATACAGAAGAACTGTACAAAAACGATCTTCACAACCCAGATAATCACAATGGTGTGGTCATTCACGTAGATCCAGACATCCTGGAATGTGAAGTCAAGTGGGCCTTAGAAGGCATCACTAGGAACAAAGATAGTGGATGTGATGGAATTCCAGTTGAGCTATTTCAAATCCTGAAAGATGATGCTGTGAAAGTACTGCACTCAATATGCCAGCAAATTTGGAAAAATCAGCAGTGGCCACAGGACTTGAAAAGGTCAATTTTCATTGCAATTCCCAAGGAAAGGCAATCCTAAACATTGCTCAAACTACGGCATAATTGCACTCATCTCACACACTAGGAAAATAATGCTCAAAATTCTGAAAGTCAGGCTTCAGCAATATGTGAACCGTGAACTTGCAGATGTTCAAGCTGGTTTTAGAAAAGGCAGAGGAACCAGAGATCAAATTGCCAACATCTGTTGGAACATCGAAAAAGCAAGAGAGTTCCAGAAAAAAGTCTACTTCTGCTTTATTGACTATACCAAACCTGTTGACTGTGCGGATCACAATAAACTGTAGAAAATTCTGGAAGAGAAGGGAATACCAGACCACCTGACTTGCTTCCTGAGAAATCTGTATGCAGGTCAGGAAGCAACAGTTAGAATTGGACATGGAACAACAGACTGGTTCCAAATAGGAAAAGGAGTACATCAAGGCTGTATATTGTCACCCTGCTTATTTAACTTATATGCAGAGTATATCATGAGAAACGTGGGCTGGAAGAAGCACAATCTGGAATCAAGATTGCCAGGAGAAATATCAATAACCTCAGATATACAGATGACACCACCCTTGAGACAGAAAGTGAAGAGGAACTAAAAATCCTCTTAATGAAAGTGAAAGAGGAGAGTGAAAAAGTGAGCTTTAAGTTCAACATTCAGAAAATTAAGATCATGGTATCTTGTCCCATCACTTCATTGGAAATAGATGGGGAAAACAGTGGAAACAGTGTCAGACTTTGTTCCTGGGGCTCCAAAATCACTACAGATGCAGATTGCAGCCATGAAATTAAAAGACACTTACTCCTTGGAAGGAAAGTTATTACCAACTTAGATAGCATGTTTAAAAGCAGAGACATTACTTTGCCAACAAAGGTATGTCCTGTCAAGGCTATGGTTTTTCCAGTGGTCGTGTATGGATGTGAGAGTTGGATGGTAAAGAAAGCTGAGCTTTGAAAAATTTATGCTTTTGAGCTGTAGTATTGGCAAAGACTCTTTAGAGTCCCTTGGACAGCAAGTAGATCCAACATGTCCATCCTAAAGGAGCTCAGTCCCGGGTGTTCTTTGGAAGATCTGATGCTGAAGCTGAAACTCCAATACTTTGGCTGCCTCATGCAAAGAGTGACTCATTGAAAGAGACCCTGATGATGGGAGGTATTGGGGGCAGGAGGAGAAGGGGACGACAGAGGATGAGATGGCTGGATGGCATCACCTACTAGATCAACATTAGTTTGAGTAAACTCTGGGAGTTTGTGATGGACAGGGAGGCCTGGCGTGCTATGATTCATGGGGTTGCAAAGAGTCGGACACGACAGAGTTACTGAACTGAACTGAGATTCTAATATTTTAACTTCATGATCTAATCATGAGATCTAATAATGAGATTGATCAAGCTCTGGATGTTGGTTATGGACAGGGAAGCCTGTGTTGCCATAGTCCATGGGGTCAAAAGAGTGGGACACGACTGAATGCCTGACTCAACTGAAGAGAGTGGAACTTACCTGTGTTTTCCTCAAAAAGCAAAAGTTAAACATGTGTGGTGATGGCAATGATACTTAAAAGAAAGGGAAACTCATTTCTAATACATTCACAAATGGGGGTGGACAGGATGATGGAGTGGTAGTTGAGAGTGGGGTACACCTCTCTCCACCGATGCATCAAGAATGTCTAAAGATGCAGCAGTTCTGTCAGAAGACCAGGTGAATACTGGCGGGATGCCCAGACTACTGAGGAGGAATATTAGGGGCCACACAGAACTCGGTAGGACAAAGGAGAGAAGAGTCGAGGATGAAGGGGAAAGAAGGAGGAGAGTAAGTGGGACCAGCCTGCACCTGGGGCTGATGGAGCTGAAGTGCAGGGGAGAGATCCCTGTATCCATGGCCATCCACTGGAATGGGGAAGTCATTTGAAGCTGTTGGGAAGTGAAATAACTAACCTGTGACCATCTGAGTGAGAACCACATAGACAAGCCATGCTGCTGCGTTTCATACCTTGGACAGGGTTGTAAGTCCACTGATGTCCACGGGAGCTGGGAGCTGAGGCCATTGGGACTGCAGAATGAGCTCAGGATGAGCACTCCTGTTGAACGTGGGGAGTCAGCCGGACGGGATGGGATGGAGGAAATCTGCTGCATCAAATGCTTTTTAAGGAAAGCCATGAGGCCATAAATGTAAGGTACAGCTTCCTGTGGAGGAGAGCTATCTCTTTCTCCATGGTGGTACCTGTAGGTTGAGCAATAGAGAAGGACTTCAGTGAGAGTGTTCCTTGAGTGCCTGATGCACTAAGCAATGGAGAATTTGAATGTCTATATACCATACCCTACCCTATTCTCTGTCTAAATTGTGGGTTTTAACATCGTAATATTTTTATGAACTTAAATTTCTTCTGGCAGAATTTCTGGTTTACAAATTAAGCTAATTCCTCACATCTGGCTCATTCTTGGTGTTTCAAGAAACTTTGAGAACCTTCCTTCCTCTCAAGGCAATGCTGCCCTTTACTTTACTACCATTGCTGACTTCCCATACTTTCACTTTTTGCCTAAATATTCTATGTCTTTCTTTAATCACTATCACTTTAGTGGTATGTGTCCCTATGTTGGTATTAATATTTATAATGAAGTATTACCCTGATGCAGTAGAGAATCAAAAGGACTACAGTTGCAACACTAGTATTAAATTATCTCCAAATTATAATCCATTAATGCTCCCATTTGAAACTGATTTTCTCTCTATATATCATTGAGCTCTCTTAACTCATTTACCTTACTTAGTGGCTCAATTTTGAAATGAAATATAGAAAACAATGGAGTGGTAAACTCTGGAGATGACCTTGTTTTTTATATGTCTCATAGTAGATATGCAAATATTAGTTTGTTTGTTTTTTTCCCAGTGTGGCTGTTCTTAGTATATATTATAGCTCAATGTGGGGTGATTTCTATTAACAAGAATGTACACTTTGTATAGTAATTGTCCAACAAATGAGTGGAGATGAATAAAGTAATACCAAGTAGGCACAGACTTTTGTTGTTCTAGAAGGAAAACCTTGCTGTGTCTCTCATCTACAGACTAATCTTCAGATTTAATGAAACTATTAATTTTCGAAAGCTCCATTAAAAATTTGTATTATTTGGTGTTTTTTGCCCTTGAGTGGTATCTCGCATGTATTTTTGGATATTAAGCTCTTATCAAATATGTGGGGGCAGGAGGAGAAGGGGGTGACAGAGGATGAGATGGCTGGATGGCATCACCGACTCCATGGACATGAGTTTGGGTAAACTCCGAGAGCTGGTGATGGACAGGTAGTCCTGGCATGCTGCGATTCATGGGGTCGCAAAGAGTTGGACATGGCTGAGCGACTGAACTGAGCTGAACTCAAATATATGATTTGGAAATACCTTCTGTCAATCTGTAAATTGCCATTTGATTTTGTTGATGTTCCTTTGTTTGGAGTTTGATGTGGTGTCACTTGTTTGTTTTTGCAGTTGTTGCCTTGTTGCCTTGGCTTTTGGTGTGAAACCCAAAAACTCATTGCAAAGAAAGAAGGCAAGAAGATTGCCTCAATGTTCTCTTCTAGGGGTTTAATCGCTTCAAGTCATGTTAAACTTTTTAATCCCTGTTTAGTTAATTTTTGTGTATGGTAAAAGACAGGGGCACAGTTTCATTTTTCCATAGAATTATTCAGTTTTCCCCATGCAATATTTGAAAAGCTTCTCCTTTTCCCACTTGATAGTCTTGGCTCCTTTCTCATAAGCTAACTGACAATATATGGGTGTGTGTTCCTTTCTTGCTTCTCTGTTCTGCTCTGTTGATCTATGTGTCTGCTTTCGTGCCAGAAGCAAATCATTCTGTTTTGATTACTATAGCTCTCTAATACAATTTGAAATCAGCAACCCTAGTCTCGAACGTAGTTCTTCTTGCCCAAGATCACTTTGACTCTGGTATTTTGTGATCTATTACAGCAGAATAGACCAAGAAGCGATGGAAAAAGTACACAGAAGAGCTATATGAAAAAAAAAAAAAAGAAAAAATCTTAATGACCCAGATAATCACAATGGTGTATTTTCTCAATCATAGCCAGATGTTCTGGAATATGAAGTCAAGTGGGTCTTAAGAAGCATTGCTTTCAGATCTGGATTCCTCAGTGTGTATGCCCAGAAGTGGTATTGCTGGGTCATATGGCAGTTCTATTTCCAGTTTTTTAAGAAATCTCCACACTGTTTTCCATAGTGGCTGTACTAGTTTGCATTCCCACCAACAGTGTAAGAGGGTTCCCTTTTCTCCACACCCTCTCCAGCATTTATTGCTTGTAGACTTTTGGATAGCAGCCATCCTGACTGGCGTGTAATGGTACCTCATTGTGGTTTTGATTTGCATTTCTCTGATGATGAGTGATGTTGAGCATCTTTTCATGTGTTTGTTAGCCATCTGTATGTCTTCTTTGGAGAAATGTCTGTTTAGTTCTTTGGCCCATTTTTTGATTGGGTCGTTTATTTTTCTGGAATTGAGCTTCAGGAGTTGCTTGTATATTTTTGAGATTAATCCTTTGTCTGTTTCCTCATTTGTTATTATTTTCTCCCAATCTGAGGGCTGTCTTTTCACCTTACTTATAGTTTCCTTTGTTGTGCAAAAGCTTTTAATTTAACAGCACTGTTTATAATAGCCAGGACATGGAAGCAACCTAGATGCCCATCAGCAGATGAATGGATAAGGAAGCTGTGGTACATATACACCATGGAATATTACTCAGCCGTTAAAAAGAATTCATTTGAATCAGTTCTAATGAGATGGATGAAACTGGAGCCCATTATACAGAGTGAAGTAAGTCAGAAAGATAAAGAACATTACAGTATACTAACACATATATACGGAATTTAGATAGATGGTGGCGATAACCCTATATGCAAAACAGAAAAAGAGACACAGAAATACAGAACAGACTTTTGAACTCTGGGGGAGAACGTGAGGGTGGGATGTTTTGAAAGAACAGCATGTATATTATCTATGGTGAAACGGACCACCAGCCCAGGTGGGATACATGAGTCAGGTGCTCGGGCCTGGTGCACTGGGAGGACCCTGAGGAGTCGGGTGGGGAGGGAGGTGGGAGGGGGGATCGGGATGGGGAATACATGTAACTATATGGCTGATTCATGTCAATGTATGACAAAACCCACTGAAATGTTGTAAAGTGATTGGCCTCCAACTAATAAAATAATATTAAAAAAAAAAAATAAAAATAAAAAAAAAAAAAAAAAAAAAAAAAAAAAAAAAAGAAGCATTGCTGCCCATAAAGCTAGTGGAGGTGATAGAATGTCAGCAAAGCTACTTAAAATTCTAAAAGATGATGCTAGTAAAGTGTTCCACTCAATATGTCAGAAATTTTGGAAAAGCCACTAGGGACCAGAGGACAGGAAGGGGTCAATCCTCATCCTAGTTCCTAAGAAGGGCAGTATTAAAGAATGTTCAAGCCACTGAACAGTTGCACTCATCTCCCATGCTATTAAGGTTATGCTCAATTCCTCCAGCCTAGGCTTCAGCATTATGTGAACATAGAAATTCCAGATGTTCAAGTTCGGTTTAGCAAAGGCAGGGAACCAGAGATCAAATTGCCAACATTTGCTGGAACATAGAGAAGGCAAGGGATCCAGAAAAGCATCTGCTTCATTGACCTCACCAAACTGTGTGGATCACAACAAAGTGGAAAACTCTTAAGGAGATGGGAATACCAGACCAACCATACCTGTCTTCTGAGAAACCTGTATGCAATTCAAATAGCAACAGTTAGAAGCAGACAAGGAACAATAAACTGGTTCTAAATTGATGAAGGAGTCCGTCAACACGGGGTATTGTCACCCTGCTGATTTTGCTTATATGCAGAGCATATGCGAAATGCTGGACTAGATGAGTCCTAAAGGCTGGAATCAAGATTGCTGGGAGAAATACCAACAACCTCAGATATGTGAGTGATACCACTGTAATGGCAGAAAGGGAAGTGGAACTAAAGAGCCTCTTGATGGGGTGAAAGAGGAGAGTGAAAAAGCTGGCTTAAAACTCGATATCAAAAAAGCTAAGATCATGGTATCTGGTCCCATCACTTCCATGGCAAATAGAAGGGGAAAAGGCGGAAACAGTGACAGATTTCCTCTTCTTGGCCTCTAAAAATCACCGTGAATTGTGACTGAAGCCATGAAATTAGAAGACGATTCCTTCTTGGCAGGAAAGCTATGACAAAACTAGACAGTGTGTTAAAAACAGAAACATCACGTTGCCGACAGAGGTCTGTACAGTCAAGGCTGTAGTCTTTCGAGTAGTCATGTATGCATGTACGAGCAGGACAGACAATAAAGAAGGAAGAGTACTGAAGAACTTATGTTTACGAACTGTGGTGCTGTAGAAGACTCTTGAGAGTCCCTTGGATAACAAGGACATCAAACCAGTCCACCTTAAAGGAAATCAACCCTGAATACTCTTTGGAAGGACTGATGCTGAAGCTGAAGCTCCAATACTTTGGCCAACTAATGTGAATAGCTGACTCACTGGAAGAGACCCTGATGCTGGGAAAGATTGAAGGCAGAAGAAAAAGAGGCTGACAGAGGATGAGATGGTTGGCTGGCATCACCAATTCAATGGGCATGAACTTGGGCAAATTCTAAGAGATGGTAAGGGACAGGGAAGTCTGGCATACTTCAGTCCCTGGAGTCACAAAGGGTCAGACACGACCTGGCAATTGAACAGAAACAACAACATTTTTATACAAGTTGTAGAATTTTTTTTTTCTGTTTTGTGAAAATTGCCTTGGAATTTTGAAAGAGACTGCAGTGAATATGTTTATAGGTTTGGGTAGCATGGATGTATTAACAATATTAATTCTTCCAGTCAATGAATATGAAATATTTTTCCTTTTGTGTCTTATAAACATTTCTTTCATGCGTCTCTTGAATGTTTTCATACATGGATCTTTCAACACCTTGCTTAAATTTATTTCTATGTATTTTTTTGATGCAATTGTAAATGGCATTATTTGTATTTCTGTAATTTGTTTTTGTGTATGGATAGGTAACTGAGTATTATATATTCAAATACAGTATACAAAATGCATGCTATTTTTACAGAGTAGACAATTCGCCACCCCTTCCGCCCCCAATAGGACATACATAACACCCAAGAATTATATGACAAGATGCTCAACATCACTATCAGGGAAGTGCAAATCCAAAGTACAACATATACCAGATCATTCCTGTTTAAATGGCTTTCACCAAAAAGTGAGAATTAAGTGTGATTGAGGATGTGTAGAAAATGGGGATCTTAATGCATTATTGGTAGGAATGTATATTGGTGCAACTTCCATGGAAAACCTTCTGGAAGTTTCTCACAAAATTTCAAAAAGAACTGTTATGTGGCCATTAATTCCACTTCTGGCTATATATTCACTTCTGAATATATATTGAAAGGAAATGAAATAATTATCTCAAAGAGAAATCTGTACTCCCATATTCATTGCATCTATATTCACAGTAGCCTAGAAACAAACCATTACAGGAACAATCTGAGTATCTGTCAGCAGGTGAAGAGATTAAAACAATGTGATGTGATATATATATGTGAATTTTATTCTTACATATGTGGCAGCATGCATGAAATTGGAGGGCCTTACGCTAACTCTTGCCTGGAAAATCCATGGACGGAGGAGCCTGGTAGGCTGCAGTCCATGGGGTCGCGAAGAGTCGAGCGACTTCACACTCACTTTTCACTTTCCTGCATTGGAGAAGGAAATGGCAACCCACTCCAGTGTTTTGCCTGCAGAATCCCAGGGACGGGGAAGCCTGGTGGACTGCAATCTTTGGAGTCGCACAGAGTCGGACACGACTGAACTGACTTAGCAGCAGCATGTTAAGTGACATAAGTTAGTGAAAGATGGATACTATATGATCTCAATTGTAAGGAATTAAAAAAAAAAAAATTGGAACTCAGGAACAGATTAGGAAAGTTATTACCAAGGCCTCAAGGGTGGGGGAAATAGGGACAGGTTTGCGAAGTAATTAGCCTCCAACTAATAAAAATAATTGAAAAAACAGTTATACATTTTAATACATGAAAGTTTTAAGGTCTGAGATTCTAATGTATAGCATGATGGCTATAACTGATAAAATTGTGTTGTATAATTGATGCTGTCTTTGAGAGTGGAACTTGCCTGTGTTCTCTTCAAAAAGTAAAAGGCAAATATGTCAGATGATAGGTATGTTACTTAAGTTAAAAGAAAGGGAAACTCTTTTCTAATACATATGTAAATGAGGGTCAGCACTATGGCAGAGGGTAGGTGGAAATGGCAAGTATACTGGAGTGGGTTGCAATTTCCTCCTTCAGCAAAGCTTCCCGACTTAGGGATTGAAACATGCCTGTGTCTCCTGCATCACAGGCAGATTCTTTAGCTGTTGAGTCATCAGGGAAGTCCTAACTAAACTACCATAAGACCTAGAAATTCTACTATTGGGCATATACCCTGAGAAAACCATAATTCAAACAGACACGTGTACCCCAAAATTCATTGCAACAGTGTTTACAATAGCCAGGACATGGAAGCAACCTAGATGTGCACTGAGAGAGGAATGGATAAAGAAGTTGTGGTGCATCTATACAAGGGAATTTGAGTTAACCATAAAGAGAAGTGAATTTGGGTCACTTGAGCTGAGGTGGATGAACCTACAGCCTATTGTGGAGAGTGAAGTAGGTCAGAAAGAGAAAACCAAATGTTCTATATTAATGAGTATTTAAGGAATCTAGAAAAATGTCACTGATTTACCTGTTTTCAGGGCAGAAAGAGAGACACAGACAGAGAATATGTTTGTGGATACAATGCGGGAAGGAGAGGGCAAGTTGAATTGAGAGTCGCACTGAAACACAGTACATTATCACGTGTAAAATGTTAACAGACAGCTGGCGGGCAGTGGCTGTGTGACACAGGAAGCTCACCCCGTCTGTGTGACCACCTGGAGACGCGGGGCGGGGTGCGAGCGGGGGACTCAGGAGGGAGGGGGGATATGTGCACTTAGGGCTGACTCACATGGCTGTACAGCAGAAACCAACACACTGTAAAGAAATTATACTCCAGTTACAAGTAAATTTAAAATATAATTTATACATCTATCAAATTCTCATGTTATATATTTATTTATTTTTTATTTTATTTTTTTAAAATTTGTTGGAGGCTAATTACTTCACAACATTGCAGTGGGTTTTGTCATACATTGACATGAATCAGCCATAGGGTTACATGTATTCCCCATCCCGATCCCCCCTTCCACCTCCCTCTCCACCCGACTCCTCTGGGTCCTCCCAGTGCACCAGGCCCGAGCACTTGTCTCATGCATCCAGCCTTGGCTGGTGATCTGTTTCACCATAGATAATATACATGCTGTTCTTTTGAAACATCCCACCCTCACCTTCTCCCACAGAGTCCAAAACTCTGTTCTGTACATCTGTGTCTCTTTTTCTGTTTTGCATATAGGGTTATCATTACCATCTCTCTAAATTCCACATATATGTGTTAGTATGCTGTAATGTTCTTTATCTTTCTGGCTTACTTCACTCTGTATAATGGGCTCCAGTTTCATCCATCTCATTAGAACTGATTCAAATGAATTCTTTTTAACTGGCTGAGTAATATTCCATGGTGTATATGTACCACAGCTTCCTTAACCATTCGTCTGCTGATGGGCATCTAGGTTGCTTCCATGTCCTGGCTATTACAAACAGTGCTGCAATGAACATTTGGGTGCACGTGTGTGGAGAAAAGGGAACCCTCTTATACTGTTGGTGGGAATGCAAACTAGTATAGCCAATATGTAAAACAGTGTGGATATTTCTCATGTTATATGTTTAAATATCTTACAGTTTTATTTGCCAAATCTGTCTCAAAACAATACTCTGCTTGCTAATCACTATTCATGGCATGATTTATACATGTTGCGTCTACAAAGGAAAATGAAGTTCTTTGCACTATCTCCTGAGAAAGGCAAAATGGAGACTTTTTCAATGCTTAAATATCACTTAGGAAAAAGGATTAATAATTAAGTAGTTATCAGTGAATGAATAGCCCTCAACCTCTGGCCTCACTTTTAACTCAACCTTGCTTCTCCTCTTTCTAGTGCTTTGGTAGGTTCCTTATCTTTGAGGCCAAATTTAACAAGTCAGCTTCCATACAAATATTATAACTGGGTGCTTAGTCCCCAGTGGTGACAAAGTCCCTTATCACTTGACGCTTCTTGTGTGAAATAAAAACCTCCCCCTGTATCATTTGTGCTTTTAAAGTAGATCTAAAAGGCTGAGGGTAGGTATCACAGTGGGAGAGGTTTTGTTTTCCAAGCTGGATTTCTCTTGTCAGGACTAGACTGGTGGTGTATGAAATTTTTCAGGCTGCTTGAGCATCAGTGGCTGTCTTATGCTTGTATACATATGCCCATCACACACAGATATACACACACACTCTCTCCACATAATAAATGACTGGCATGCAAAGGAAAGTCATGTTCCCATTTTCTAGTGACTGAAGATAAAAAATTTAGCCTTATCTTGCTGCCCTAATTCTCTTCTCTTCAGAGTAATATGTGAATGAAAAAAGTGAAAAGCCACACAAAACCTTCAAATCAGAAGAGAATTTTAACTTTCCTACTTCATTTTGTTAAAAAAATATTCAAATAAATATAAATACATAGACATCAATATATTCATATAGATATTCATAAATGGTAGCTGAAGGATCTTCTAACAAGGATGTCATTAACTTTGGTGTGGAAGGTCTGTGACAGTGTTTATGATGACCAGTCCCTGAAATGTTAGACATTTTTCATGTGGTTGAAATATATTCTTTCTGGACACTTCAGATCATACAGCCTTTGTGGGGCTACACGCAAAACCGAGAAACTTGCTCTTGTTTTCCTATCACACCTCAAATTTTGAACTTCTGGGGGTGTCTTATAAACAGAAGTCTCATCCGAAATGGCTTCTGTTAAAATGTCGATGTGTTGCTTTTGAAAAAATATTTTTATTATTTGTTACCATAACATTGGAATTTTCGACTACTTTTCCATTCTGTAGGAAGTTTTCCATTTTTAAATCTGAGTGTTTGTGTTAAAGTTATAAGAACTTTGCATAACAGTCTTTAAAACTTAATGCTTTCATCAAATTTTGGAACTAGAAAATAGGATCAGGGTGACCTGATTTCTCTCATTCCTTTTGGTTACAGAGTGGGATCCACATCAGATGGTGACCATTCTGCTCCTTATATAATTCCTGGGAAGTCGGTCCACAGTTTCCTTTAATGATCCATCCACCCCAGGACTCAACAGCTCAGATTGTTGAAATTTCGTGTTATATATGCCTTGAATCTTGAAGTCATTCCATGTTTTGTTTTCCATTTTCTATGGAAGTTGAAACCGTTCTAGTCTAACAATCTCTAATACACTTTGATGTGATTATTACATGATCTTGTACATAATATACTAAAGGCAAGCCATCTTAAGCATTTAGCATTTCTCATGTCTTCCTTTGTACTCTATCTTTTGTATATTTTGGCATATAAATACATAATCATGATTGAGATTGTTTCAAAGCTTCATAATTTACAAAGCAATTTTTATATCCATGCTGGTCTTAGTCTCATTGTGATAAGCAAGGAGACAAGGGTTTCATGAACTAATGGAAGAAAGAAATCTGGGAAGGAAGGAAAGAAGTTAAGGTGATGTGTAATGAATGGTTGAATAGAGCAGGAAATGGATGTAAGAACATGAAATAATGGGATGCTTACATATTTCAATAGCCAAACTATGTAACATGGATGTGTCTGCCAAGAACAGTTGCCCTTTTCTGATTCAATAATTTTTGAAGCAAAATCAAAGCCTCATATTTCTGTAGACTCTTGCCTGATTGAATCCCACTCTGACAAAGTTGGCACACAGATGCTCCGCACACAGGTGTGTACACAGACGTTGATGAGTGAAATGAGCCGATTTGCATTGTGGCCACCAATCGCTGTTTGGTCTGCCCCTCTATCCCACCAATTTTCTCTGCTCTTCCTGCATGTTCTTCCGGGTAGGATGTGGGAAATGTGTAGCTCAAACACACACCTTAAAAGAGTAAGGATAAAGTTGACTCCGTTACAAATTAAAGTTACACTGCTGGCTTAGCAGTAAAGAACCCAGCTGTCAATGCAGGAGACCCAGGGTCCGTTTCCTGAGTGGTGAAGATCCCCTGAGCAAGGAAACGGCAACGACTCCAGTATTCATGCCAGGAAAATCCCACGGACAGAGGAGCCTGGTTGGTGACCGTCCATGTGGTTTCAAAAAGAATCAGGCACTAATCAGTGACTAAATAACAAAATCAGGGAAGTCTTTCCCCCATCATTCCCTCTTTCTGGCCACTGCTGAATATGATTTAAAAACTGGAGATATGGAGTTATAATTGAAATCAGAAATACATACTAATTTTCCAATTGAAGGAGGAATCTGTAAACCCAGTCCTTGAATGCTTAAAATCTTAGAACTTCATTAAGTTGTGATGACTACAGTGAGACAGTCAAGGCTGAGAAATAGAAGCTCAGCCTTCTCTCCCCAGCAAGACAGCTGCCAGATGACGCTGTGCTCTGAGCTTGTTCTCTTGGCCTCTGTCCTGCTTGTCTCCTGCATGTGGAGCAGGAAAACTTAAAAAACTGTTAGGATTTGGGGGGCTCAGATATCCAATGGCAAAAATTTTCCCCAATCCCACAAAGAAAGCAACCCTTTTTTTTTGAAAAATTTAAGGGAAGATTTATGGACGTTCAGGTTTATAAAACCATCTGGCACTTCATAGTTTGCAGGCTGGCTGCTTTGAGAGTTCAAAGTTTGGACTGACCACACCACTATCGCTACCACTCCCTCCTCCTTCTTTAATAGTTCAATTTAGTTTCTACTTTGATACCTAAGAGGCTAGTCTTTTAAACTTATTGGACAACTTGTAAAAATTAGTAGGATTTAGAAGAAGGTATCTGTTGCTTTTTAAGCGCATTTTTACTGTTTGTCCCTTGCTGCATTTAGGAGTCTAGTTGGTGACCTCTGAGTTTCCACTTAGCTTAGCTTCCTTATGGAAACACTGCATAATTTGGGTTTTGTTTGAGCAGTTGGTGACTTTTGACCCCTCTCAGTAAGGTGTTTAGGCTGAGGAGGACTGAAAGAAGGTTCAAGATGGGATATTCCCAACCTCTGCCAAGCTAGAGTAGTCTTCCTCTCAGCATAGCAAACCCTTATATAGAAATGGTCTCCAATCTCTATAGAGTATTCTGGCGGAACAACTCAGATCAAAGGCTTGCTATTTGAAAAATGCACATTCACATTGGAGAACAAAAAGAAAATGTTATGCAAGTCAAAAATATCACTTCAAAGTATCTCAAGTGTATTCTCAATTTCAAATGAAAACGGAGAACATGAGAACAGGGTGTATGTTTTCTCTGCCTAATTCTGTTTGTAATTGAGATGAAATCTCGACTATCCCTTTACTGCTAGTGACGGGTCCACAACGGCTCTGGGTGTTGGGCAATCTGCTTATTAATTGCCTGTACCTGTGATAATCTTGTACACTTAGTTTACAAGGATGACAAACTTTTATCTATCTCACTCTTTTTGAATGCAGATTAGTTACACTTTTTTTAAAAGTATAGCATTTTAGGGAAGAATTTAAAATGAGAAACAGAGATAATGTGGATTAGCCCTTTAGATACCTTTCTTTCTAGGAAATCAGTTGTGTCCATAGGATTTGTTTCTGTTTTTGTTATAGTATTTGTTGAGTATCCATCTTATGGGTGTCTGCCATTCTCCTGGGTACAGTGTAACTGTATCTTTAGATTACACAACATTTTAGGCATAGAGCTCTTGATTTTTTTCTTTGCATGTTCAAAATGGTTTATGATAACATTAGAAAAAGTCTTCTGTGTGCATCTATGCATGCAAAAGTTTTAGCGTATTATGTATCTACTTACTTGACATATGTACCTTGCATACATTATCTGATTTGCCAGAAACTAAATATTAATTAACCATATTGTGATGAAAATGAACTCTCCTGACAACTCTTTCTTTCCCCATATTCTTTCCTGAAATGATGATGGTGAACTATAATGTTGTGGAATCTATGTTCAGAATGTACAGCTCAAAACATGAGACTAAGAGATTGAATCTTGAGGTCTGATCTGTTCCTTAACTTTGCCTTAAGCCTTTAGACATTAGGTCAGCAGTTAGGCAAGGCGATATTTTTCCTTCCACAACAGTAGCTCTTGTTTTGCTTCTCAACCTCTGATACATCTACTTATTTGCATCCTCTTTCCAACACAGTGCTAGCATGTCAAAATTCATATGTAGACTGAGACGAAAACTGAATGGTGGGTCTTACATGATACTACAGAGTCATTTGTTTGGAAAATGGGGAGACTCCAGATTGAGCAGATATGATACACAGATATTTGTCTAAACTGGTCTGGACCTGACTTATCTGTGAGTGAATCTTCGTTACCAGACCTGAGTTTCATTTCTACTTAAACTCCAAAAGTGCTTCAGAGATTTTGATCAGGTTATTTTGAATTTACTTTTAGTTAATTCCCTTAGCAGAGAAGGCAATGGCAACTCACTCCAGTACTCTTGCCTGGACAATCCCACGGGCAGAGGAGCCTGGTGGGCTGCAGTCCATGGGGTTGCAAAGAGTCGGAGAGGAGTGAGCGACTTCACTTTCACTTTTCACTTTCATGCATTGAAGAAGGAAATGGCAGCCCACTCTAGTGTTCTTGCCTGGAGAATCCCAGGGACGGCAGAGCCTGGTGGGCTGCTATTTATAGGGATGCACAGAGTTGGACACGACTGAAGCGACTTAGCAGCAACAGGAGCAGAAATCCCCTTGAACTCAGTTTATAGACCAGGGGGAACCTCCCAACACTTTGCAGAATGAAATTGCACCCCCTAAAATGGCTACTTCTTGTATTGCTCAGTGACTGATTGGTGTACGAAATCAGGCTGACTTGGGCACTTTTCTTGCCTTCTGTTTTATAGTTAGTAGAAGGCTCTGAGTGCCTAACGTAAAAAAGATGTCCTTTTCATTATAGGGGACTGGAATGCAAAAGTAGGAAGTCAAGAAACACCTGGAGTAACAGGCAAATTTGGCTTTGGAGTACAGAATGAAGCAGGGCAAAGGCTAATAGAGTTCTGCCAAGAGAACACACTGATCATAGCAAATACCCTCTTTCAACAACACAAGAGAAGACTCTACACATGGACCTCACCACATGGTTGAGACCGAAATCAGATTGATTATATTCTTTGTGGCCAAGGATGGGAAAGCTCTATACAGTCAGCAAAAATAAGCCATGGAACTGACTGTGGCTCAGATCTTGAACTCCTTATGCCCAAATTCAGACTTAAATTGAAGAAAGTAGGGAAAAGCACTAGACCATTCAGGTATGACCTAAATCAAATCCCTTATGACAATACAGTGGAAGTGAGAACTAGATTTAAGGGACTAGATCTGATAGACAGAGAGCCTCATGAACTATGAATTAAGGCACATGAAATTTTACAGAAGACAGGGATAAAGACCATCACCAAGAAAAAGAAACGCAAAAAGCAAAATGGTTGTCTGAGGAGGCCTGACTGTGAAGTCAAGTGAGCCTTAGGAAGCATCACTATGAACAAAGCTAGTGGAGGTGATGGAATTCGAGTTGAGCTATTTCAAATCCTGAATGATGATGCTGTGAAAGTGCTGCACTCAATATGCCAGGAAATTTGGAAAAGTCAGCAGTGGCCACAAGACTGGAAATTGTCAGTTTTGATTCCAGGCCCACAGAAAGACAATGCCAAATAATGCTCAAACTACCACACAAATGCACCCATCTCACACTCTAGTAAAGTAATGCTTCAAATTCTCCAAGTCAGGCTCAGCAGTATGTGAAAGTGAACTTCCAGATGTTCAAGCTGGTTTTAGGAAAGGCAGAGGAACCACAGATCAAATTGCCAACATCTGCTGGATCATTGAAAAAGCAAGAGAGTTCCAGAAAACATCTATTTCTGCTTTATTGACTGTGCCGAAGCCATCGACTGTGTGGATCACAATAAACTATAGAAAATTCTGAAAGAGATGGGAATACCAGACCACCTGAGCTACCTCTTAAGAAACATGTATGCAGGTCAGGAAGCAACAGTTAGAACTGGACATGGAACAACAGACTGGTTCCAAATGGGAAAAGGAATATATCAAGATTGTATATTGTCACCCTGCTTATTTAGCTTATATGCAGAGTACATCTTTAGAAATGCTGGGCTGGAAGAAGCACAAGCTGGAATCAAGATTGCTGAGAGAAAAATCAACCTCAGATATAGAGAGACACCACCCTTATGGCAGAAAGTGAAGAAGAACTAAAGAGCCTCTTGATGAAAATGAAAGAGGAGAGTGAAAAAGTTGGCCTAAAGCTCAACATTCAGAAAGCTAAGATCATGGCATCTGGTCCCATCACTTCATGGCAAATAGATAGGGAAACAGTAGAAACAGTGGCTGACTATATTTTCCTGGGCTCCAAGATTGCTGCAGATGGTGATTGCAGCCATGAAATTAAAAGACCCTTACTCCTTGGAAGGAAAGTCATGACTAACCTACACAGCATTTTTAAAAGCAGAAACATTACTTTGCCAACAAAGGTCCATCTAGTCAAGGCTATGGTTTTTCCAGTGGTCATGTATGGATGTGAGAGTTGAACAATCAAGAAATCTGAGTGCTGAAGAATTGATGCTTTTGAACTGTGGTGTTGGAGAAGACTCCTGAGAGTCCCTTGGACTGCAGGGAGATGCAACCAGTCCATCCTAAAGGATATCAGTCCTGGGTGTTCATTGGAAGGACTGATGTTGAAGCTGAAACTCCAATACTTTGACCATCTCATGTGAAGAGCTGACTCATTGGAAAAGACCATGATGCGGGAAAGTTGAAGGCAGGAGGAGAAGAGGATGACAGAGGATGAGATGGTTGGATGGCATCTCTGACTCAATGGACATCATTTTGGGTAGACTCCGTGAGTTGGTGATGGACAGGGAGGCCGGGCGTGCTGTGGTTCATGGGGTCACAGAGAGTTGGACACAACTGAGTGACTGAAATGAACTGAACTGAAGCATATATATTTTTTCCATTTCTTTTTATTAGTTGGAGGCTAATTACTTTAGTGGTTTTTGCATACATTCACATGAATCAGTCATGGATTTACATGTGTTCCCCATCCTGAAACCCCCTCCCTCCTCCCACCCCACCCCATCCCTCTGGGTCATCCCAGTGCACCAGCCCTGAGCACTTGTCTTATGCATCCAACCTGCACTGGCGATACTTGAGTGAATACAGAGCTAGAGGCTCAAGACTTAACAGACACCTTTTGCTTACTCACTTCTCCTTTCCTTTCCTCATTTCACATCTGTCACTAGATATCTCAGATGATTCCTCCAGAGAGTGGGCGTTTCCACCTGCCACTGATGTGAAATGCACTAAAAATAGTTTTGACCTTTGACAGACATATCAACTTCAGTTTTTCTAAGTATGAACACCAAATGAATTCTGACATGGGGATTACTGACCTCACGTCTACCTACTGGGATTGATCCATGTTTGCCATCACAATTTAGAAAAGTACATATGAAAATATCACATGATGTGAATTTCAGTTGCAAATATTGGGGATCTTCAATCCATCTGTTATCATAACTGAGAAATTTAGAAAATGTCTGAAACTGTATATATGCAATTTTATATACTGTTTTACATATAGATATAGTTTATATATATATATATATATATATAAATTTAAATATAGCTAGCAAATGTTATTTATATTAAATACTTTTACCTTTATCAAGAAAGGGAAAAACAAATTCAGACTTTCATGTTATTGTGTTTGATCTTTCCACTTAACCTTCTCAATCAAGTTCTAGTTTTCACTCTAAATTGAGTGAAATCCACACTAAGTTTGTTTTCTCCTCAGGCTTATTAAATACTTCATCAAGGGGTCATCTTCATGTATTTTCTGACCTCTAAATTTCACCAGAGCAAACCCACAGTTTGCCTCAAAACCTCATCAGAGTCTGCCAGCCTTGCCCTCTTGTTCATTTGTTTGAGATTTTTATAATAAAGATGCATTTCTGGGTATGTAGGCGAAAATATCCATACTTTTCTACAATGTTATGGCAAAAGCCTTGGTCAGTGGTTTTCACCGGAGTGGGGAAGCTCTATTTTTATTATTAGAGTCACCCCTTGGGCCTGGGTAAAATGCAGATTGCAGAAAAGAAGACATGACCATCCCAAGAACTTTGGTCTTTGACCCAGAAATATATCCTAATGCGTCTCTGGCTGAATTTCTACAGTGAATCTTATCATAGTAAAACTGACAACCATGAGTTGTTTGGAAATGTTTACGCTGTAGTTTCTTAACCACATGTGAACACCATCGGGGCATTTATAAATAATCTTTGGATTCTTAAAATTCACAAACATTTGTCTGACCTTGAGAAAGGCCACAAGGAGAGTATATGGAATGCCGAATCTGGAATAACTGAATTAAATGAGATAATGTATGTGATAATTCTCTGTGACTTGTAACTACAAGACTAATGTTGATCATTGGTATGTACAGTTTGATTATTTTCTTTAGGTTCCATGGAATAACATTTAGGTTAGGTCAGATATTTGATTTCTGTATGTGTCATAGTGAAACATAAATTGAACTAGGTTCACATAACTGATTCTGTTCTTGCTTTGGTATACCAGTTTTCTGTTGGTTCTAGACCCCTTCTACCCCTATTTGTAGGCAATGTTACTTTCTTCTGCTTTATCTCTGTCTCTTTCTCTTAGAAATCATCTGTACCTCACCTGAGTCTATGTTTTGAGGCTGGGGCTGACCCTATTTCCTCACTCTAGGGATGGCCCGCTGTCTTGATATGACAACTCAGGATTCACCTAATTTGTTCATGGTGGGCTTGTGAGTAGTGCTAACTTAACTATACTTGCCTCTGGGACTTTGCTAGGACTTTTGGGATGAATAAGGATACAGCGTCTAGTAGTCGCATTTTCTGTTCTGTGGGGACAGCCTGCCTATCAACCTGGAGCTAAGGAGAGGGATGGACAAAAGAGACACATTCCTGATAATAAAGGTTGGAGTCTGCTTTCTCCCATTCTCCAACTCAGTCCCACTGAACTTCCCTGCTCTGTGGTCCAAAGAACATCTCCATGTTTTTGTCTGTTTAATTTGCTTCACAGAAGCCTCTGTTCCTGGCAATGGAATGTTCTGGTTTCTTCCCACCGCCATTCACTGGCTGGCTAGTGGTTGTGTTACTTTGAACTTGAACAGTCATGTGTCCTCACGTTCAGTGTTTTCATGTGTAAAATTAAATTATTAAATTGTAGCATTAGAAATCAAACAAACAGTATCCAGTAATGAAAATATTTCAGGAGTTTTATCAATTTATGGGAGTTGGGTGATATTAAATGAGTTGTTATCAGCCTCGATCCAAAAATGGAGAAGGAGTCATCTGTGGAACTTAAGCAGACTTTTGCAGGGGAGGACACCTTGAAGAACTGTGATTGTATCTGGGAAATTTTAAGAGGAGGGAGCCAGGGGAAGATGTTCACTGATCTCATTTTGTTTCCTTCCATCCATCTCCTGCAGGGCTTCCCATTTGTTGATCCCAATAGGAAGACAGAAAGTAAGGCGGCCTGTTGATGTGGTCCCTAGGCCAACCCACAGAGGCCATAAACATGGTGGAGAAGGAAGAAAGTATATCCAGAAGGGCAAAGAGAAGGTATCTGGCCTGGCAGATAATCTTGGACTTGTCTTTCAGTTCTAAAATAAAATGAGGATGAATAAAAGTCTAGAATGACATGACATTGGGATTCGTTTGGGTTAATGTACACATGTGAGTGAGAAAAGAGAAAGGAAATCTTACATTACTCTCCCCTCTTTTCTGCACATTTAATATCCCAGTTCATTGGAAGCAAGACTTATTAGGCCAACGATGTTTTACTGTTTCAAGTGACAGTCACAAGAGTTAGGTAATTTACTATCTAAATAAGACAATAAATTCATTCAAATTATTCTTGAACGTTGCTTTTAAAAATTAGAATAGGACTTTCAGTACTGATTTTCAATATAGATTTAGAAAAGTGCTTTTCTTTTGTATGCAGTAGAGTTGAATAGCTTTAACTTACTCATCTAATATGTGCTTAAAAAAATCAGAAAAGTAAACTTACAGATGTGTAGAACAAACTAGTGGTTAGTAGTGGGTTGGGGGTTATTTAGTGATGGTGAGTGTACTAACTATTGGATATAAGTTAATCTGAAGGATGTTTTGTACAATATGAGTAATATAGCCAAATTGTATATATTTTTAGATAAAATAGAAGACAGACAAACATTTGTTTTAAAAAACTAACGACTAAGAGGAGGCCTAGTGTTTCACCTGGTTTCTCCTCTAACAAGGTAGGAATTTGTCTAAATGCTTGAGAAAGCCTGACCATGTTAGGCTTATTGCAAGACCGCAAAGGATGCATAAAACCATATATACCATGACAGTGAAGAAAGCTGAGTGCCAGAGAATTGATGCTTTTGAACTGTGGTGTTGGAAAAGACTCTTGAGAGTCCCTTGGACTGCAAGGAGATCCAACCAGTCCATCCTATTGGAGATTAGTCCTGATTGTTCATTGGAAGGACTGATGCTGAAATTGAAACTCCAATACTTTGGCCACCTCATACGACAGTTGACTCATTGGAAAAGAACCTTATGCTGGGAAGGATTGGGGGCAGGAGATGGGGATGATAGAGGATGAGATGGCTGGATGGCATCACTGACTCGATGGACAAGGGTTTGTGTAGACTCCGGGAGCTATTGATGGACAGGGAGACCTGGTGTGCTGTAATTCATGGAGTTGCAAAGATTTGGACACTGCTGAGTGACTGAACTGAACTGAACCATTCTTGTGGGTGATTTAAAGAATGTTCAAGAGTAAGGTTTTCTCCATACAAATTTCCCCCACTTATTTAACTCCTAAGTAAGATACACCTGCATTGTAATGGCACAATAGAATATTTAGACTTGTTGTTGTTCAGTTCTAAATCATGTCCAACTATTTGCATCTCTACAAATTGCAGCACGTAGAATCCCCTAACTTTCAGAATATTCAGAAAGAACAATTCTGTATAAAGATATGGAAGTCTTACGAATTTAGAAAAAAGCCTGTTCAATTCTTGTTCTATGTTAGAACTGCATCCTTGTAGTTATGAAATCTAAATGTATGCGTGTTAACCTACAATACAGAAACACCGCCCTCCTCCTTGGTGATAGTGATGGTCTGTGTCTATAGATCAGTTCAGTTCAGTTCAGTTCAGTTGCTCAATCATGTCCAACTCTCTTCAACCCATGAATTACTGCAGGCCAAGCCTCCTTGTCCATCAACAACCCCCGGAGATTACTCAAACTCAAGTCCATCAAGTTGGCGATGCCATCCAGCCATCTCATCCTCTGTCGTTTCCTTCTCCTCCTGCCCCCAATCTTTCCCAGGATCAAGGTCTTTTTCAGTGAGTCAACTCATCCCATGAGGTGGCCAAATATTGGAATGTCAGCCTCAGCATCAATCTTTCCAATGAACACCCGGGACTCATCTCTTTTAGGTTAGACTGGTAGGATCTCCTTGCAGTCCAAGGGACTCTGAAGATTCTTCTCGAGCACCACAGTTTAAAGTCATCAATTCTTCAGTGCTCATCTTTCTTCACGGTCCAACTCTCACACCCATTCATGACCACTGAAAAACCATAGCCTTGATAGGACAGACCTTTGTTGGCAAAGTAATGTCTCTACTTTTTAACATGCTATCTAGTTTGGTCATAACTTTCCAACCAAGGAGTAAGCGTCTTTTAATTTCATGGCTGCAGTGTCTATAGTTAGGGAAGTAACACAGGCTTCTTCTGCTGTGGCATGGTTCTCCTGTGTCATGCCCACCAGAGAGGTCTGCGTGTGGCCATCTCCATCTATGCGGACCTTGTGTGTGGGTAAACCGCAGTTCTCTAGCACCCCTGCCAAGAACTTTGTCTTGGGCACTGGAGGTGCAAACTACAGAGTCACAAGATTTCATTCTATCCCAAAGGGTTCATCAGAAAGGTATAATCCATAGGAGTCAAAACAGGCAGCCTGGAAAAGAACACAAACCATGACCAAGATCATGGTCTTGAACATCTACATAAATTTAAGAGAAAAATCTCACCAAACTGTTTGATATGTATTCTCAAATAACACTTTTTATTGGCTGCCAGCATGTAAAGGTGGAGCATTCATAATCTGGAGGTCACAGTGTAGACTCTTTCCTCTTACAAAGTCTCCTGTCTCATTCCTTTCCATTTGCATTGGTGAACTGAAGTCTTTGCACCCACTGGTAGAGTGCAAAGATAAGGGATTTGACCCAGAAAAAAATTCAACCTCACATCACTTGTAAGAAGTATGAATTGTTATTTCATTCTAAAAATAGCCTTTTTTTTTTTAGTTTATTCTATGCACTAGGCAGTTTAAGAGATGCTTATGTAGTCTACATTGTCACATTTATATTTTTATTCACATGATGATACATGGCGGGGATGATTCTCTAGTTATTTTATAGCTAGAGAACTTTCTCTCCTGCTTTGCTTTTCCCTCCTACATATTAGACTTTGTTGTAAGTTTTAAACATTCTTTTACTTAAATCTTTTAAAGATTTATTTTATTTCCAGACCTTCTACCACAAACTGTTCCATCAATCTCCTGGGTGGTCCCCAGTCCATGAATTAATATCCCTGGAATCCCCTTCTGCTCCCTCTAATACTGGTCCCATTCTTCAGCGGGACTTTGTTATAAACATAGCACTATAATTGTGTCTCTGCTCCCTAAACCCTTGCATGGCTCCCCCTTTTCCCTAGAAGAAAGCCCACTTTTCTTCCCACTGTCCTGGGTCTCTCCTAGATCTGGCCCTTGCCTGGGCTTCAGCTTCACTCCTGCCCTGTCCTCTCCTCTCTCCAGTCCAGCTACACCAGACCTGATCAGTTCCCTGAACATACCATGATCCTGCACCATCTTCCTTGCCTTGCTTTGCTTTGCCTAGAATGTTTTTTCCTTAGTTTGTTCAGCTACCTCCCATGTATCTTTTAGATTTTTAGCTTCTGCACCAGTTCCTTGGACAGTGACTCCTCACCCTTTTGACTAGGAGCTGAGTTCCCTTGCTCTCTGCTCCCATAGTGTGAATCCTTCCTGTTTCCACAGCTCTTCATGTTTGCGATTACTCGTTCAAATACCTGTCTTTTTCACTAGAATAAATCTTAATGAAATCAGTGACCTCACCTGTCCCATTTATAAAAGGATTTTCTTTCTATAATGTAGAATCTGGTGC
Source organism: Muntiacus reevesi (assembly GCF_963930625.1). Classification (NCBI taxonomy): domain Eukaryota; kingdom Metazoa; phylum Chordata; class Mammalia; order Artiodactyla; family Cervidae; genus Muntiacus; species Muntiacus reevesi. The sequence goes on from NC_089268.1 coordinate 35,386,066, forward strand.
TGGGGAGGTATTCAGTAAACCATTGTCAAATACATAAATATTTTAATGAAAATAGAGAACTGGAGAGGTTGAATCTCCTGTCCTGAGTCATACAAGTTATACCTCTGGCCACACCTGGATTAGAACCCACGTGTGTTTATCAAGAGAGTCCAGCTTTCCCTCCATTTGACTGCTACCTTCAGGAAGGGCTGGTGTGACTGGAAAGGTTCATTTATACTTTTGCTGTTTTCTGCCTTTGGAATAGTGTTTGTTTTTGTTTTTTTTTTCATACTCTTTTTTTTTTTTGATTATTTTATTAGTTGGAGGCCAATCACTTTACAACATTTCAGTGGGTTTTGTCATACATTGACATGAATCAGCCATATAGTTACACGTATTCCCCATCCCGATGGAATAGTGTTTTGGATCTGGTTTTATATAATGGACAATTCTAAGATCTTTGTGATAATAGAACATATACTTTAAAAGAGTATTTTGAAAATTATAGATGCCTGATTAGTGATATTCCTACATGTTTTAGAAAGTTATATAATCCAGAATGTTCATGTGAAAAATATCATTAACTACTTTTAATTTTCATCTTGAATTTTATGTTAAAATTTAAAGTATTTTTTGCTTTGTTTTTATTTATTTATTTTGTCATCTTCTAAGGGATTCCCTGGTGGCTCAGATGTTAAAGAATCCACTTGCAATGAAGGAGAGCTGAGCTCGATCCCTGAGTTTGGAAGATATCCTGCAGGAGGGCATGGCAACCCACTTCCGTTTTCTTGCCTGGAGAATTCCAGGGATGGAGGAGCCTGATGGGCTACAGGCCATGAAGTCACAATAGTCACACACGACTGAGTGAATAATACACACATACCACTACCAAATACTTTTTCACTATAAGGTTGTGTAGGGTGTGGTGGTACCCCACGTTTATACATCAGTATTCTGCAGATACTTTTAATGTATTGGTGGTGGACTAACCATAAAGAAATCTTGCTATTTTCGATAACATGAATGAATCTTGAGCTCATTCAGTTCAGTTCAGCTCAGTCGCTCGATCATGTCCGACTCTTTGAGACCCCATGAATCGCAGCACGCCAGGTCTCCCTGTCCATCACCAACTCCTGGTGTTTACTCAAACTCATGTTCATTGAGTCGGTGATGCCATCCAGCCATCTCATCCTCTTCTGTCCCCTTCTCCTGCTGTCTCCAATCCCTTCCAGCATCAGGGTCCTTTCCAATGAGTCAACCCTTTGCATGAGGTAGCCAAAGTATTGGAGTTTCAGCCTCAGCATCAGTGCTTCCAATGAACACCCAGGACTGCGCTCCTTTAAGATGGATGGTTGATTGGATCTCCTTGCAGTCCAAGGAACTCTCAGGAATCTTTAACAACACCACAGTTCAAAAGCATCAATTCTTCGGTGCTCAGCTTTCTTTACAGTCCAAATCTCACATTCATACATGACCACAGGAAAAACATAGCCTTGACCAGACGGACCTTTGTTGGCAAAGTAATGTCTCTGCTTTTTAATATGCTATCTAGGTTGGTCATAGCTTTCCTTCCAAGGAGTAAGGGTCTTTTAATTTCATGGCTGCAATCACCATCTACAGTGATTTTGGAGCCTAAAAATTAAAATCAGCCACTGTTTCCCATCTATTTCCCACAAAGTGATGGGACCAGATGCCATGATCTTAGTTTTCTGAATGTTCAGCTTTAAGCCAACTTTTTCACCCTCTTCTTTTACTTTTATCAAGATGCTTTTTAGTTCCTTTTCACTTTCTGCCATAAAGGTGGTGTCATCTGCATATCTCAGGTATTGATATTTCCTGAGCTTGTTATGCTATATGAAATAAGTCCAAGAAAGACAAATGCTGTATTATCACACTTAAATGTGGAATAAACAGCAACCACGAGGATCAAAACATAAATACGGTAAACAGTTTGGTGGTTTGCGTGGGCAGCCAACATGGGTGAAGTGGGTTAAAAGGTACAAATTCACAGTTATATATAAATCTTTGGGGTATAAAACAGAGCATGATGACTTTAGTTAATAACAGTGTATCGCACACTTGAAAGTTGCAAAAAGAGTAGATCTTAAAAGTTCTCACCACTAGAAAGAAATCATAATGATGTGTGATGATGGATATTAATTAGATTTACTATGGTGATTATTATCCATCTGAACCACCAGGGAAGCCCCTATTTGCAGTATATACAAATAGCAAATCATTGTGTTGTACATCTAAAACTTGTATGATGCTATATGTCAATTATATTAATATCTCAATCTAAAAAATACACCATGAAAAAACAGGAGAGAGAGACTTTGATCATATGCATTTCTGTTCCTTATGGTCTTATTTCACCTATATTAATTGACCTAAGAATCTACGCCCACGTAGCCCTGAGTAACATGATGACTTGAGAAATTTTACTGACAAGAAGAGAGAAAAGAAAGAAAGTTAAGTTTTAATATTCATGCAACAGGCATTTGACCTTAGAAAGCAGAAAATAAGACTTCCCAGATTTTACTGATAAATCCTCTGCCCTTTGTCCCAGTGGTGAAAAGTGAAAGTGAAAACTACTCTGTCATCTCTGACTCTTTTTGACTCCATGGGCTATATTCTCCAGGCCAGAATACTGGAGTGGGAAGCTGTTCCCTTCTCCAGGGAATCTTCCCCACCCAGGGATCTAACCCACGACCCCGCATTGCTGGTGAATGCTTTGCCAGCTGAGCCACAAGGGAATATGCCAAGCAATTAGGAAATGCTTAGTTTTCCAGTCTTATTTAGCCAGGGTAAAGCAACCTAGGAATATGCTTGTGTATTCTATGATGTCTTTCCTTAGTTATATTATTTATTAGTTTATTTGCATTTTAATATATGTGGTATAATATAAGAGATGTGATTACCTTATAGATGTGTACAAATCCATGTAGTAATATGGTAATATGTTTCATTTTTACCAAAGAAGATAATTATTTCAGAATTCTTCCTTTCATACAAAGTAAAATCCCTATGTCTCACTGTAAGAAATAATTTCTGAAGGATATTGAAGACATATATATCTATATAGTAGGTTGTGAGTGATGTTAAAAATGGAGTTTGAAAATATCCATTATCTCATCTATGTTGTATTTGACTATCATTCTAAATTGGACAGTATTATTATACATTATTAATGAAATGAAATGAAACATGTGAAATGAATGAGTTATATTTAAAGACGCAACTACTTTACAAGTGATGCATTTGTAGCCCTATTGTATTATATGTTTTCTGATATGAGCAAAATATAAATAGAGATGTAGTGCTCTGAGGTGATTTAAATTTACGAGGGATAAGGGAAATAGAATTTTTTATTAATAAGAATACATTAAATATATTGATTTTACTTCTGAATTTTCTTTATATATAGACTTCTTAATAGGGCTTCAACTGCATAAAAGGGAACCATTAAATGAGCTAGAGTTAGAAATTCATTTCAAATATTGAATGATTTAATTACGTTTTATTAGTGTCTCATCCTTTTTTTTTCAGTGTTGGATAGTATCTTGAATAGATGTGCATTGTATTTTTATAAACACTGATATATATTCATTTCTTAAAATAATTTTTTTTTCACATCAACTGAAATGGAAAAGAAAAATAGCAATTATGAGGCATTAAAATCCACAAAATTTAGTCATTACATTGTTTATTTAAAATCCAATATATTATACAGTTTCTCCAATAAAAAGTACATTTGCTTGCTCCAGTTCTATTTTTATATAATCATAGTGGTTTTTGCCAAAGTATAGCAACTCTTCCATTTCCCACCTCTCAGGCCAGGTGCAAATGATGCTTGCTATTGCACTGGACATTGGGACTCAGGTCCAGGGGAGCAGGTAGCAAAATGGTTCAAGCAAACAGACAGGGAACAATTAAAGAGGAAATTACATGAATTATACCACCATCAACCATTTGTTCACCATGAGGGGTGAGTAGGGTGTGGAGCTAACCAACATTATCCTCAGGATTATGCAAGTACTCTTATAATGTATTAGTTATGGACTGACCATGAAGAAATCTTGCTCTCTGTGATAGCATGGATGAACCTTGAAGGCATTATGCTATGCGAAGTAAGTCAGATAAAGACAAATGCTATATGAGCTCCCTTAAATGAGGAATCAAAAACCAATAACCACAAAGAACAAAATATAAATCCAGAGAACAGTTTGGTGGTTTCCAGAGGCAGAGTTTGGGTGGGGGAGCCTGAATGGGTGAAGTGGATACAGATTTCCCATTATAAACAAGTCATGGGGATATAATACAGAGTGTGGTGACTATAGTTAATAATAGTGTTTTGTATACTTGAAAGTTGCTAAGAGAGTAGATCTCGAAATACTCACCACAAGAAAAATTTGAAGCAGTGTGTGATGATGGATCACTAGTAAATTAACACTAGAATTTCTGTGGTCATAATTTTGCCATATATACAAATATCAAACCATTGTGTTGCGTATCTAAAATGTGTATGGTGTTATATGTCAATTAAAAAATAACCTTCATCTTGGGAAAAAAGTAGAGGTAGACTTTGACCATATGTTTCTCTATGGTCCCTCATATTCCTATTTCTCCTTTATTAACTGACAAAAAGATCTAGGAGGATATAGCCCTGAATAACTTGATGACTTGTGAAATTGTCCTGACATTGGAGGGGAAAGAAAGAGAGTCTAGATTGTAATACTTACTTCAACGAGCGTTTGACCCGGATAACAGAAAATAAGATACCTCAGATTTTCCTGATAAACTCTCTGCCTTTTGCCACACTGGGGATCAAGAGTCAAAAGTTACCTTGAATGTTAAGTATAAAAACTCAATATTTTTCAAGGATCCCTTTCTCTGAAGAATTTGTATTTATAGGTGAGTTTTTGAAATTATTCACATTTGCAAAATATTTAACTGATTTTGAGTTTACTACTTTACTCCTTTACATTTATAAAAATTTAATACTATCCTGAAACATAGCCTAATGCATTTTGGCATGAGAAATGAACATACCAACTCATAAATAACCAATTTATAAATAAATAATGTATTTTGAGAACTAGTTCAAACTACATTTATTAAATATTATGAAGGGTTAGTGTTTGAATTTAATCTTGCTGGTTCCAAATTCTTCATGAGAAAGAGATAAATATGTGAATGCATAATTAGTCCAGTTGTATTCATTTCTTTGGTGAATGTAAAAAAACTTAACAAAGTAACCCAAAGGAGAGAAGAACTTATTTGTCTGGAAAAGTTACAAGATTTTCAAAAAGGAAGTGAAATAGCATATGTAGGAGCTCCCCAGGAGTAGATGGGGATGGGACTTCAGGTTGGACAAGAGCTTATAAAAAGAAAGACATTTAAAACCCGAAGCGCACCACAGGTGTTGGAAAAGATGATGAATTCTATTGACTCTCTCCTATTTTGGGGAAGGTCAGCAAAAGCCTCAAAAGATCCCTGCCTGTTACTCACATGTCTCATTTGCTCCCTGCAGTTGGGTCCTTCCGATGAGTGGACTTCCGGGCAGACACATGGACACATGAGCCTAGGAGCGAACCCTCCACTCCTGTCTGTCCTGGAGACATGACTCCACACATGACCTTGGGAGAGAGCACTGGGTTCAATAGGTAAGATCTCCTGTAGAAGGAAATGGCAACCTAATCCAATACTTTTTTCTGGAAAATCCCATGGACAGCGGAGCCTGGTGGACTACAGTCCAGGAGGTCCCAAAAGCTTCAGACATGACTTAGCAACTAAACAGCCACAACAGTTAGAAACTGGTAGTAAGAACAAATCAAAGAATTGTGATGACATTGGGCCATTTATTTGTGCTGCGATTAGGCTTATTACAACTCATATTACTGAAGTTATTCTATATATGTAATGTAAGACAGCCTATATTTCATAAATATTAAACTTCATAACCATACTTGAGGACTTGTTCTTCTTGTTATCGACCCCATGGACTGCAGCACACCAGGCTTTCCTGTCCTTCATTATCTCCTGGAGTTTGCTCAAACTAATGTCCATCATGTTGGTGATAACATCCAACCATTTCATTCTCTGTCACCCCTTCTCCTCCTGCCCTCAATCTTTCCCAGAATCTGAGTCTTTTACAATGAGTCAGCTCTTCGAATCGGGTGGCCAAAATATTAGATTTTTGACATTAGTACTTTGAATATTCAAGGTTGATTTCCTTTAGAATTGACTGATTTCATCTCCTTTAATTCAAGGACTCTCAAGAGTACTTCCAGCACCCCTGTTCGAAAACATCAGTTCTTCAGTGTTCAGACTTCTTTATGGTACAAAACTCATATCGTTACATGACAACTGGAAAAACCATACCTTGGAATATATAGTCATTGTCTGATAAAGTGATTACTCTGCTTTTTAGTATGCTGCTTAGATATTTCATAGCTTTTCTTCCAAGGAGAAAGCATCTTTTAATTCCATGGCTACAGTCATCATCTACACTGATTATGGATCCCAAGAAAATAAAATAAGTGAGGCCTATCAAATACCTAACTCAAACTTTTCATCAAGATAAATGTGGTTATAGAATTATATAGCCTTAGGATAACCACATTTTGACTTTTTTTAACCAATTGCCATGTTTCTTTGTGATAACCTTTCTTAGGAATTGGAATAAAAAAAATAAAATCGGAATTATATTCCAATCTGAAAGAAAGGCAGTCCCAAAGAATGTTCAAACTAATGCACAAATACATTCATCTCACATGCTAGTAAAGTAATGCTCAAAATTCTTCAAGTAAGGCTTCAGCAATACGTGAACCATGGACTTAAAGATATTCAAGCTGGTTTTAGAAAAGGGAGAGGAACAAGAGATCAAATTGTCAACTTCTGCTGGGTCATCGAAAAAGCAAGAGAGTTCCAGAAAGACATCTATTTCTGCTTTATTGAGTGTGCCAAAGCCTTTGACTGTGTGGATCACAATAAACTGGAAAATTCTGAAAGAGATGGGAATACCAGACCACCTGATCTGCCTCTTGAGAAACCTATATGCAGATCAGGAAGCAACAGTTAGAACTGGACATGGAAAAACAGACTGGTTAAAAATAGGAAAAGGAATACGTCAAGGCTGTATATTGTCACCCTGCTTATTTAACTTATATGCAGAGTACATCTTTAGAAATGTTGGGCTGGAAGAATCACAAGCTGGAATCAAGATTGCCAGGAGAAATATCAATAACCTCTGATATGCAGATGATACCACCCTTATAGCAGAAAGTGAAGAGGAACTAAAATGCCTCTTAGTAAAAGTGAGAGAGGAGAGTGAAAAACTTGGCTTAATGCTCAACATTCAGAAAACTAAGATCATGGCATCTGGTCCCATCACTTCATGGGAAATAGATGGGGAAGCATTGGAAGCAGTGTCAGACTTTATTTCTTGGGCTCCAAAATCACTGCAGATGGTGACTGCAGCCATGAAATTAAAAGACCCTTACTCCTTGGAAGGAATGTTATGACCAACCTAGATAACATATTAAAAAGCAGAGACATTGCTTTGCAAACAAAGGTCCATCTAGTCAAGGCTATGATTTTTCCTGTGGTCATGTATGGATGTGAGAGTTAGACTGTAAAGAAAGCTGAGCACCGAAGAATTGATGCTTTTGAACTGTGGTGTTGGAGAAGACTCTTGAGAGTCCCTTGGACAGCTCCAACCAGTCACCTTAAAGTTAAGAGCTCAGTTCTGTGTGTTCATTGGAAAGACTGATGTTGAAGCTGAAACTCCAGTACTTCGGCCGCCTCATGCGAAGAGTTGACTCATTGGAAAAGATCCTGAAGCTGGGAGGGATTGGGGCCAGGAGGAGAAGGGGATGACAGAGGATGAGATGGTTGGATGCCATCACCGACTCGTTGGACATGAGTTTGAGTAAACGCTGGGAGTTGGTGATAGACAAGGAGACCTGGCATGCTGTGATTCATGGGGTTGCAAAGAGTCGGACATGATTGAGTGACTGAACTTAACTGAACTGAACCATGTTTCTTTAATGATTCTGATTTATATCTCAACGTTGTATTCTTTATCAGAGAGCATGACTCAAATTTACGCTGAATCTACTATGTTCAGTAAGGAATCCTGTGGCTAGTGACACAATAAGGGAGTAAAATAAAAACAAAATTAGGTGCTTAAAGTTGAAATTGGAGAAAAAGTAGAGAACCACAAATAAATGTAAAAATGTGCACTGAATAAAGTTCTAGGTGGTAGGAAAGAGTGGCAATCTGGGTCTTTAAGAACAGTAGCCTTATGGGGACACTTTATATTAAGACAGGGTACTCATTTGTCCATAAAGTTTCTACTTCCTGGGGACAGTGGGTATTAACGAATTAAAAATTAGAGCTTACATTGCTACAAGAATTTTAGGGAAGATGACACATTGGGTGTGGTAGGAAAAAAGTCACTTCTCTCAGCAAAAGAAATTTTAACCTTAGGGCATATTCTACAGTAATCAAGGTAATTAAAAAGGAGGCAGCTGTCCCATCTTTGAAAAACAATTTCACAATTACCTGTTTCTTAAGTTTTCAGGCAGTACAAGAGAAGAACATCTGTATTTAATATTTCTTTAAAATCACGATTGTGACTGCTGTCTCCAAGGCCACCCACTTGAATGGTGGGAGACACAGTATTGTTATAAAAGTGACTCTAGATGCAAATGTTAATTCCATGGCTTTGAGTCCCCAGTTGGCTTCCTGGAAGAAGTGTGAACTATCCTTCTTGGAGGAACTTTTCTCTCAGACAAAAGTAGAACTAAGAAGTATGGAGTCAGGAGGCCATTAACATTTTCACACTAAGAACACCTTGGGTTGATTAGAACAGGTCTGTGTTGCTCCTCCATTGCTTGGTCATTTGTATTGCTGTTGCTGATATCCTATTTTGGATACTGTTGCCTACAGAGAGCTCACTCTGCCTATAATGAAGGTCTGTGGGCTGAAACACTTCTGTCTTGCCACCAGAGCTTAGACTCCATCCTTTTCCCTGTCCTCAGTTGATGCAGGAAGTGGACTCTTTCACATAGAACCTTGAGGACCACATCTCAGCAACCATCATTCCTCAGAAAAGTTAAAATTCCTTTCTCCCTCTGTGTATCGAACTCCCTTCACTTAGACTACAGATTACATTTCTAATCTGTCCACTCCATTTTCAGGAATGCCATTCCAATTGATTCATCAGTTATCAAAGTCATTGGTCACATGGGAAGTTAATGAAAGCTTCACCCAAAATTAAGAAAATCATTAAAATACTGGATCAGTTAGACTGTGTTAACAAACCAGGGTATTCTGTGGTACATGAAGTTTTCCATATCATATGCTCATGGGGAGAGTTTTAAGGGAAATACTTTTCAGACTGTTAACATTTATATGAATTCTTTTCTAAATTTTTCTCTCTGAGAAAGCATTTGTATCTGAAAGCTTAAATATTGGTCTTCTTTCCCACCTCCCATTTCAGAATTGCCCTGGCCCTCTTTGATAAAGAAAGAAATGCCTTTCACTCTCTGGAATCTTATTATTGTGTGATGCCCCAAGGTGTACAGATTTCTGGGATGCCAGACAGAAAGACTATATGAAATGCTCCTGTGGCCTAAGCCTTCTTTGATCATGGCATCATGAGCTTATGGTAAGTCTTCATGGCCTTCTGTCTTTTTTTAATTTCTGTTAAATGGATAGCAAGAAGAGTTAATGTTGCAACTTTCTTAATTCATATATACTTTGGAACAGTGTGACCAGACAATATTGATTCAACAGTCTTCTTTGGATGTGCAGATGAATGTGAACATTTACTCCAAATGGAAATAGTGTTGGAACTTTCCCGATTGTCTGGTGCTTAAGGCTCCATGTTTCTAATGCAGGGGTCTGGGTTCAATCCCTGCTCTAGATCCACCAGGCCACAAAAGAGCTGGAAGATCCGGATGTGCAAAAATTAAGACATAACGAAACCAAATAAATAAAAATGCTAAAAAAAAAAAAAAGAAAGGTTGGTATCTTTGCAAAATAGTGGCTTTAAGAATGAACCTTAGTCCTGTAGCCCATGTACATACTCCCACTCCACCACTCACTAGCTCTGAATCTTCAGGCAAGCCTTGTTTTACTTCTCTCCATAATGCCATTCAAACTAGTGTCCACCTCATGGAGTTGCATAAGTGTTAATGAAGATAATGTGAGAAAAACATTTCAGAGAAAGACCAGAAGAAGATAAATGCTTGACCAATGTTTGTCACTTCACATTTTCTTTTTGTGAAGTTACAACGAGGGAGGCTTGTCAAGCAAAATCAGCCAGCTGGCTGTGTAGTGAATGGTTCACCCTCATCCAAAGGGAAGTCTGGACTTTGTCCTTGTTTCCTGGGAGCTCCTCTCTAGACCTTTAGGTTGCTACATCTAAGAAAGAGTGACTAAAGGTGTCAAAGGTTGACACTGAGAAAAGTGCTTTTGTTTTTGTGAGGCTCTTGGGCCAGCCTGATAGAAATGTGAACAGTGTGATTTAGAGTAATAAATTTGGGCTACAAGAATGATGTGATTCAGGATGGGGGTTTTGGTCATGCAGTATCAGCTGCACCTCTACAGAGGTTTGATCCTGAGATCAGATGTATGGACCGTCAATCATGCCTGGCCATGAAGCCCCAGTAAAAACTCTGGACACAGAACCTGGAGTGAGTTCCCGTGTCTGCAAGTGCTCACTGCCAGCATGTCGGTGCTGGGAACACAAAGCTGCCCATGACACCCTGGGAAGAGGAAACCAAAATTCCATGTTTCACATTTCCTTTGACTCTGCCCTTTATGCCTTTTTCCTGGGCACAGTTTTTTTGTCTGCATTTTTTAAAAAGCTGCAATCCCTTGGGTATATACCAAGAGAAAATCATACTTTGTAAAGATACATGCACCTCAGTGTTCCTTGCTTCATCAGGGCTTCCCTGGGGGCTCAGGTGGTAAAGAATCTGCCTTGGTTCAATATCTGGGTTGGAAAGATCCCCTGGAGGAGAGGATGGCAACCCACTCCAATATTCTTGCCTATTATTGTCCACGGGGACAATCCCCACGGACAGAGGAACAAGGCAGGCTACAATCCATGGGGTTGCAAAGAGTCGGACAAGACTAAGTGACTAAGCACAGCAGTGTTCATTGCAGCACTGTTTACAAGAGCCAGAACATAGAAGCAACCTAAATGTCCATCAACAGAGAAATGGGCAAAGAAGATTCAGTGCAGATATACATTGTAATGTTACTCAGCCATAGGAAGGAACAAAATAATGCTATCAGAAGCAATATGAATGGACTTGGATATTTTCATATAAAAGGGAAGTAAGTCAGAAAGAGAAAGACAAATGCATATGATATCACTGATATGTGGAATAGTATAAAATGGTATAAATGAGCTTATTTACAAACAGGAAGAGAGTCACAATGTGGAAAATAATCTTATGGTTCCAGGGGGAAGAAGGGAGGGATGAATTGTGACATTGGGATTGACGTGTACACACTAATATATATAAGATAGATAAATAATAAGGACCTACTGTATAGAACACGAAACTCTACTCAACTCTCTGTAATGACCTACTTGAGTTCAGTTCAGTCACTCAGTCATGTCCGACTCTTTGCGATCCCACTAATGGAGCACGCCAGGCCTCCCTGTCTATTGACAACTCCCAGAGTCTACCCAAACTCATGTCCATTGAGACAGTGATGCCACCTAACCATCTCATCTTCTGTCGTCCACTTCTTCTCCTGCCCCCAATCCTTCCCAGCATTAGGGTCTCTTCCAATGAGTCAACTCTTAGCATGAGGTAGCCAAAGTATTGGAGTTTCAGCTTCAACATCAGTCCTTCCAATGACCACCCAGGACTGATCTCCTTTAGGATCGACTGTATGGATCTCCTTGCAGTCCAAGGGACACTCAGGAGTCTTCTCCAACACCACAGTTCAAAAGCATCAATTTTTCGGTGCTCAGCTTTCTTCACAGTCTAACTCTTACATCCATACATGACCACTGGAAAAAGCATAGCCTTGACTAGACGGACTTTCATTGACAAAGCAATGTCTCTGCTTTTTAATATGCTGTCTAGGTTGGTCATAACTTTCTTTCCAAGGAGTAAGTGTCTTTTAATTTCATGGCTGCAATCACCATCTGCAGTGATTTTGGAGCCCAAAACAGTAAAGTCAGTCACTGTTTCCAGTTACCCATCTATTTGCGATAAAGTGATGGGACCAGATGCCATTATCTTACTTTTCTAAATGTTGAGATTTAAGCCAAGTTTCTTACTCCCCTCTTTCACTTTCGTCGAGAGGCTCTTTAGTTCTTCTTCTCTTTTTGCCATAAGGGTGGTGTTGTCTACATATCTGAGATTATTGATATTTCTCCTGGCAATCTTGATTCCAGCTTCAGCTTCACCCAATCCAGTGTTTCTCATGATGTACTCTGTATATAAGTTACATAAGCAGGTTACAATATACAACCTTGTTCAGTTCAGTCACTCAGTCATGTCCGACCCTTTGCCACCCCATGAATTGCAGCACGCCAGGCCTTCCTGTCCATCACCAACTCTCAGAGTTTACTCAAACACATGTCCATCGAGTTGATGATGCCATCCAGCCATCTCATCCTTTGTCTTCCTCTTCTCCTCCTGCCCCCAATCCCTCCCAGCATCAGGATCTTTTCCCATGAGTCAACTCTTCGCATAATGTGGCCAAAGTACTGGAGTTTCAGCTTCAGCATCAGTCTTTCCAATGAACACCCAGGACTGATCTCCTTTAGGATGGATTGGTTGGACCTCCTTGCAGTCCAAGGGACTCTCATGAGTCTTTGCCAACACCATAGTTCAAAAGCATCAATTTTTCAGCGCTCAACACTCTCACATCTGTACATGACCACTGGGAAAACCATAGCCTTGACCAGATCGACCCTGGCTGGCGTCTCTGCTTTTTAATATGCCTTCTAGGTTGGTCATAACTTTCCTTCCAAGGAGTAAGAGTCTTTTAATTTCATGGCTGCAATCACCATCTGCAGTGATTTTGGAACCCTAAAAAATAAAGTCTGACATTGTTTCCACTGTTTCCCCATCTATTTCCCATGAAGTGATGGGATCAGATGCCGTGATCTTAGTTTTGTGAATGTTGAGCTTTAAACAGTTTTTTCACTCTCCTCTTTCACTTTCATCAAGAGGATTTTTTGTTCCTCTTCACGTTCTGCCGTAAAGGTGGTGTCATCTGCATATCTGAGGTTATTGATATTTCTCCCGGCAATCCTGATTCCAGTTTGTGCTTCATCTAGCCCAAGGGTTCTCATGATGTACTCTGCATATAAGTTAAATAAGCAGGGTGACAATATACAGCCTTGACATACTCCTTTTCCTATTTGGATCCCGTCTGTTATTCCATGTCCAGTTCTAACTTGACCTGACCTAAGTTGCTTCCTGACCTGCATACAGGTTTCTCAAGAGGCAGATCAGGTGGTCTGGTATTCCCATCTCTTTTAGAATTTTCCACAGTTTATTGAGATCCACACATTCAAAGACTTTGGCATAGTCAATAAAGCAGAAATAGATGTTTTTCTGGAACTCTCTTAACATACTCCTTTTCCTATTTGGAACTCATGTGTTGCACCATGAGAAAAGAATCTAAATAAGAGTGGATATACCTATATGTATAACTTATTCACTGTTTGACAAAAACTAACATTTGTAGCATTGTAATCCAATTATGCTGTACTAAAAATAAAAAATGAATTAAAAATAAATCAAAGATCTGGAATAAACCATAACCACATGTATAACAGGTTTCAGTGACCTCTTGGAGTCCTAGCTGATTATAGAACCCAAGTATGGTCTTGGGAGATCCCCAAACTTGTAATTTCTATCTGAAGTACATAAAGTCTTGAGGACTTTCCACTCTGAAATTTGTAACTTCAAAGGCCTTTTTCTTCTTAAGATGCATAGTCATGATGTTCCCATGTTGGTCAACTGGCATTTTGTCTAAGAACTCAGTAATTAATTCATATTTCAAATAGGAACATGTATGGTGGCGAGGGGATTGCTCAATGACTGTTAACCAAGGAAGACCCTGGAGACACTCATATATTATTGTGAAGTCCATCAAGGAATTTGCCATGTCAGACCCTCCACCTGGAGTTACTGGTCGTTTTTAAGCTTCCTTAGTCCTTAGCTTCCTCTCAGGACCACAGAGCATTCAGTATGATTGAGGCATTTGTTTACCTTAGACAAGTCAGTCTCCTCGTTGGGTGCCATGGTCTAAATGCTTGTGTTCTCCCAGAACTCATATGTTGAAAACATAATCCCCAAAGAGATGATTTTAGGAGGTGGGACCATTGGAAAATGATTAGGTCATGAGGGCAGAGCCCACATGAATGGGATTAGGACTCTTGTGAAAGAGGCCTGAAATACTTGCTCATCCCTTCTATTTAGGGATATGTCCTGGAAGAGGCCCTCACTCACTCATTCATGCTGGTGCCCTGATCTTGGACTTCTAACCTCCAACACTGTAAATAACATGGTTTATAAACCACCCAGCCTCTGGCCTGCATGCAGTAAAACACTGGACATGATTAAATGGGGAAAAAAATTGTCAATCTTGTTTTCCCTTCCTCGGTCATGAATGTGACACAGGTAGTATAGATATTCAATTCCTGTGGCACATGGTAACATATTCCATAGAATTGTACATTTCTTTAAAATTGTAGTTCTTTGACATGTTCACCTGGGAACAAATTTTATTAATGGTAATTAACATTTAAACCAATAGATTGTGGATTTTATGCAATCAGTTGAGGTCCTTAAGAGCAAAGATAGAGGTTTCTCAAAATAAAAGCATTTCAGCCTGAAGACAAGACCACCAGTGTACCCCAATCTCCAGGCTGTCAGCCTAAATGTGAAGCAACTGGTCCCTAAGGCCTGTCACTGGGCTCTCATCAGAATCCTATCATAAATGCTCTTTGACTTGGAAAACTTATCTTCACTTCTCTAGGGCTTGGTTTTCTCAACTGGAAAAAGAAAATTAGAGTAGAAAATCCTTTACATTTACAAAGATTATGCAAATCTCTGTATAAAACATGATTCCACACTGAGGGTTTATTCTTTTTCCCAAAAGGAAAATTATTGATTGTTTGTGCAGCTCCCTGTTAGGATCTCTTATACTTCTCATTACCTGCTCTATCTCACAGTGTATTTCTCTAGATGAGTTTTAAGAAAAAATCCTTGATAGAAATAATGACTTGATTGTTAAAGAATATTACAGGAGTTGTAGTTAAGCACACTAGTGAGAGAAACTGTTTCTAAATGTCAGTATGTCAACTTGAGAAGTTTGCTGTGTGTACTTGCTCAGTCGTGTTCAACACTTTACGACCCCATGGACTGACGACCCCTTGGACTGATGCCCTGCAGGATCCTCTGTCCATGGGGATTCTCTAGGCAAGAATACTAGAGTGGTTTGACATGCCCTCTTCCAGGAATCTTCCTCACCAGGGATGGAACTCAGGTCTCTTGTACTGCAGGCGGACTCTTGAAGTACCAACTCCCAATAAAATGTGTCTTGAAGTATACAGAAGATAGGTGATTTGTCTACTTTTGTTTCCTGCAACAGTAGGTGTTTTTTTTTCCAGCTAACTAATCAGTCCCATTTCTATTTACCTGAAAGCTATCTAGATTGCAAGTTCTCTCAAAAAGAAAAAAAAAAATTAACACAAAAGAAACTTTTATCTGGAATTGCAGTAAGATTTTGTCCAGTTGTCAGTTTACCCAAAATACCAGAGGCTGGATATTTGCTTTGAATTATAATATTTACCTCAGAAAGAGCAAATGACTGCCCAGTTTTGGCCATGTTTGATATTCAATAAATAGCGACTTCAGGGCAGTTGGCATATGCTTGTAGCCTCGAGGGAACTGAATTAAAGGAGTGGGAATTGGTGTTGTTTAGATAATTAACTATAATATAAGTCAGAATGAGGTAAGGGAGATAAATACGGTGAGAATGAAATTAGGAAGCTATAAGGAGGAAGATGGTACTTTCAACTAGGAAAGGTAGGTAACAATTCATCAAGGAGGTGAATTTCCTTTGTACCTTCGAAGAGAGATTAGGTGTTTGTGTACAACGTAAGAATATTTGATTGGTAGGCTCTCTGTAAAGTATTTTCTTTTTTTTTTTTCTTTTTTTTAAATTTATTTATTTATTTATTTTTTTAATTTTATTTTATTAGTTGGAGGCCAATTACTTCACAACATTTCAGTGGGTTTTGTCATACATTGACACGAATCAGCCATTGAGTTACACGTATTCCCCATCCCGATCCCCCCTCCCACCTCCCTCTCCACCCGACTCCTCTGGGTCCTCCCAGTGCACCAGGCCCAAGCACTCGTCTCATGCATCCCACCTGGGCTAGTGATCTGTAAAGTATTTTCATCTGTCATGATCAGAGTACAGGTAAGAAACTGAACTCCTCTAGTGAAGTTAAGAATCCTATGGTAAAAGTAGACTTAAGTGGCAGGTTCAGAGCACTGTCTCTAGTTCTGCTCTATTCAGCCTTTTAGTCAGTGACTCGATTATCACGTTATCTTAGGACAGGAAACTGTGAGGGCTACTGTATGTGGAATAAAAGACGGAACATCCAGTGCTTTCCTACTAATAGGGTAACAGTTAAAAGCAAATGCATCCACAGTTCTGTGAAAACAAAAGTCATTCAGTTGTGTCCGACTTTTTGTGGCCCCATGGAGTATACAGTCCATGGAATTCTCCAGACCAGAATACTGGAATGGGTAGCCTTTCCCTTCTCCAGGGACTCTTTCCAACCCAGGGATCAAACCCAGGCCTCCCACATTGCAGTGGATTTTTTACCAGCTGAGCCACAAGGGAAGCCCCCACAGTTCTAGTTCTGTAATTATGTCCTAATAATCAGGGTATAAGGGTTTGGGTGGGGAGAAAAGCCCTCAATGGTTTCAGATCACTGTATGCTGTGAGAGCAGCATCAAAATTCATTGGAATTTAATTCTGCATGAATAAAAGTGTTTCTTTGAACAAATACCTAGCGAAGTCCTACTGGATGCAAAGATGAACAGCAGTGAAGAGCACACATGCAGACTTTGTGAATTAGGACTTAAATTTTAATAGAAAAACAGAAATGAGGTAAATTTCAAAGTTAAATGTTGCACCACAATTGGGACCCATGTCGAGAGGGAAAAGCACAGAATGCCATATGCCCACATAACAAGGAGACCTGAGCTGTGTCAGAATCACGAGAGGCTGCTTTGTGGAAGTGGCTTTTACTGAGAGCTGAAAGATGTTGGGGAAGTCATGAGGTAAAAGAAAGAGGGTGTTCCAGGGAGAAGAAATGGCATTAATAAAGAGTTAGCCATATATGAGAATATAGAGTGAGAACAACAGACATGCCAGGATTGAACCTTCAAGGAATTTAATTTACTTGGTAAAACTTGTAATAACTGGACAATGAATACAAGGTGGAATATGATCAGTTCTGTGAAAGAGATAAGAATCAATTTTTGCAGAGCAGAGAAAATATTTCCATTTTCTGGGTAATTTGATAAAGATTCACTTAAACCTAGGAAATGTTTCAATTGCTACTTTTGCATCAAGTTTTATAAGTTTAGATAAGTGACTTAATCGTAATTGGATTTACTTATATATCCTTAACATGGGAGGATTGTCTAGATAATTTTCAAGGTTTCTTCCTTTTCTGAATATCCAGAAAATCCCACTGTTTATGATCTGGAATTAAGAAAGAAAAAACCCTTTTACATACCAAGAGTTATGGCTGAAATATCTATAATACTATATAAAAAAAACATTGAAATTCTTTGTTTTTTTCTTTTTTCATTCTTCTAAATATATAATTTCCAGATAAAATGGCAAGATATTTAAAGTATACATGACAATTTAAATAGGTATACATGATTAATGGATTCCCTCATTGATTTAATTAACATATCTATCAATATCACCTCACATATTTACCTTTAAAGATCTTTTTTGGTGAGAACTTTCAAGATTTCCTCTCTTACATGTGTGCTAAGTGATTTCAGTCATATCCAACTCTTTGTGACCCCATGGACTTTGTAGCCTGCCAGGGTCCTCTGTCCATGGGGATTCTTCAGGAAAGAATACTAGAGTGGGTGGTCATGCCCTCCTCCAGGGCATCTTCCCGACCCAGGGATTCACCCCCTGTCTCTTATGCATCCTGTACTGGCAAAAGGGTTCTTCACACTAACATCACCTGGGAAGCCCCACAAATTTCAATAACACTTTACAAACCACAGTCACCATGTTACACATTAGATCCTCAGACCTTATTCAACATCTAAAAACTTAAAGTTTGTGCACTTTTACCAAATTCATTCTTAAATCATTGATTTCTCAGCACTTATTTTTAAATGACCTGTGACATGTTCTTGTATTTATAATTTTGGGGTCAGGAAAAAAGATGTCCCCCTCCTGTTGTAAGCAGTTTAGTATAAATCTTTGAGGAGCCATCTTTTATGTATCAGCTCCATAGCCACCACCATCATTGTCAGAAATCAAGATGATTTACACAGATAAGGAAAATAAAGAAAACTGGCTTTCCTGGTGACTCAAATGGTAGAGAATCTGCCTGCAATGTGGGAGACCTGGGTTGCTCCCCTGGGTCAGGGAAGATCCATGCAGAAGGGGATGTTTACCCACTCCAGCATTCTTGTCTGAAGAATTCTTTGGACAGAGACGCCTGGCAGGCTACACTCCATGGGGATCAGAAAAAGTCAGACATGCCTGAGCGACTAACACACAATGAACTTTAAGGAATTGGAAGTTGTATCAGAGGTAAGGATAGTTTAAAAGGAAAAGCAAAACTCTTTGAGACAGGCAAGAACAAGAGTGCATGAACACTTTTAGGCCTACAGGACAAAGGAAGAGATTGGATATTGCAGTCTCTAAAGAGTCTTATACATAGCTGCAACTAAAAGAGACGGCCTCTGACCAGACCTCTGGGCTTCAGTGGAGAAACTTGGCCACTTCCCAGCAAGAAAGGTGTCAGAGGAAAGAATCAATCCACGAATCTCTTTCTCCACTGATTCACCAATCTCTTTTGTCCACCACTGGCCAAACTCAAGTAGAAATCAGAGGCCAGGAGAGCTAGAGGGATAAAGTCTGGTCTTCTTAGCCTCCAAAGGTTCATAGCATAATAGAAAATGATCAACAGGGTTCCAGAGAGGCAAATAAAAAATATCAAACTCACCCACCATTTCTATGTAGTAGATATGCTATTTTTATCTTATGAATCTAATTGTAGTTATTTTTGCTAGATATTTAAAATGACTGTGCATGATTAGCTTTAATGGGAGAAGTCAGTTTCTGATTTGACTTAGACTTGAGTATTTGTCACTGTATTTCTGATATATAATATTATTACTGGGACCCTAACTGTCTGTATACTTGATTCACTTAAACCCTTTGAAGAGATAGGTAATGTGACCAGACTTAGGAAAGGACCAGAAACTATCAAGAGATGTTTTTATATATTGCTGAATTCACTTGGTTGATTTGTATGTATGAGAGTGACAAATTTAATTCCTAATTTGTGAGAGATGTTAGTCTGAATTTTCTTTTTGTACTTCCTTTGTCTGATTTTGATATAGAGCAATACTGGCCCCATCTAATTAGTTGGGTATAGTTTCCTACTCTTTCTTTTTCTTGAAGAGATTATGTCAAATTGATCTTAATTTTTAAAATATTTGTTAGAATTCTCTGGTCAAACTATCTTGCATTGATTATTTCTTTTTCTTTTCTTTTTTTTTTTTTTTTTTGGTTTATTTTTATTAGTTGGAGGCTAATTACTTTACAATATTGTAGTGGTTTTTGCCATACACTGACAGGAATCAGCCATGGATTTACATGTAGTCCCCATCCCGATCCCCCCTCCCACCTCCCTCCCCACCCCATCCCTCTGGGTCTTTCCATGCTCCATTCCTGAGCACTTGTCTCATGCATCCAACCTCGGCTGGTGATCTGTTTCACCCTTGATAATATACATGTTTGGATGCTGTCCTCTCAAAACATCCCACCCTCGCCTTCTCCCACAGAGTCCAAAAGTCTGTTCTGTACATCTGTGTCTCTTTTTCTGTTTTGCATATAGGGTTATCATTACCATCTTTCTAAATATCATATATATGAGTTAGTATACTGTATTGATCTTTTTCTTTCTGGTTTACTCACTCTGTATAATGGGCTCCAGGTTCATCCATCTCATTAGAACTGATTCAAATGAATTCTTTTTAATGGCCGAATAATATTCCATTGTGTATATGTAACACAGCTTCCTTATCCATTCATCTGTTGATGGGCATCTAGGTTGCTTCCGTGTCTGGCTATTATAAAGAGTGCTGTGATGAACATTGGGGTGCACGTGTCTTAGATCTGGGTTCCCTTTTCTCCATACCTTCTCCAGCATTTATTGCTTGTAGACTGTTGGATAGCAGCCATCTGACTGGCATGTAATGGTACCACATTGTGGTTTTGTTTTGCTTTTCTCTGATAATGAATGATGTTGAGCATCTTTTTATGTGTTTGTTAGCCATCTGTATGTCTTCCTTGGAGAAATGTCTTTTTAGTTCTTTGGCCCATTTTTTGATTGGGTCATTTATTTTTCTGGAATTGAGCTCCAGGAGTTGCCTGTATATTTTTGAGATTAATCCTTTGTCTGTTGCTTCATTTGCTATTATTTTCTCCCATTCTGAAGGCTGTCTTTTCACCTTGTTTATAGTTTCCTTTGTTGTGCAAAAGCTTTTAAGTTTAATTATGTCCCATTTGTTTATTTTTGCTTTTATTTCCAATATTCTGGGAGGTGGGTCATAGAGGATCCTGCTGTGATTTATGTCAGAGAGTGTTTTGCCTATGTTCTCCTCTAGGAGTTTTATAGTTTCTAGTCTTACATTTAAATCTTTAATCCATTTTGAGTTTATTTTTGTGTATGGTGTTAGAAAGTGTTCTAGTTTCATTCTTTTACAAGTGGTTGACCAGTTTTCCCAGCACCACTTGTTAAAAAGATTTTCTTTTTCCATTGTATATTCTTGCCTCCTTTGTTAAAGATAAGGTGTTTATAGGTTCATGGATTTATCTCTGGGCTTTCTATTCTGTTCCATTGATCTATATTTCTGTCTTTGTGCCAGTACCATACTGTCTTGATGACTGTGGCTTTGTAGTATAGTTTGAAGTCAATCAGGTTGATTTCTCCAGTTCCAGTCTTCTTTCTCAAGATTACTTTGACTATTCAGGTTTTTTGTATTTCCATACAAATTGTGAAATTATTTGTTCTAGTTCTGTGAAAAATACCGTTGGTAACGTGATAGAGTGCATTGAATCTATAGATTGCTTTGGGTAGCATAGTCATTTTGACAATATTGATTCTTCCAATTCATGAACACGTTATATTTCTCCATTTGTTTGTGTCCTCTTTGATTTCTTTCATCAGTGTTTTATAGTTTTCTATATATAGGTCTTTTGTTTCTTTAGGTAGATATACTCCTGAGTATTTTATTCTTTTTGTTGCAATGGTGAATGCTACTGTTTAATACTTGAGGAGATAATAACTGAAAACTTCCCTAAAATAGGGAAGGAAATAGTTACACAGGTCCAAGAAACCCAGAGAGTCCCAAACAGGATAAACCCAAGGCAAAACACCCCAAGACACATATTAATCAAATTAACAAAGATCAAACACAAAGAACAAATACTAAAAGCAGCAAGGGAGAAACAACAAATGACACACAAAGGGATTCCCATAAGGATAACAGTTGATCTATCAATAGAAATTCTTCAGACCAGAAGGGATTGGCAGGACATACTTAAAGTAATGAAAGAGAATAACCTACAACCTAGATTACTGTACCCTGCAAGGATCTCAATCAGATATGAAGGAGAATTCAAAAGCTTTACAGACAATCAAAAGCCAAGAGAATTCAGCACCACCAAACCAGCTCTTCAACAAATGCTAATGGATCTTCTCTAGACAGGAAACACAGAAAGGTTGTATAAACATGAACCCAAAACAACAAAGTAAATGGCAACGGGACCATACCTATCAAAAATAACCTTAAATGTAAATGGGTTGAATGCCCCAACCAAAAGACAAAGACTGGCTGAATGGATACAAAAACAAGACTCCTATATATGCTGTCTACAAGAGACCCACCTCAAAACAAGGGACACATACAGACTGAAAGTGAAGGGCTGGAAAAAAATATTTTATGCAAACGGAGACCAAAAAAAAGCAGGAGTTGCAATACTCATATCAGATAAAATAGACTTTAAAATAAAGGCTGTGAAAAGAGACAGAGAAGAACACTACATAATGATCAAAGGATTAATCCAAGAAGAAGATATAACAATTATAAATATATATGTACTCAACATAGGAGCACCAAAATATGTAAGGCAAATGCTAACGAGTATGAAAGAGGAAATTAACAGTAACACAATAATAGTGGGAGACTTTAATACCCCACTTACAACTATGGATAGATCAACTAAACAGAAAATTAACAAGGAAACACAAACTATAAATGACACAATGGACCAGCTAGACCTAATTGATATCTATAGAACATTTCACCCCAAAACAATCAATTTCACCTTTTTCTCAAGTGTACATGGAAACTTCTCCAGAATAGATCACATCCTGGGCCATAAATCTAGCCTTGGGAAATTCAAAAAAATTGAAATCATTCCAGTCATCTTTTCTGACCACAGTGCAGTAAGATTAGATCTCAATTACAGGAAAAAAAAAATTATTAAAAATGCAAACATATGGAGGCTAAATAACACACTTCTGAATAACCAACAAACCATAGAAGAAATCAAAAAAGAAATCAAAATATGCATAGAAATGAATGAAAATGAAAACACAACAACCCAAAAGCTATGGGACACTGTAAAAGCAGTGCTAAGGGGAAGGCTCATAGCATTACAGGCTTGCCTCAAGAAACAAGAAAAAAGTCAAATAAATAACCTTACTCTACACCTAAAGCAACTAGAGAAGGAAGAAATGAAGAACCCCAGGGTGAGTAGAAGAAAAGAAATCTTAAAAAGCAGGGCAGAAATAAATGCAAAAGAAACAAAAGAGACCATAGCAAAAATCAACAAAGCTAAAAGCTGGTTTTTTGAAAAGGTAAACAAAATTGACAAACTGTTAGCCAGACTCATCAAGAAACAAAGGGAGAAGAACCAAGTCAGCAAAATTAGAAATG
This sequence comes from Muntiacus reevesi, assembly GCF_963930625.1. Classification (NCBI taxonomy): domain Eukaryota; kingdom Metazoa; phylum Chordata; class Mammalia; order Artiodactyla; family Cervidae; genus Muntiacus; species Muntiacus reevesi. The sequence continues at coordinate 35,409,336 of NC_089268.1, forward strand.
AAAATGGAGAGATCACAACAGACAACACTGAAATAGAAAGAATCATAAGAGACTACTACCAGCAACTCTATGCCAATAAAATTGACAACTTGGAAGAAATGGACAAATTCTTAGAAAAGTATAACTTTCCAAAACTGAACCAGGAAGAAATAGAAGATCTTAACAGACCCATCACAAGCATGGAAATCAAAACTGTAATCAGAAATCTTCCAGCAAACAAAAGCCCAGGACCAGATGCCTTCACAGCTGAATTCTACCAAAAATTTAGAGAAGAGCTAACACCTATCTTACTCAAACTCTTCCAGAAAATTACAGAAGAAGGTAAACTTCCAAACTCATTCTATGAGGCCACCATCACCCTAATACCAAAACCAGACAAAGATGTCACAAAAAAAGAAAACTACAAGCCAATATCACTGATGAATATAGATACAAAAATCATTAACAAAACTCTAGCAAACAGAATCCAACAACATATTAAAAAAAATCATACATCATGACCACGTGGGCTTTATCCAAGGAATGCAAGGATTTTTTAATAGCCGCTAATCAATGTAATACACCACATTAACAATTTGAAAGATAAAAACCATGTGATTATCTCAATAGATGCAGAAAAAACCTTTGACAAAATTCAACATCCATTTATGATAAAAACTCTCCAGAAAGCAGGAATAGAAAGAACATACCTCAATATGATAAAAGGTATATATGGCAAACCCATAGGGAGCATTACCCTCAATGGTGACAAATTGAAAGCATTTCCCCTAAAATCAGGAACAAGACAAGGGTCCCCACTCTCACCACTACTATTCAACATAGTTTTGGAAGTTTTGGCTACAGCAATCAAAGCACAAAAAGAAGTAAAAGGAATCCAGATAGGAAAATAAGAAGTGAAACTCTCGCTGTTTGCAGATGACATGATCCTCTACATAAAAAACCCTAAAGACTCTACCAGAAAATTACTAGAGCTAATCAATGAGTAGAGTAAAGTTGCAGGATATAAAATTAACACACAGAAATCCCTTGCATTCCTATACACTAACAATGAGAAAACAGAAAGAGAAATTAAGATAATTTCTTTTTCAAATATTATGTCACAGTTTCAGTCTCATTAAAGTTTATAGGAGTATTCAGATGATGTATCTAATTTTGCTTCAAGTGTTTTGAGATTATGTTGTTTGGTGTATACATATTTAGGATTATTATGTGTTCCTGCTTGATTGACTCTTTTTTCCTTATATAATGTCCTTAGATATTTTCTTTGCTCTAAAGTCTACTTTATCTAATATTGAGATACATTTTTACCCTTTTTTCCCCAAATATACCATTATTGAGTTTCTTGGGCTTTCCTGGTGGCTCAGGCAGTAAGGAATCCACTTGCCTTGTGAAGACCTGGATTCAGTCCCTGGATTGGGACGATCCTCTGGAGGAAGACATGGGAAACCATATTCTTGCCTGGAGAATTTCATGGACAGAGGTACCTGGTGGGCTACAGTCCATGGGGTCACAAAGAGTCAGACACAACTTAGCAACTAAACCACCACCTGGTGTTCCTTCACATTTATTCCTTGGGAGGAACAGCCCCACTCAGGCTGCCTTCTGATGCTAAGTTGGAGGTCAGGAATGCTGGGCCTGGGTTGTCTTCTGTTACATGATGCTGTGTTGCTCTTCCATTCTTCAGGCCCTAAACTAGTTCCCCTTCTTCTTGCCAACTATAAAAGGTCCCTTGAGTGGTCTCTTCTTATTTCCAGAATAAACAGAGGAGTGGGCACAAAGAGAACAAGGGTCATCATGTCTGAACCAGAAGCCCAAAGTATGTTTTACAACCTAGGGAAGATATTTCATGGAGGGAAGTTGAGTAGGAAAGTGGAAAGGATTCCTCAGCAGGCTGGAGATGAAAGTCATGGAGTTCCTTTCTTTTGAAGTCATCAGAAGCTGAGAAAGTGTTTTTTCTAAGTTATATATATATATATATTCAGCTCTGAGTGAGTACACTTTCTGTTTCAGCAAACTGTAAGTCTTCTGTATTTTTTCATTAATTTTCTTTACAAATGCAAATATATTATGGTATCCATATGACATTTTATTTATTCTTCTAGGCCATTTCAGTTCAGTTCAGTTCAGTCACTCAGTCATATCCGACTCTTGGAGATCCCGTGAACTGCAGCATACCAGGCTTCCCTGTCCATCACCAACTCCTGGAGTCCACCCATACCATTGTCCATTGTGTTGGTGATGCCATCCAACCATCTCATCCTCTGTACTCCCCTTTTCCTCCTGTACTCCATCTTTCCCAGCATCAGGGTCTTTTCCAATGAGTCAGGTCTTCGCATCAGTTGGCCAAAATATTGCAGTTTCAGCTTCAACATTAGTCCTTCCAATGAACACCCAGGACTGATCTCCTTTAGGATGGACTTGTTGGATCTCCTTGCAGTCCAAGGGGCTCTCAAGAGTCTTCTCCAATACCACAATTCAAAAGCATCAATTCTTTGGCACTTTCTTTATCGTCCAACTCTCACATCCACACATGACCACTGGAAAAACCATAGCCTTGACTAGACGGACCTTTGTTGACAAAGTAATATCTCTGCTTTTTAACATGCTGTCTAGGTTGGTGATAACTTTCCTTCCAAGAAGTAAGCGTCTTTTGGCTTCATGGCTGCAATCGCCATTGGCAGTGATTTTGGAGCCCATAAAAATATAGTCAGGCATTGTTTCCACTGTTTCTTCATCTAATTGCCATGAAGTGATGGGACTGGATGCCATGATCTTAGTTTTTTGAATGTTGAGCTTTAAGCCAGCTTTTTCATTAGGCTATTTTTTTCTAAGCCATTGCTCTGCTTTTCTTTTAATTTGAGATTTAAACCATTAAAAACAGAAATGTAATGTAGAGTTTGGATTATTTACCAGTACATGAATTGATGGAATAATATAAGAATTAAAGATGATTACTTAATTGATCTCAAAAAATTTTATATATGCATATGAAGAGAGTTATTCACATATAGTATTATTCTTGGTCCCTTGTGTTACTTGGAGAACTTTGATTGAAGCTATATATAAAACAAATTACTTTATTATGATAGTTAAATAACTGGTATAATTATGTGTGTACATTCAGCATCCATTAGTCCAGTGTCCATAAAAATGAGTGTACTCATCTCCTGGGGAAGAAAATGTTAGCAATTCCATTTCTATTTATTTTTATCTCCCTGTCATTTAATTTACATTTTCTGTATATTTTTAAAATGTCATAATATATTAGAATAGCAATGCATATATACTATATTTTAATAATATAATTAGGCCACTGACAGTGTGTTGTAAAATGGAAAATAATTTGGAGGTTAGTTCTTCAGGAAACAAAAAATTATCAAAATTTTCTGCATAAAATGGTACTTAATTTGGGGTAGTTAACCAAAAAATTTTTATGAAACCAGTTCAATTGAAGAGAGACAGAATATTCAGAACATCCATGTTTGCATGAGTTTGCATCGAGTCTCACAGACAGAAACATTTTTGAAGTTGGGTAGAAGACCAAGAAACCCGACTGGACAGGGGAAAACTTGAATCTTGAATGCAAGAAAGCATGTTTGCTCCCATCAGTTTATTCTAAGCTGTTTTTCTTTAAATCACCTCTGTTTCTTCCCTTTATTCCCTAAACCCCATCATCTGCTTTACTATTTCTTTTCCCATAGTACAGATCACCTGTTAACATACCATATAATATACTTGGATTCATTTTTATTGCAGATTATCTGTCTGCCCCCAGCTGGAATATCAGTTCCATGAGGATAAGTGTCTGCCTGCTTTGTTTATTGATGTAAACTAAGCACCTGTAAGAGTTTCTGAGTCAAGAAGGAATTAAGTCAATGATCAATTGGTTAAATGACCAGTAGAGGAGTACTGGGCAGGCCTATAGATTTCAAAATTTTGTGATTTTGATTTGCTATTGTAAATAAGCTATTCTGCAGTTAATGTTACAAGCTTAAGACACATTTCTGTTTCTTTTGTCAGCATAAACATAAGCTACCTTTGAAGATAAAGTTTTAGATCCAACATGATCGCTAAAATGCACATTTGAAAAAATAATATATTAGTTGATTTGTTTTCTTTATCCAAAATAGAATTATCTTCCTTTTCAAAACTTTTTCTTACATAGGTGTGTGTATATATGTGTTTATTTATATAAAACAATTCCATCTAATCAAAGGATGGTTTTCCCAATAGTCATGTATGGATGTGGGAGCTGGACCATATGGAAAGTGAGCACTGAGGAATAGATGCTTTTGAACTGTGGTGTTGGAGAAGTCTCTTGAGAGTCCCTTGGACTGCAAGTAGATCAAACCGGTCAATACTAAAGGAAATCAGCCCTGAATATTCATTGAAAGCATTGATAATGAAGCTGAAGCGCCAATGATTTTTCAACCTGATGCAATGAACTGACTCATTGGAAAAGACCCTAATGATGGGAAAGATGGATGGAAGGAGGTGACGGAGATGACAGAGGATGAGATGGTTGGATGGAATCAATGGACATGAGTTTGAACAAGCTCCAGGAGATGGTGAAGGACAGGGGAGCCTGATGTGCTACAGTCCATGGGGTCTCAAAGAGTTGGATATGACTGAGTGACTGAACTTAACTGAAGGTATGCATATGTGCTATGTATATAACATAATGATTATATGATCATTATACATAGGTCACATTGACAAATAATGCTATTTTAGTTTCAGGTATCATTATAATAGATAATATTGACATATAATGTTATATTGGTTTCAGGTGTAAAACATAATTATTTGATATATATTGCAAAATGATCACTGCGATAAGTCTAGTGAACATCCATCACTAGAAATAGTTACAATTTTCTTCTTGTGATGAGAACTTCTAAGATCTCTTGTGATGAGAACTTCTAAGATCTCTTAGCAATGTTCAGATAGGCAATAAGTATATTCCTGTTTTGATTTAGTGCCGTTAAATGAGACAAGTGGCTTTGAGTTTTAGAATCAAAGAATCATCTTTAAATAGTTGAGTTGAATCAAACTACTCAGTGCCAACTGATATTGAGCTATCTTGAAAAATCCATCCCTAGTTAGGCCCACCTGATTCCCATCACACATGGCATGGTGTGCAGGCATAGATGGTGTTTAAGGCTTAAGCCAGCTTTTCCACTTGTCCATGCATTTCTTTCTCAACATCTTTCAATGCCTTATCCATCTCTTGTCTTTACTATCCAAACAAGTTATAATTACGGCAGAAGATGTCTAAGTAGCTAAATTCACAGTTGCTGCCCACTGGGCATTTTGGAAAGAGGCTGAGAAGTAGTCCTTCCAGTATTAGAGTTTTACTTTCAGGGGATTAGAAAGCTTTTCAGTTTGAAGGGTCCATCAATACAAATATACCTCAGAAGTAAACACTGCTTATTTACTTGATTAGTGATTAGCTGACCATCTGCTGAGAGTAAGGCAATGAAGGGTTATTAAACAAGGGAGGATTCAGGCAAAAGGAATGAGGAACACTTGGAGAGGGTGGACACATGATTAAGAGACCATTACTTCTAATTTGTTTAGGTTTAGGTTTTGTTTAGGCTGGATCTGTAAAGGTATGGGTTGTTTCCATTATTTCCGTTCATCCTCTATGCTTTACAATATATGCCTTATTTAAGTGTTGAAAGTGACTAGTGACTTACTTACTGCTTGTTATCACTGGGTAGTCCTGCTTTGGTTCTGATATTCCATAGGGTCTAGCAGAGGCTCTGTAGAGTACTGATTTCTATCATTTGCTGCAGAACCTTAACATTTTTTGGTGATTTCTGGTACTAAGTTGATGAGATACAGGAAAATAGAGCTCATATGCTTTTGGATAAAATCTTAATTTATCTCCTTCCTTCTCTCTGACTTTTCATGTATTGACTCAACTAGTCCCATATTGTTGGATGCCTTTTCTGACTCTTATGTCTGCCTCATTCCTTGCATGTGGTCATGTCTATTTCATTTCCTCTATCTCTCACATCCATTGTGTCTTATCACTTGGCAGAGTACTCTTTGATTTTCAGTGTCATAATATTCCCAGCTCTTTCTAGTCTCTTTCTTTTGCTCTACCAGCCCCAATAGCCACAACTCCTCAATCAACATTAAAGTTTCACTTTTCAAATTCTGGACATTCTTCTCTCCTGGACCTAATGTTCTTGGTTTCCTGTTGTTTTGTAGAATAAAGACAAAATCTCCAAATTGGCGTATTTGATTCTCCCTAATGCATAAAAATCCATACAAGCATTTCTCCATTCTAACCCTACAATAATATATACAGTATATCATGAGAACATAATCAGGAGAGATACAACATGAAAGGTAAAAAATGAACATTTCTTGTGTTTTTGTCAGACTTGATTATTCACTGATACCTAATAATGCTATATGTATTAATATCTCAGTTGCCTTGATCTAGGATGTCGAGATCCTAACTTCATAAGATGATCCTAAATGAATTGACAGATATACTGTTTTCTTATTTTGGCACATCAATATCCCATTAAACTTTCAGAACTCCATCATAAAGAAATGCCATTTACATTACTTCTATGACACATTCAGATGGCCCCTAGCTTTACTTCAATCTACTGTAGCACCATGTTGGCATCACAACTTATTCTTCTTCACTCTACCATATAATATAGCAATTTGATTGTTTATATCACCCTCTCTTTCTCCATAACTGGAGGGCCTACTTCTGGATAATACAGACGTTTTTAAACCTCAGTTTAAGTCCTCAGTGTATCTATGACATGTGACTTACTAATCTATAAGTTCAGTGTAATTCAAAGGTTCTTCATTTGTTTGTTTCTATTCGGTAATCACTGCTACTATTCTTGATATATCTGGGCCATTTCTTCATGTAATCTTACATGGAAATATGTAAAAGAGGGGAAAATCAGCACTTTCTGGATGGCAAGGGAGTGATTGTTAAATCCTGTCCAAATATCCCCTCCTTGTCTATTCCTGACTGACACTATAGAATATCTACGGCTCTGTTCAATATTGTCTGAAATCTACAGAATTCACGTTATACGTCACTGTCAAGCAAGGATAGCACTCTCAATGTCATCACCTCTGTTCTTGATGTGAAGTCCTAAATTTATGCTTGAAATAAATTTTATAAGAGACAAATACATGAAGACGTGTGTGGTCTATTGGTGAGTATATGTTTCCTTCAATTGCATTGTCCCCCTTATTGCCAAATTTCCCTCTAATAAATACTATCCTCTCTGCTTGAAATATCTAGACATTGAAGGAAAGAAAGTTAAGCAAGTAGCACAATAGAATTAGATGTTTTGGGCAGTAAGTGACTTAGAAAGTGCTTACAGGGTTTTTTCATGGTCTTTTACCTTTTGGAAGAAGAAAGTGAAAATACAAGAAAGCTGACACTTTACATGCATGAAAGAGACAAAGGAGGTATTCATAGATTACTTTGGGGCAGAGTATTCTGTCATGTTCTGAAAGGTTTGGGTCATACCTGTTAGAGGCAGGGGCAGGACTCAGATGAGGGTAACCCTGGCTATGAGGGAAGAGGTTGATTTTTGTGCACAGTGTTCCTGTATGTGGGTGAAAGTTGTCTTTGCCTAAAAGAAGATAATTTGGCTGTTATTCTACCCTGAAGAGTTGGCAAGTTTTGTTCAATTCTAGAACTATGGCCTTTAATAACAACAAAAGAATACTCCTAATATAAGGTACAATGTCAGAAAAAAGAGGAGAGAAGAAAAAATGGAAATAGAAAGAAATATGAGATATTTGCTTTTCAGTTCAGTTCAGTTCAGTCACTCAGTCGTGTCCTACTCTTTGCTACCACATGAATCACAGCACGCCAGGCCTCCCTGTCCATCACAAACTCCCAGCGTTTACTCAAACTCATGTCCATTGAGTCAGTGATGCCATCCAGCATCTCATCATCTGTTGTCCCCTTCTCCTCCAACCCCAAATCCCTCCCAGCATCAGGGTCTTTTCCAATGAGTCAACTCTTCGCATGAGGTGGCCAAAGTACTGGAGTTTCAGCTTCAGCATCAGTCCTTCCAATGAACACCCAGGACTGATCTCCTTCAGGATGTACTGGTTGGATCTCCTTGCAGTCCAAGGGACACTCTAGAGTCGTCGCCAACACCACAGTTCAAAAGCATCAATTCTTCGGTGCTCAACTTTCTTCACCATTCAACTCTCACATTCATACATGACCACTGGAAAAACCATTGCCTTGACTTGATGGACCTTTGTTGGCAAAGTAATGTCTCTGCTTTTTAATATGCTATCTAGGTTGGTCATAAATTTCCTTCCAAGGAGTAAGGGTCTTTAATTTCATGGCTGAAATCACCATCTGCAGTGATTTTGAAGCCCCCCAAAATAAAGTCTGACACTGTTTCCACTGTTTCCCCATCTATTTCCCATGAAGTGATGGGGCCAGATGCCATGATCTTAGTTTTCTGAATGTTGAGCTTTAAGCCAACTTTTTCACTCTCCTCTTTCACTTTCATCAAGAGGATGTTTAGTTCCTCTTCACTTTCAGCCATAAGGGTGGTGTCATTTGCATATCTGAGGTTATTGATATTTCTCCCGGCAATCTTGATTCCAGCTTGTGCATCATCTAGCTCAGCATTTCTCATGATGTACTCTGCATATAAGTTAAATAAGCAGGGTGACAATATACAGCCTTGACTTAATCCTTGTTCTATTTGGAACCAGTCTGTTTTTCCATGTCCAGTTCTAACTGTTGCTTCCTGACCTGCATTCAGGTTTCTCAAGAGGCATGTCAGGTGGTCTGGTATGCCCATCTCTTTCAGAATTTTCCACAGTTTATTGTGATCCACACAATCAAAGACTTTGGCATAGTCAATAAAGGAGAAATATATATATTTTCTGGAATTCTCTTGCTTTTTCGATGATCCAGCAGATGTTGGCAATTTGATCTCTGGTTCCTCTGCCTTTTCTAAAACCAACTTGAACATCTGGAAGTTCATGGTAAGGGTGTTTAAAAAAGCATATATATTTGGGTCCTTAAAAATAAAGTATTCTAAATGTATTTCATCATTCATTACCCAAGTCCTTGATTCACTTTCCCTTTGCTGCCTTTTCTTCCTTCTGTCTTTCTCTTCCTTCTTTTTTATTTATCCCCCTTTCCCTTATACCTTTACATTTCCCATTTTCTGTGTACCAGGAATTACTGCTAAAGGCCTCAGATACTGCAAAAGCAGTCCAACATCATCACTGACTTCTTAGGAGAGCCAGTCAAGAGACTGGCCCTCATCCCAGGTGTTTAGAGGCTGTTGAACAAGCTGAGCAACCCTAATCCAGTCACATCGTTCCAGTCTCAATAGAGACTCAGTCTATTTGGAGGATTTTATAATTCAGGGACCTACTAGGGCATGTTTGTAAGGCTGAATACTTACTGACAATGATAGTTACTCTAAAAGGAAGAGAGAATGGTATCTCACTTCTCAGATAAATGTATTTTTGAATCCAGCTTTCTGATCTCCTCAGTGTCTGTGTAACCAGTTGGACAATTGTCCAGAGGCCCCAGGCAGGGGACAGATGCACACCAGTATTTCTGCCATTCAGTGATTCAGAGCGTTTATGATACATGGGTTTCCTGTGGGTCAGCTAGTAGGCAGCTGACTGTGGGCTACTGAATTTTCTCCAGATGGTGCTTGCAGAGTGAGGGAAACAGAGAGGCTGTGCTGACGACTGCAGGTGGTGAGCTGTGGGGACCAAGACACCTCCCCTGATTAAAAAGGAAACTATGGTGTTGGGAATCCCCAACTTGTGCATGTCCTGGATAATCACAAGGACACCCCACAAGAGAAACACTTATCAGTCAGGGGGAATTTCAGATCAGTCTGTCTGGACCAAGAGAAGGTTACAAGAGCACCATGTAAGGCAGTGATGTCAGAACTTTCCCATCTCATTACCATCTACCCTGTTCCAACATGGTCCAAGGAATGAAGATCCTGAGAGGGAGAGAGAAGAAACCTTGCAGAAATGGACACATCAATGCTTCCTGGTAGGTCCCCTGGGCCTCAGCAGGGGAGAGGGAAAGATTGAATAGGCTGATTGTGAGATGGAGTTGACACTTGACTGACCTGGCCTTGTGAACCCAGAGTGATAGAATGTATGGAATGGTTGCAAGGTGGTGCAGAAAATGAGGATGCAGTGGAGTGTGGGTGAAGACAGTCACTGGAGCATGGAGCCAATTCATACTTGTATCTGCTATGGTCTCAACCTCTGTGTCCCCCAGAAATTTCATGTGATGAAATCCCGACTCCCATGGTTGTGGTATCCATAGGTGGGGCCTTTGTGAGGTGATGGAGTTATAAGGATGGAGCTCTTCAATGAGATGAGTTCTTTTATGTATCAGAGACACACAGGCCCCAAGCCTCTCCACCCATGTGAGGATACAATAAAAAGTGTGTGACCAGAAAGGACCCTGCATGACCACGCTGTGGAAATCCATTTCCATTGTTTATAAGTCTGTGATATTTTGTTATAGCAACCCAGAAGGATGAAGACAGCATCCTAACAATCTTTAGACAGTTCAGTATACCTCATGCTATTTGTACAAAGGTGTGAAGCACTGATCATGTCTGGTGTAAGACTGTGACAGATGGCTGACAGTTCACGGCTGGCTTTCATAAAGAATCCTGAAGATTCAGTCTTCTTGGTAGCATGACTAGAACCATGAACAATTATCTAATTCTTTGATTCTAATAACTTGACCCAGAATAATTGGCTGTGATTGTTCTGTAATCTCTTAATGGTCTTCTTAGCAATGCCAGCTTCTGTTATTTGTGACTAATTTTAATAGGTGCTTCATTCTCTCAAATGTATGGGTGGATTTTCTTTTGATTTTCCATTAAATGAAGATAAGAAATGTTAGATAATTGCCCTCTTCGATTTTGACATCTCTACAGAGTCTGTGTTTATTTTTTTAAGGGGAGACCCATTTCACAGAGCATGCATTAAACAGCTGTAAATTTCAAAGAAGCTTGCTATGGGATAGATCAATAGGACCATATCTTAGCTGGATGGGACGGATGTGGATTTAGCACATGTTGCGGATTCGACACTCCAGGATCTTGGTGTACATGTCAACTTTACGTGAATCCCTGCTTAGGCACTGGAACAGGCTATAAAATGCAGAATGACGCAAATCTTCATTGCTGGACACCAGGGATGGGAGTCCTGACCAGGTAATATGAGCCTCGCTCATCTTCTGCCGCACTGGAAAAATAATCTAAATACCCAAAACATATTGACTTCTTATGTATTTTATTAGTAATTGCTTATCTTAGTCCCTTGTAATTATCAAATTACGATTTGGGGAACATGTAGGAATATAAAACTCTCTAGATATGGATTTTGGAGCCAGACTATGAGGAAACAATTAGGAATCTACAAAGTAGAAACATAACTCAAATTTAGTTCTAACTTTCTCTTTTCTTCCTTCCCACTCTCATCCTTTGATTTGAGGAGAAAAGAGAAAGAAGAAAAGTGGAACTTCAAGAGCAAATGTCCTGGGATACTTTGAAGAAAATGCTGATCTTGAAGATTCTGTCCTCTAGTTCTCTTACTCTTGAAAATATTTCAACCACCTGTGTCCAGGAAGAGGCAAGCTTTGGGTAGAATTGTGTGCAATGCAGGGAAGGCTGCACATGTCAATGCAGTGAAATTCTGATTCCTTTACAATAGACTCTATCACTATGAATGACTAGGCTCCTGCTTTATGTAGTAGCAGTCTAGCATATAGAAGACATGAATCTTTTTCTTACAAAATGAGATATTTCAAATTCCTTATGCATTACAGGGGTCACCTCTTTAATTCATGAACAAAGCAAGAAAGCCCTCTGCAGGAGGCTCACCTGGCTGAATTGTCTCTCTATGAGTTCTTGAAGTTCTTGTACTTTTTTCGCATTCTCTCTGGCACTTGATAGGATAGCATCTGAGACTTCTTTCATGCTCTGCAGCTCTGTGAATAGATGATACAGAGGTCTTTTCCAAGAGTGCAGCAACATGAGGATCCACTTACTCAGGTCTTCATTCTAAGCAGCCATAAGAAACGGTATCATTAAAATAATCATAATTCAGTGGTTTTGGTAGCATGTGATCTTTGCTCAGGGCAACTGACCTAAGGAACTTTTGCTTATTGCTAGGTGTATGAAGAGATTTTTGAAGGTAGTAAAAGTTGCAAAAGTATAAAATTAAGCTATTAGTTTACACTTTGCTGAATTATTAAGAATCTAGATTATTTTAGAAACTAATTCTTCTGATGCATTCTAATTTATAACATGAAGAATTTTCTTTTTGCTTCTGAAGTCCTACCACCACTCAGTGAGTTCTTTTATGCTTGCATATTTGCATGAGAGAAATCTAAGTGTTTTATGACAAGTCAGTATGTGCCTGCAGTACCTGACCCAGGAAAGAGGCATTCTACCTGTGCCCACATCACTGTCACCCAGTGATTCTTTCGTATTAATGAATCAGATGAGTCATTCATATTGATTTTCGATTGGTAATTTGTTTTATGATATTAAAACAAAGAGACAGTGAAGAAGACATGACATTCCTAAACAGGCTTTCTTTCCTCAGTTGATCCCAACACCAGCCCCCATGCTGGTATCAGAAGAGCCTGTCTTGTTGACATGTGTCCAGGCAGAATATGGCACAGCGTTGTCTTTAGTAACAGCATCAGTGGGATTCACAATGGAGGGTTTTCCCCCCAGGTTCACTAATACTAGTAGAATTGAGCATGAAAATCCTGGGGGCTGAAGATCTCTAGTTAATATGCTTGATTTCTTTACATCCATGAACTGTTTTAGTGGTAAAGAACAGAGAACTGAATAGGATAAACTATAGTAATACACATAAAGTGCTAAGTAAAATGTATGGCCATGTAGTAACTCTCAATAAACTTTAAAATCAAGCTTACTGAAAAAATTCCTCCTCTTCCTCCTCTTTGACCTTTTCCTTTACTTGATCATCCTCATTATTAATGAGCTTAACAGAGGAAAAGAATGCTGGTATCATTAAGAAAGTTGTAGAGAGAGAAGGTAGTATTTTAAGGGGGGATGCATGTGAAAATATTTCTATAATGTCAGGATAAAGGATAATGCAGGAAATCAGAAAGGAGACATTATAACGGTCAACATTTAGAGCTGCCATAAATGACTGAGGCTTGTTATGTAAACTGTGTTGTCCTCAGAACAGAGGCAGTTGTTGCAGCCATGAGAACCAAAGCAATGTTTTATAGGCCATTGTGGGGGAGACTTAAAAATTAAGAATAAAACATAACAGAAGAGTCATTGTGAATGATGAATGAAAGAGACGTCAGAAAAGTAGAAGCAGAATCAGGAGAGCCTTGAAAGGTACATGAGATTGCTCAGGTGGAGCAGCATAGGACTCCCAATTAGGAGTCACTAGTAACAGGGAATACTCAAAACTGCGATGTGTTTCCTACATATTCATGAATTTTTCAATCTTATATTTTACACATGGAAGTTCCCATTCATTTCCTGTTTGCATACAGTATAATAACTGCAATCCTGTGTCAGATGCATTGGTTGAACTAAAGATGTCTGAATAGACAATTTATAGATCTGTTATTCATTTTGCTACTACAGATCTTTAGTCATCACTTGATTTTGCTCATGCTTCATCAACTGCATAATATGATTTCTCTTCAATTGCTTATGGTTCCTTTACCTTTTTCTCCATGTACTGTTACCATTACCTCTAATAATCTGAATCCTGGTAACCTACATACTGTCTCACTGATCTGGTGAAAAACCCAGGTGAAAGACTCACGTTCATCTGTAGGGCTTTTTCTCTTTCTTCGGGAGCATGGAGGGAATTGGTATGGCAGCTGTTGGTGACATTGATGTAGGACTGTTTGCCCTGGACATATTTTTCATCCTGAAAGTGATCAGGCAATTAGTTAGGGTTGTTGGGCATTCAGAAGATGAACCCATTACCAGAACATTAACGTGTTTGATAGATGTGTAATTTTTTTAACTGGGGGGGCATCACAAAATTTGAAATTCATTCTTTTCCTACTTTTTCTATACACTGACTTTATAAAAATGATTTTACATATAACTTTTCTAAGTTAAACTTTTTCCCTTCTCTGTTTTATTATTTTATTTTCTACAATTTGAACCAAATATAGTACATATGTATCAATAGTTGGTGCTTCCCAGGTGACAGTAGTAATAAAGACCATTCCTGTCAATGCAGGAGATATAAGAAGCCTCAGGTTTGATCCCTGGTTGAGGAGCATCCCTTGCATGAGGGTACAGCAGCACACTCCTGGTCTCTTGCCTGGTTATCCTATGGACAGAGGAGCCTGTTGGTCTACAGTCAGTAGGGTTGCAAATAGGTAGACAGAACTGAAGTGACTTAGAATGCATTCATGCACTATATTTAACCATTTAATCTCAAGTTTACTGTGGGTTAGAGCCAATATATTCCTTTATAAGGAGTATACAGTAACGACTCTGACTTATCTATGAACACGCTCACAAAAAAGCTTAGTGTTCATCCCAGGTGCAAAATACAATGTTGTTTATGGTGGCAAAATGGTACATCAGAAAAACATGGAATAAGTTGTAGGAAATACTAAGCAATGGACTGAGAATAATAAGAGTTGAAAATTCTAGCTAAGACTTTGATAGATAAAAACTAATCTTTAGTGGAAGTTATGAACATTTAAAGAGATTACTTAGAAGAGTTGGAAAAAAATGGACAGTCAAAAATGGAGGATGAAACAAAAACTAGTGAGTACAAAGAACTATGTGAATTTAATAGAAACCTTTAGCACCATCTTTTATTAGCTGTCTGCTCTACTGTGTGCTCCGTGACTGACCTAAAAGAATTAACATACAACTTTCAAATACCTTTATCAGAAAAAGAATAATTGTTCCCAATTGTAAACTCCCCTTCTATTGTAGCTCGAAACCTATTCACTGCAAATCTTAAAACAATAATTTGTAGCATTAAAAAAACTACCAGTATTCATTTTTGTGACCAGGATTCAGCTTTGTTTAACATGTTCCATCCACCCAGTTCATTGCAGAGCAGTTCTCATTTATTGCCTATTTATTCTGAGCCTGGAGAGGAAAGCCCAGAGAGGCCGTGAAGGACCAGAAAATCACCATTCTTCCTTTTCCCTTATGCCACCTAAAAGTGCTTTCTGTCAGGTAGTATTATGGACTGAATGTGTGTTCTTCAAATTCATGTGTTAGAGCCCGAACTGCCAAAGTACTGTGTTTTGAAAAAGGTTCCGACTTTTTGGCACGCCATGGTCTATAGCCCACCAGAATCCTCTGTCCATGGGATTTCTCAGGCAAGAATACTGGAGTGGCTTGTTGTTCTCTTCTCCAGGGAATCTTTCAGACCCAGGAATAGAACCCAGGTCTCTCCCATTGCAGGGAGATTCTTTACCATCTGAGCCATGAGCAAAGCCCATTAAGGTTAAATGAGCTCTTAGGGAGCAACACTCATCCAATAGGTTTAGTGTCTCCATGAAGTGAAACACCAGAGAATTCCCTCTTCTGTCTCTGTGTCTGTGTGTCCTTTCTTCTGTCTCTCTTCCCCACCCCCACCCTGTGTGATGACGCATGGAGAAGCCATCCTGGGAAGAAAGAGTTCTTACCAGAACCTCACCTTGCTGGTGCCCTGATCTGGGACTTCTAGCCCCCAGAGCTGTGAGCAAATAAATTTCTGGTGTTTATTCCACTGAGTCTATGGTATTCTTTTATGGCATTCCTAGCTGACAAATACAAAATCATTCATTTTTGAAAATTAAAAAAGAAAAACAATGAAAGGAAATTTAAAAAGTTATTGAACTTCTTAGGAACTTTTGAGATTTCACAAAACTGATCCTTTCTTGATTTCTACATCTTATGAACTGACAGCATGTTTGACTTAGACAGCGTGTTATTTGAAGTTTAGCTGATGCAGCCTTCTTCTTGAAAGGACAGTATGGCCCAGTCACTTACCCGAAGGCTCCTTCTGGGAGCCTGGCGGGCTATATAGTCCATGGGGTCCAGGAGTCGGACATGACTTAGTAACTAAACCATCACCACCACAGTACTTACAAAATCATTGAACATTATTGTCGAAAGGTTATGCATGTCGTGGGACAGCCTGGAGGCATTGACAAACAGGTCTGTAAGAGACTTCAGGGGGATGTCAAACACGTCAGGACAACAGGACGGGCATACGTTGCCTTGGCACAGGAGCAGATGTGACATGACCAGCAGCAGAAGCAGGCAGGACCCTGTTTAAATAAAAATATGAGCCATTCTGAGATGATCTAGTCACCTGAGGTTATCAAATTCATCCTGTGGAGGGAAGCCTTCTCTTTCCCTGTTGCTCTGAGCAGGAGTTGGTGCTGTAGTAGCTGGGGTGGGGAAGAAGGAGCGCCTTCTGTGTGAATTTAGATGGATGATGACATTTGCACAGACAGATAGTTGGAGAAGTAGGTTACTCCCTGCATTTTTGTATTGCTCCCTGAAGTACTTCTGTGGTCTGCAAATGTTTGGAACTTAATTTTGAACCAGAGGATTTAGGTCCTTCTTTTAAGACAGTTTAATGTTGGGACTCTGCAGACTCTGAGCAGTGAGGCCCTCTAGGAGGGCCTCTACATTGATTAATGCTTGAATTTTAGACACTGAAATGACAAGAAGTGTACAGTTGATCTGTGTGGTTTACCATCACGCTGGGGTAAGAGTAAACACATGACTGACTGATCGCTACTATTGAGTACAGAGAGAGTACTAAGAGAAAAAGGATACTGTACCTTGGATCTGCTAACTCACCTTCATAACCCCATGCATGTCTTTGATATTTTCCCAAAAGTTTTAGAACATGTTAAAATCTGTGTTTCACAGTAGCCCTGTGAGATAGCCTCAATCTTCACTATGATCATCAAGTTATGTTAATGAAGATGCAATGACTTGGAGAGGGCAAGTAATTTTCCCTGGTCCCATTGTTAGCAGATGGAGGAGACTGGGCACCAATGCAGTCATATGTTCACTTCCTGATGTCACATCACACATGCCTGTGGGCTCTCGGTCTGCATGTGTATAACCAGGACCACATCAGAAGCTGTGATGACTCTGCTTAACGCGAAAAATATTTTGTCTTTGACTGCAAGGCAGCAGTGACCCTAGAACATTGGTTTTATCCACTTGTTCTGCTCTGTCTACAAAACACTCACTGTTAAAGTCTTTGACAATTATCAGTGCAGGAGGCCTGGTTCTCCTGGCTAGCCTTTCTTCTAGTCACCTTGACAGGTCTTCTACTTTTATGGATCTTTAATCTTCTTGTTACATTTGTTTCTTTGATAAAATGGTAAATGAATCTCCAAATGGTAATTCAATAATATTACCTGCTCAGCACCCAAGACAACGTCATTGGCTCTGCGAACAAGGCCTGCTCTATCATGACTTTGACTTTTTAGGGAGAAAAATTATCTATCTGGTCAGGAGTACATCCTGACTACCCATGGGGCTTAGTTTTTGAACCATCTCCAAACATTTCCTCTTTGATAGTAGAACTAGACCTTCATGCCTCCATGATGTATTGTAATATTTCAGAAATTATTCCTGGCCCTACCTTTGGCCAACAGAAGCATAAAATCATAGACTCTTGCAAGTGTGATTTTAATATTACTTTTCCTGTCTATCCATTATAAGTAAGCAGAATTTAAGACTGACGTGAACAAGAATTGAGTTTGGACAAGAGAACTGATAAAATAGAGATTTTATCCTCCTGAGTGAGATCTGAACATGGTTCTTTTTCCAATTTACCAGAAGAGTGGTAATTTAATGAAGGATAAGATATCAACATTTACTAGGTTTTCTCTGCTCTTAGTTACTTTAAAAGGGCATGGTACCTAAGAATAAAACGGTTATTTAAAATTAGGTGATGAAAATAAAAGAAGTGGTTCTCAAAAGGAAAGCATATAAGTTGGAGAATTTTGTGACTATATCTCTCATCAACTAAAGAGCTTATTGTGACAAGCAAGGAGAATAATAGCTTGCATTACATAGACGTATTTGTGTGCATATATTTCTGTGCATGTATACATATTTCATGCATAAATATATGTTTAATTCGACATGGAACTTTGGACCTTATAAAAATAGATTTTATAAAGGGCAGTAAATGTAGCAGAATACCCTAATTCCTAATGTAATTAATCATTTATTGGTAGATGACTAATTAGGTTTCTTTTTTCTGTTAAATGTTATTTGTGTGTTTGCTTTGGTAGCACATACATTAAAAACTTGGAATAATATTGAGAAGATTAGCATGGCCCCTGCCCAATGATGACATGCTAATTTGTGAAGCCTTCCATATTTTTCTGTAATAACTTCGAGGGATGGGATGGGAAGGAAGGTGGGAAAGAGGTACAAGAGCGAGGGGACATAGGTAAACCTATGGCTGATTCATGCTGTTTGGCCAAAAGCAGTACAGCATTGTAAATCAATTACCCTTCAATTAAAGATCAATAAATTTAATTATTAAAACTGTTATTGGGGATCTTATAACAGGTTCAGATATTCATTGTATGACTAAAGGGGATCTGACTGGAAACTGAAGGTGTCAATTATCACTGGTTAGTGATTCATTAACTTTATACTTGAATGAGAAAGTAAACTAACAAACACTATTGTCTGTGCTTCAGTGTCACAGCAAGCTATATTTCTTCTCTGCATTCACTTTTAGGCGGTATAGTGCCCAAACTTTGAAACTGACGCCGTTCCCGGAAGCACACAGTCATGGGTTCTGTTTAGGGTTTTTGTTCTTGTTGCTGGAGGCTTTTGTTTGCTGGTCCACTAGGTCCGAAACTTTCTTTCCTGAGCATTCTCTGGTTCTGTCATGTGCACAAGTCTTTCTATTTTGGTTGTCTAATTTGATTCTCTTATTCTTTTGATCAGACTACCAAGTCTCTTTATGATGTATTTTTCAGACCCTTTTGTGCTTTGATTTTTCTGATGCTCATTAGTGTATTTGCTTCCATGTCTACCTATCTGAGTAGTTTTCAGTATCTACATAAACCCTACCCTATTCGCTTACTGTCTGGATTTTGGCATGTAGCATCAGCATATGTTTATGAACTTCATCTTCCTTCTGGTGCAATTTCTGGTATACAGCTTAAGCTGGTTGGCTCCCATCTGGCTTGTTCCTGTTGTCTCCAAACAATTAGAGAGCTCGGTTTTCTTTCTAGGCAATACTGCCCCTTCTTTTGATATCATTGCTAATTTTCTGTGATTTCACTTCCTGCTTCATCAACTTTGTCTTTCTCAATCTACTCTAACTTGAGTGCTATGTGTCTCTATGCTGATATTACTATTTTAATTAAATATCAACCTAGTGTAGCAGAGAATTAAAGAGAATAAAATGACAATAGCATTAGTAATAATACATTCCCCCAAATTATAATCCAGTGATGCTCCCAGTTTTAAATGACTTACTATCCATGTATTATTGAGGTCCTACGTGTTTCAATTTTGAAATAGGATGTAGGAAACAATGGAGTTGAAAATTGTGAAAATCACCTTGGATTTTAGATGCCTCAAGATTAAGTATGCAATTACTAGTTTTTATGGTTAGTAGGGCTATTCTTAGCACATATAGCTCAGTGTGGGGTGATCACTATTGAGTGAAGGATGTATTTTGTGAACTGTAATCACCAAATAGGTGATTGGAAGTAAAGAAAGCAATGCCAGGAAGACACAGGCTTCTGTTTTGGAAGGAAAAACTTACAGTGTCTGACATCTACTGTCTAATCTTCAGATTTTTCAAAACTCTTACTCTTCCTTTGCTCATTTAATATTTTAGGTTGTTGATTTATTTTCCTACTGAGTTGCGTGAGTGTCTTATACGTACTTGAATATGAAGCCCTTACCAAATATGTGATTTGCAAGATTTTTTTTTCATTCCACATGTTGTCATTCATTTTATTGATGGCTTCTTTTACTATGCAGAAGGTTTTGCGTTTGATGTGGTCTCACGAGTTTATTTTTGCAGCTCTTGCCTTGGCTTTTGATGACTGACTTGTTCTAGCTGCTTATATTTTGGAAAGTGATCCTTTATCAGTTGTTTTATTTGCTATTATCTTCTCCCATTCTTACCAAAAGACACAGACTGGCTGAATGGATACAAAAACAAGACCCATATATATGCTGTCTACAAGAGACCCACTTCAGACCTAGAGACACATACAGCCTAAAGGTGAGAGATGGAAAAAGATATTCTATGGAAATGGAAATCAAAAGAAAGCCGGATTGGCAATTCTCATATCAGAACAAATAGACCTTAAAATAAAAACTATTGTAATGATAACCCTATATGCAAAACAGAAAAAGAGACACAGATGTACAGAACAGACTTTTGGACTCTGTGGGAGAAGGCGAGGGTGGGATGTTTCAAGAGAACAACATCGAAACATGTATATTATCTAGGGTGAAACAGGTCACCAGCCCAGGTGGGATGCATGAGACAAGTGCTCGGGCCTGGTGCGCTGGGAAGACCCAGAGGAATCGGGTGGAGAGGGAGGTGGGAAGGGGTAGCGGGATGGGGAATACATGTAAATCCATGGTTAATTTATGTCAGTGTATGACAAAAACCACTACAATATTGTAAAGTAATTAGCCTCCAGCTAATAAAAGTAAATGGAAAAAACAAAAGAGTTAAAGAAGGACACTACCAAATGTTCAAGGGATCAGTCCAAGAAAAAGACAAAATAATCTTAAATATTTATGTAGCCAACATTGGAGCACCTCAATACATAAGGTAAACACTAACTGACACAAAAGCAGAAATTGGGAGTAACACAATAATAGTAGGGCATGTTAACACCCCACCTCTATCAATGGACAGATCAACAAAACAGAAAATTAATAAGGTAACATTAGCCTAAAAGTATATATTAGAGCAAACAGACCTAATTGATATCTTCAGCACATTCCATCCAAATGCAGAAGAATACTCTTCTATTCAAGTGCACATGGAACATTTTCCTCCTCTTGAGTCACAAATCAAACCGCAGTAAATTTAAGGAAATTGAAATTATATTAAGCATTGTCTCTGACCACAACAATATGACACTAGATATTGAATGTAGGGAAAAAAAACTTTAAATTTCACAGTTACAGGGAGAATAAACAACACATTTCTAAATAATGAACAGGTTACTGAAGAAATAAGGGAAATCAAAACATTCCTAAAAAAAAAAGAACAGTGAAAACATGATGATCTAAAACCTATAGGATACAACAAAAGCAGTTCTAAGAGGGAAGTTTATAGTAATACAAATCCTACTGCAAGAAACTAGTTGAATAGACAACCTAACTTTACATATCTTTAGCTCTTTTTAAATTTTTCTTATCAATGTCTTCAAAGTTTTGTATAAAATCTTTCAACACCTTGCTTAAGTTTATTTCTAAGTGTTTGATCTTTTTGTGATGCAATAGTAAATGGGATTGTTTCCTTTATTCCACTTTCTGATAGTTAGTTGTTGATATATAGGTAGGCAACTGAGTTTTGTATATTGGAATATAGTAAACATAATGTATGCTACATCTTTAAAGAACAGACATTTTCCCACATATAAGACATATACATGATCAAGAGGTATATGACAAGATGCTCAGCATCGTTAATAATCAAAGGAAATGCAGATCAAAAGCACAAGAGATATCACCTCATACCTGTTTGAACGGCTAGTACCAAAAATGTAAGAAATGACAAATGTTATTGAGGATTGAAGAAAAAGGTGTGCTTATACACTGTTGGTAGGGTTGTATACCGATGCAACTCCTATGGAAAAATACTGTGGAGGTTCCTCAAGAAATTTAAAAGAGAACAATTATGTGAATCATTATCCCACTTCTGGATATATAGTCAAAGGAAATGAAATCATTGTCTCAAAGAGAGGTCGGTATTCCCATGTTCACTGCAGCATTATTCACAGTAGGCTTGGTATAGAAACAACAATCTTTCAACAGGTGAATGGATTAAAATAATTTGATGTGACATATATAGGTAAATATTATTTAGCCATTAGAAAATGAAAATAATCTTTCCATTTGTGGCAACATAGATGAAACTGGAGGGCATTATGCTAAGTAAACTAAGTCTGAGAAAGAAAAATAAAATATGATCTGAATTATAAGGACTTTCAAAAAAAAAAGATGGAACCCAGAGTAGAAAAATGATTGCCAAAGACTGGATGATAGGACAAATGGGGAGATATTTTTAAAGTTTACAGATTTTCATATATAAAAAATTAATAAGGTCTGAGCATCTAATTTTGAGCTTCACGATCTAATCATGAGATCTAATCATGAGATTGAACAAGCTCTGGGAGTTGGTTATGGTTATGGACTGTGTTGCCACAGTCCATGGGGTCACAAAAAGTCGGACAATACTGAATGACTGACTGAAGTGAAGAAAGTGGAACTTAGCTGTGTTCTCCTCAAAAAGCAAAAGTTAAACATGTGTGGTGATGGCAATGTTACTTAGTAGAAATGGAAACTTCTTTCTAATACATGTACAAATGGGGGTGGACAAGATGGCGGAGGGGTAGGTGGAAGTGGGGTACACCTCTCTCCACCGATGCATCAAGAACATCTAAAGATGCGGCAGTTCTCACAGAAGATCATGTGAATACTGGCAGGAATCCCTGACTACTGAGAAGGAATATCCGGATCCATACAGAACTCGGTAGGACAAAGGAAAGAAGGGACAAGGACGAAGGGGAAAGAAGGAGGAGAGAGAGCAAGAGGGACCAGCCTGCACCTGGGGCTGAGGGAGCTGATGCGCAGGGGAGAGATCCCCACATCCATGGCCGTCCACTGGAATGGGGGAGTCATTTGAAGCTGTTGGGGAGTGAACTAACTAACCTGTGACCATCTAAACAGAGTGAGAACCAGATAGACAAGCCATGCTGCTGCCTTTCTTACCTCGGACAGGGTTGTAAGTCCACTGGTGTCCACGGAAGCTGGGAGCTGGAGCCATGGGGACTGCAGAATGATCCCAGGGTGAGAAGTCCTGTTGACCGTGGGGAGTCAGCCGAATGGGATGGGATGGAGGAAATCTGCTGCATCGAATGCTTTTTAAGGAAAACCACGAGGCCATAAAAGTAGGGTTCAACTGCCTGTGGAGTAGAGATATCTCTTTCGCCATGCTGGTACCTGTAGGTTGAGCAATAGAGAAAGACTTCAGTGAGGGTGTTCCTTGAGTGCCTGATGCACTAAGCAATGGAGAATTTTGAATGTGTATATACCATACCCTACCCTATTCTCTATCTAAATTGTGGGTTTTAGCATCGTAATATTTTTATGAACTTAAGTTTCTTCTGGTAGAGTTTCTGGTTTACAAATTAAGCTAATTCCTCACATCTGGCTCATTCTTGGTGTTTGAAGAAACTTTGAGAAACTTCCTTCCTCTCAAGGCAATAATGTCCTTTACTACCACAGCTGACTTCCCATACTTTCACTTCTTGCCTACTATATTCTATGTCTTTCTCTATTCACTATCAATTTAGTAGTATGTGTGCCTATGTTGGTATTAATATTTATAATAAAGTATTAACCTGATGCAGTAGAGAATCAAAAGGACTACAGATACAACAGTGGTAATAAATAACCTCCAAATTATAATCCATTAATGCTCCCATTTAAAACAAATTTTCTATCGATACATTAGTGAGGTCTCTTAACTAATTTTCTTTACTAGGTGGCTCAATTGTGAAATGAAATATAGCAAACAAGGGAGTGGTCAACTCTGGAAATTACCTTCCTTTTGATACGCCTGTTTAGTAAGTATGCAAATATTAGGGTTTTTTTTCCCCCCCATTGGGGCTGTTCTTAGTACATATTATAACTCACTGTGGGGTGATTTCTACTGACTGAAGAATGTACCCCGTGAACTGTAATTGTCAAACAAGTGAGTGTAAATGAAGAAAGTAATGCCAGGAAGGCACAGGCTTTTGTTGTTCCAGAAGGAAAACCTTGCAGTGCCTCTCATCTACAGTCTAATGTTCAGATTTATTGAAACTCTTAATTTTCTTAAGCTCCATTTATAGTTTGTATTATTTGGTGTTTTTTGCCCTTGAGTTGTATGTCTCATGTATTTTTGGATATTAAACCCTGATGAAATATATTTGGGAATATCTTCAGTCAATCTGTAAATTGCCATTTGATTTTGTTGATGTCCCTTTCTTTGGAGTTTGATGTGGTCCCACTTGTTTGTTTTTGCAGTTGTTGCCTTTGTTTTGGTGTGAAACCCAATGTGGGATGGGGTGCGTGTTGGGGGGACTCAAGAGGAAGGATATATATGTATACTTATGGCTGATTCACATTGTTGTATCACATTTTAAAGAAATTATACTCCAATTAAAAGCAAATTTACATCTGTGTCTCTTTTTCTGTTTTGGACTCTGTGGGAGAAGGCGAGGGTGGGATGTTTCGAGAGAACAGCATGTATATTATCTATAGTGAAACAGATCACCAGCCCAGGTTGGATGCATGAGACAAGTGCTCGGGCCTGGTGCACTGGGAAGGCCCAGAGGGATGGGATGGGGAGGGAGGTGGGAGGGGGGATCGGGATGGGGAATACATGTAACTCCATGGCTGATCCATGTCAATGTATGACAAAACTCACTGCAATGTTGTGAAGTAATTAGCCTCCAACTAATAAAAATAAATGAAAAAATAATACTAATTTTAAAAAGTAAATTTAAAAAATAATATATACATCTATCAAATTCTCATGTTATATACTTTAAATATCTTGCAGTTTTATTTTCCAATCCTGTCTCAAACCATACTCTGCTTGCTAGTCACTATTCATGACATTTGATTTATATATATTGGTGTCTACAAAGGAAAAAGAATAACTTTGCAGTATCTACTGAGAAAGGCAAAATGGAGAAGTTTTTGATCCTTAAACATCACTTAAGCAAAAGGATTAATAATTAAGTAGTTATCAGTGGATGACTAGCCCCTCAGCCTCTGACCTCACTTTTAACTGGACCCTGCTTCTCCTCTTTCTAGTGCTTTGGTAGATTCCTCATCTTTGAGGGCAAATTTAGCAAGTCAGCTTGCATACAAATGTTATAACTGGGTGCTTAGTCCCCTGAGGTGACAAATTCCCTTGTCACTTGAAACTGCTTGTGTGAAATAAAAGCCTCCCCCTGTATCATTGATGTTTTTAAGGAGATCCAAAAGGCTGAGGGTAGCACTGAGGGAGAGTTTTTGTTTTTCAAGCTGGACTCCTCTTGTCAGGACTGGAACGGTGGTGTATGAAATCTTACAGGCTGCCTGAGCAGCAGTGGCTGTCTTATGCTTGCATATATATGCCCATCACATACATACACACACACACACACACACACACACACACACACACACACACACACACACACAATAAATGATTGGCATGCAAAGGAAAGTCAGGTTCCCATTTATCCAGTGACTGAAGATAAAAAATTTAGACATATCTTGTTGCCTTAATTCTCTTCTTTTCAGAGTAAAATGTGAATGAAAAAAGTGAAAATCCTACATAAAACCTTCAAATCAGAAGAGAATTTTAACATTCCTCCTTCATTTTCTTAAAAATATTCAAGAAATATAAATACATAGACATCAATATATTCATACAGATATACATAAAGGGTAGCTGAAGGATCTTCTAACAAGGATGTCATTAACTTTTCTGTGGAAGGTCTGTGATAGTGTTTATGATGACCAGTCCTTGAAATGTTTGACATTTTTCATGTAGCCGAAATATATATTTTTTTCCTGGACACTTCAGATCATAAAGCTTTTGTCGGGCTACACGCAAAAACCAAGAAACTTGCTCTTGTTTTGCTGTCACCACCTCTGAGTTTTGAACCTCTGGGGGTGTCTTATAAACAGAAGTCTCATCTGAAATCGCTGTTGTTAAAGTGTCCATGTATTGCATTTGAGAAGATATTTTTATTATTTGTTACCATAATAGCCGGAATTTTCAACTACTTTTCCATTCTGTAGGAAATTTTACATTTTAAAATGTGTTTGTAGTAAAGTTATACGGACTTTGCATAACAGTTTTAAAAACTTAATGCTTTGATCACATTTTGGACCTAGAAAATAGAATCGGGGTGACCTGATTTCTCTCAGTCTTTTTGCTTGGTTATAGAGTGGGAACCACATCAGATGGTGACCATTCTGCTCCTTATACAATTCCTGGGAAGTCAGTCCACATTCTCCTTTAATGATCCACCCAAGGACTCAACAACCTAGACTGTTGAAATTTCTTATTATATATGCCTTGAAGCTTGAAGTCATTCCATGTTTTGTTTTCAATTCCGTGGAATTTGAAACCTCTCTAGTCTAACAATTCCTAATACACTTTGAAGTGATTATTAAATGATCTTGAACATAATTATTTAAAGGTAAGCCATCTTGGTGACCTTTGACCATTTAGCATTTCTTATGTCTTCTTTTGTACTCTATCTTTTGTATATTTTGGCATATAAATACATAATCATGATTGAAATTGTTTCAAAGCTTCATAATTTACAAAACAATCTTTATATCATCTTAGACTCATTGTGATAAACAAGGAGACAAAGGTTTCATGCACTTAAGGAAGAAAGAAATCTGGGAAGGAAGGAAGGAAGTTAATGTGATATATAATGAAGGGTTGAATAGAGCAGGAAATGGATGTAAGAACATGAAATAATGGGATGCTTACATATTTCATTGACCAAACTATGTAAGATAGATGCGTCTGCCAGAATAGTTGCCCTTTTCTGATTCACTAATTTTTGAAGCAAAATCAAAGCCTCATATTTTTGCAGATTCTTACCTGATTGAATCCTATCCTGACAAAGTTGGCACACACCTGCTCCACACACAGGTGTGTACACAGACCTTGACAAGTGAAATGAGCCGATTTGCATTGTGGCTACCAATCGCTCTTTGGTCTGCCCCTCTTTCCCTCCAATTTTCTGTCCTCCTCCTGCATGTTCTACCGGGTAGGATGTGGGAAATGGGTAGCTCACACACACACGTTAAAAGTTGTAGGGATAAAGTTGACTCCGATGCAAATTAAAGGTACACTGCTGGCTCAGCAGTAAAGAACCCAGCTGCCAATGCAGGAGACCTGGGGTCGGTTTCTTGAGTGGTGAAGATCCCCCGGACAAGGAAATGCCAACAACTCCAGTATTCATGCCAGGGAAACCCCCAGAGGAACCAGTTTGGTTACGGTCCATAGGGTTGCAAAAGAATCAGGCACAAATTAGTGACTAAATAACAAAATCAGGGAAGTCTTTCCCCCCATCATTCCCTCTTTCTGGCCACTGCTGAATATGATTTAAAAACTGGAGATTTGGAGTTGTAATCGAAAATCAGAAATATATATTACTTTTCCAATTGAAGAAGGTATCCGTTAACTGAGTCCATGAATGTTTAAAATCTTAGAACTTCATTAAGTTGTGATGACTACAGTGAGACAGTCAAGGTTGAAAAATAGAAGCTCAGCCTTCTCTCCCCAGCAAGACAACTGCCAGATGACACTATACTCTGAGCTTGTCCTCTTGGCCTCTGTCCTGCTTGTCTCCTAAATGCGGAGCAGGAAAACTTAAAAAGCTATTAGGGTTTGTGGGGGGTCAGATACCCAATGGCACAAAGAAATCAACCCCCCCCTTTTTTTTTTTTGGAATCTTTAAGGAAAGATTTATGGCCCTTCAGGTTTATAAAACCATCTGGCGCTTCGTAGTTTGCAGGCTTGTTGCCTTGAGAGTTCAAAGTTTGGACTGACCACACCACTACTGCTACCACTCCCTCCTTCTTGAATAGTTCAGCTTAGTTTCTACATTGGTACCTAAGAAGCTAGTCTTTTAAACTTATTGGACAACTTGTAAAAATCAGTAGGATTTAGGAGAATGTATCAGTTGTTTTTTAATGGAATTTATACTGTTTGACCCTTGCTGCATTCAGAAGTCCAGGTGGTGACCTCTGAGTTTCCACTTAGCTTAGCTTCCTTATGGAAGCACTGCATAATTTGGGTTTTGTTTGAGCAGTTGGTGACCTTTGACCCCTCTCAGTAATGTGTTTAGGCTGAGGAGGACTGAAAGGAGCTCTGAGATGGGATATTTCCAACCTCTGCCAAGCTAGAGTAGTCTTCCTCTCAGCATAGCAAACCCTTATATAGAAATGGTTTCCAATCTCTATAGAGTGTTCTGGTGGAGCAACTCAGATCAAAGGCTTGCTATTTGAAAAATGCACATTCACATTGGAGAACAACAACAAAAGAATGTTATGCAAGTCAATAATATCACTTCAAAGTGACTCAGTTGTGTTCTCAATTTCAAAAGATAATGGAGAACATGAGAACAGGGTATATAAGTTTTCTCTGCCTAATTCTGTTTGTAACTGAGATGAAATCTCAACTATCCCTTTACTGCTAGTGACGAGTTTCCAAGGACTCTGGGTGTAGGGCAATCTGCTTATTATTTGCCTGTACCTGTTATAAACTTGTACACTTAGAATACAAGGGTGACAAACTTTTGTCCACTTCACACTTTTGGAATGCAAATTAGTTACACTTTATTTAAGGAATAGCATTTTAGGGAAGAATTTAAGGTGAGAAACAGAGATAATGTGAATTAGCCCCTTAGATACCTTTAGTCTCAGAAAATTAATTGTATTCATAGGATTTGTTTCTGTTGTTGTTATAGTATTTGTTGAGTACCCATTTTATGGGTGTCTGTCATTCTCCTATATACAGTATAATTGTATCTTTAGATTGCACAACATTTTAGGGATAGGGTTATTTATTTTTTTCTTTGCAGGATCAACATGCTTTATGGTAACATTAGAAAAAGTCTTATGTGTGCATCTATGCATTCAAAAGTTTTAGCATATTATATCGGTACTTACTTGACATATATATTGCATACATTATCTGATTTGCTAGAAACTAAATATTAACCATATTGTGATGAAAATTAACTCTTCTGACAACTTTTTCTTTTTTTTTTTTTCCTGACAACTCTCTCTTACCCTATTTTCTTTCCTGAAATGATGATGGTGAACTATAATATTGTGGAAGTCTATGTTCAGAATGTAAAGCTCAAAACATGCGAATCAGAGATTGAATCTTGAGATCTGATCTGTTCTTAACTTTGGCTTAACCCATTAGACATTATGTCAGCAGTTAGGCAAGGCAATATTTTTCCTTCCACAACAGTAGCTTTTATTTTGCTTCTCAACTTCTGATAAATCTACTTGTTTACATCCTCTTTCCAACACAGTGCTAACTTGTCAAATTTCATATGTAGACTGAGATGAAAATTGAATTGTGAATCTTAAATGATACTACACAGTCATTTGTTTGGAAAACAGGGAGACTCCAGATTGAGCAGATACAAGGTATAGATATGTGTCTAAACTGGTTCTGGATCTGACTCATCTGTGACTGAATCTTGGTTACCAGACCTGCATTTCATTTCTATTTAAACTCTGAAAATGCTTCTGAGATTTTGATCAGGTTCTTTTGAATTTACTTTTAGTTAATCCCCTTAGACACAGTTTATAGACTAAGGGGAACTTCCCAACAGTGTGTAGAATGAAATTGCATCCCCTAAAATGGCTACTTCTTTTATTGGTCCATGACTGATTGGTGTAAGAAAGCAGCCTGATTGAGGCTATTTTCTTTTTTACTGTGTTGTCAATAGTTGAACTGAGAACTCCAGATGTTCAAGCTGGTTTTAGAAAAGGCAGAGGAACCAGAGATCAAATTGCCAATATCCACTGGATCACCGAAAAAGCAAAAGAGTTCCAAAAAAACATCTATTTCTGCTTTATTGATGATACCAAAGCCTTCGACTGTGTGGATCACAATAAACTGAGGAAAATTTGAAGGAGATGGGAATACCAGACCACCTGACATGCCTCTTGAGAAACCTGTATGCAGGTCAGGAAGCAACAGTTAGAACTGGACATAGAAAAACAGACTGGTTCCAAATAGGAAAAGGAGTACATCAAGGCTGTATATTGTCACCCTGCTTATGTAACTTGTATGCAGAGTACATCATGAGAAACGCTGGGCTGGACGAAGCACAAGCTGGAATCAAGATTACCGGGAGAAATATCAATAACCTCAGATATGCAGATGACACCACCCTTATGGCGGAAAGTGAAGAGGAACTAAAAAGCCTCTTGATGAAAGTGAAAGAGGAGAGTGAAAAAGTTGGCTTAAAGTTCAACATTCAGAAAACTAAGATCATGGCATCTGGTCCCACTGCTTCATGGGGAATAGTTGGGGAGACAGTGGAAACAGTGTCAGACTTTATTTTGGGGGCTCCAAATTCACTGCAGATGGTGACTGCAGCCATGAAATTAAAGACCCTTACTCCTTGGAAGGAAAATTATGACCAACCTAGATAGCATATTAAAAAGCAGAGACATTACTTTGCCAACAAAAGTCTGTCTGGTCAAGGCAATGGTTTTTCCACTGGTCATGTATGGATGTGAGAGTTGGACTGTGAAGAAAGCTGAGCACTGAAAAATTGATGCTTTTGAACTGTGGTGTTGGAGAAGACTCTTGAGAGTCCCTTGGACTGCAAGGAGATCCAACCAGTCTATCCTGAAGGAGATCAGTCCTGTGTGTTCATTGGATGAACTGATGCTGAAGCTGAAACTCCAATACTTTGGCCACCTCCTGCGAAGAGTTGACTCACTGGAAAAGACCCTGATGCTTGGAGGGATTGGGGGCAGGAGGAAAAGGGCACGACAGAGGATGAGATGGCTGGGTGTCATCATTGACCCCATGGGCATGTGTTTGAGTAAACCCTGGAAGTTTGTGATGGACAGGGAGGCCTGGCATGCTGTGATTCATGGGGTCGCAACGAGTTGGACATGACTGAGCGACTGAACTGAACTGAACTGAACTGAGTCAGTGGAAAAGAAAAGAGCTCTGTAAGCACAGTTGACTGAATACACAGCTAGAGAATCAAGATTTAAAGTCACCCTTTACTTACTCACTTCTCCTTTCCTGACCCATATCACATCTCTCACCAGTTTTCTCAGATGGTTACTCCAGAGAGTGGGCATTTCCACATGCCTCTGATGTGAAATGCAGTGAAAATATCTTTGAGCTTTGACAGACATATCAACTTCAGTTTTTCTCACTAGGAGTAACAAATAAAATCTGACCTGGATATTACTAAACTCACGTTTGCCAACGGGGGTTGTTTCATGGTTGCCATCACCATTTAAGAAAGTACATTTGAAAATATCACATGATATGAGTTTCAGTTGCAAGTTTTGGGAATATTCATCCACCTGTTGTCATAACTGAGAAATTTAGAAAATGTCTGAAGATGTACATGAGCAATTTTATATACTGTTTTATATATAATTTATGTATATAAACTTAAATATGCTTTTATGTATATATATACATACACATATATATATATATATGAATTACAAAGGTTATTTGTATTAAATACATTTTACCTTTATCAAGAAAGGGCAAGGCAAATTCATTCTTTCAGGTTATTGTGTTTGGTCTTTCCTCTTAACCTTCACAATCAAGTTCTAGTTTTCACTCTCAATTGAGTGGAATCCACACCAACTTTGTTTTCTCCCCAAGCTTATTAAATACTTCATCATGGGGCCATCTTCATGTATTTTCTGACCTCTAAATTTCACCAGAGCAAACCCACAGTTTTCCTCAAAGCCATCATGAGAGTCTGCCAGCCGTGGTCTCTTGATCATTTTTTTTGAGATTTTTATACCAACCACGCATTTCTGGGTAAGTAGGCACACATATCCATGCTTTTCTGCAATATTATGGAAAAAGCCTTGGTCAGTGGCTTTCACAGGGAGTGGGGAACCTATATTTTTAGTACTAGAGTTACCCTGGGGCCTGGGTAAAATGCAGATTGCAGAAAAGAAGACATGACCATTCCAAGAACTTTGGCCTTTGACCCAGAAATATATCCTAATGGGTCTCTGGATGAATTTCCACAGTAAATCTTAGCGCAATAAAACTTACAACCATGAGTTTTTCAGATATGTTTACACTGTAGGTTCTTAACCACATGTGAATACCATTGAAGCATTTATAAATAATCTTTGGATTCTCAAAGTTCACAAACATTTGTTTGACCTTGAAAAAGGCCACAGGCAAATTATATGGAATTCTGAATCTGGAATAACTGAATTAAATGAGATAATGTATGTGATAATTCTCTGTGACTTGTAACTGTAACACTAATGTTGATCATTGGTATGTACAGTTTGATTATTTTCTTTAGGTTCCATGGAATAACATTTAGGTTAGGTCAGATATTTGGTTTCTGTATGTGTCATAGTGAAACATAAATTGAATTAGGTTCACATAACTGATTCTGTGCTTGCTTTGGCATACCAGTTGTCTGTTTGTTCTACATTCCTTCTACCTCTATTTGTAGGGAATGTTTCTTTCCTCTGCTTTCTGTCTGTCTCTTTCTCTTAGAAATCATCTATTCCCCACCTGAGTCTATGCCTTGAGGGTAGGGTTGACCCTATTTCCTCACTCTAGGCATGGGTCGCTGTCTTGATCTGAGCACTCAGGATTCAACTAATTTGTTCATGGTGGGCTTGTGAGAAGTGCTAACTTAACTATACTTGCCTCTGGGACTTGGCTAGAACTTTTGGGATGAGTAAGGATACAGCTTCTAGTAGCTGCGTTTTCTGTTCTGTGGGGGCAGCCTGCCTGTCAACCTGGAGCTGAGGAGAGGGATGGACAAAAGAGACACATTCCTGATAATAAAGGTTGGACTCTGCCTCCTCCAATTCTCCAACTCAGTCCCACTGAACTTTCCTGCTCTGTGGTCCAAAGAACATCTCCATGTTTTTGTCTGTTTAATTTGCTTCACAGAAGCTTCTGTTCCTGGCAATGGAATGTTCTGGTTTCTTCCCACCGTCATTCACTGGCTGGCTAGTGGTTGTGCTACCTTGAACTTGACAGCGGTGTTTCCTCAGGTTCAGTGTTTTCATGTGTAAAATTAAATTGTAGCATTTAGAAATCAAAAAAACAGTATACAGAAATGAAAATATTTCAGGAGTGTTATCAAGTTATGGGAGATGGGTGGTATTAAATGAGTTGTTATCAGCCTAGATCCAAATAAACGGGAGAAGGGGTCATCTGTAGAACTCAAACAGAGTTTTGCAGGGGAGGACACCTTGAAGACACTGTGATTGTATCTGGGAAATTTTAAGAGAAGGGAGCCAGGGGAATAAGTTCACTGATCTTATTCTGTTTCCTTCTTTCCATCTCCTGCCACGGCTTCCCAATTGTTGATCCCAACAGGAAGACAGAAAGTAAGGCAGCTTGTTGATGTGGTCCCTAGGCCATCCCACAAAGGCCATAAACATGGTGGAGAAGGAAGAAAGTATATCCAGAAGGGCAAAGAGAAGGTATCTGGCCTGGCAGGTAATCTTGGACTTGTCTTTCAGTTCTAAAATTAAATGAGCATGAATAAAAAGCTAGAATGATAGGACATTGGGAATCGTTTGGATTAATGTACACATATGAGTAAGAAAGAGAAGGGAAATCTTGCATTACTCCCCCTCTTTTCTGCACATTTAATATCCCAGTTAATTAAAAGCATGGCTAATTAGGCCAATGATGTTTTACTGTTTCAAATGACATGGCAAGAGTTAGGTAATTTACTAGTTAAATTAGATAATAAACTGATTCAAATTATTCTTGAAAGTTGGTTTTAAAAATTAGAATAGGACTTTGAGTGTTGATTTTGAAAATAGATTTAGAAAGTACTTTTCTTTTATATGCAGTAGAGTTGAATAGCTTTAACTTACTCAACTAACCTGTGGTTGAAAAAAGAAAAATCAGAGAAGGAGACTCACAGATGTGTAGAACAAACTAGTGGTTAGTAGTGGGTGGGGGGTTATTTAGTGATGCTGAGTGTTCAAACTATTGGATATGAGATAGGCTGAAGGATGTTTTGTACAACATGGGTAAAGTAGCCAACGTTTTGTAGTAAGTATATGTAGAAAGCAAACTTTAAACATTGTATGTATTTTTTTTTAAAAGCAAAAGACAAACATTTATTTTTTAAAAACTAACCAGTGTTTTATCTGGTTTCTCCACTAAAGAGGAAGGAATTTTTCTAAATGCTTGAGAAAGCCTGACCATGTTAGACATATTGCAAGACCACAAAGTAAGTATAAAACCACATATACCATTTTTTGTGGGTGATTTAAAGCATGTTCAAGAGTAAGTTTTTCTCCATACAAAATTTCCCCACTTATTTAATTCCTGAGTAAAATATAGCTCCAGTGTAATGGCACAACAGGATACTTAGAGGTGTTGTTCAGTCCTAAATCATGTCCAACTATTTGCGACTCTACAGACTGTAGTGCGCAGAATTCCCTGTCTTTCAGAATATTCAGAGAGAATAAATCTGTTTAAATATGGAGGTCTCACAAATTTAGAAAAAAGCCTGTTAACTCCCATTTTTTGTTAGAACTGCATCCTTGTCGATACGAAGTCTAAATGTATGTGTGTTAACTATAATACAGAAACACCACAGACAGTGATGGTCTGTGTCTATAGTTAGGGAAGTAAAACAGGCTTCTTCTGTTGTGGGATGGTTCTCCTGTGTCCTGCCCACCAGAGAGGTCTGTGTGTGGCCATCTCCATCTATGCATACCTTGTGTGTGGGCCAACCACAGTTTATAGCACTCCCACCAATAACTTTGTCTTGGCCAGTGGAGGTGCAAACTACAGAGTGTCAAGATTTTATTCCATCCCAAAGGGTTTCATCAGAAAGGTATAATCCATAGGAGTAAAAACAGACTCCCTGGAAAAAAATGCAAGTAATGCTCTTGATCGTCTTAAAAAATTTAAGAGAAAAATCTCAACAAACTGACTGATATATATTCTCAAATAACATTTTTTATTGGCTGCCTGCATGAAAAGGTGGAGCATTCATAATTTGGAGGACAGAGTGTAGACTCTTTCCATGTACAGCCTCCTGCCACATTTCTTTCCATTTGAATTGGTGCACTGCAGTCTTTGCACCCAGTGGTAGAATGCAAAGATAAGGGATTTGACCCAGAAAAAAATTCAACCTCACATCACTTGTAAGAAGTGTGAATTGTCATTTCACTCTAAAGACAGCTGTTTTCTTTTTCTTTTTTTTTTTTGGTTTCTCCTTTGCACTAGGCAGTATAAGAAATGCTT
Source organism: Muntiacus reevesi (assembly GCF_963930625.1). NCBI lineage: Eukaryota > Metazoa > Chordata > Mammalia > Artiodactyla > Cervidae > Muntiacus > Muntiacus reevesi. The sequence goes on from NC_089268.1 coordinate 35,444,643, forward strand.
AATGTAGTCTACATTGTCACATTTATATTTTTATTCACACGATGATACATGACAGGGATGATTTTCTAGTTATTTTATAGCTAGGGAACTTCTTTCTCTCTTGCTTTGCTTATCCCTCCTACATATTAGACTTTGTTGTAAGTTTTAAACATTCTTTTACTTAAATCTTTTAAAGACTTCTTTTCTTTCGAGCCCTTTTACCACAAACTGCTCCATCAATCTCCTGGGTGATCTGCAGTCCATGAATTAATATCCTTGGAATCCCCTTCTGCTCCCTCTAATACTGGTTCTATTCTTCAGCGGGACTTTGTTATAAACATAGCACTATAATTGTGTCTCTGCTCCCTAAACACTTGGATGCCTACCCTTTTCCCTAGAAGAGAGCCCACTTTTCTTCCCACTGTCCTGGGTCTCTCCTAGATCTGGCCCTTGCCTGGGCTTCAGCTTCACTCCTGCCCTGTCCTCTCCTCTCTCCAGTCCAGCTACACCAGACCTGATCAGTTCCCTGAACATACCATGATCCTGCACCATCTTCCTTGCCTTGCTTTGCTTTGCCTAGAATGTTTTTTCCTTAGTTTGTTCAGCTTCATCCCATATATCTTTTAGATTTTTAGCTTCTGCACCAGTTCCTTGAACAGTGACTCCTAACTCTTTTCACTAGGAACCAAGTTCCCTTGCTCTCTGCTCCAACAGTGTGAGTCCTTCCTGTTTCCACAGCTCTTCATGTTTGCGATTACTTGTTCAAATACCTGTCTTTTCCGCTAGTATATAATCTTTTTTTTTTCTTTTTTTTTTTTATAAATTTTTATTTTTCAGTGGGTTTTGTCATACATTGATATGAATCAGCCATAGAGTTACACGAATTCCCCATCCCGGTCTCCCATCCCACCTCCCTCTCCACCTGATTCCTCTGGATCTTCCCGGCCCAACAGGCGCGAGCACTTGACTCATGCCTCCCACCTGGGCTGGTGGTCTGTTTCACCACAGATAATATACATGCTGTTCTTTCTAAACATCCCACCCTCCCCTTCTCCCACAGAGTTCAAAAGTCTGTTCTGTACTTCTGCGTCTCTTCTTCTGCCCTGCATATAGGGCCATCGTTACCATCTTTCTAAATTCCGTATATATGTGTTAGTATACTGTAATGTTCTTTATCTTTCTGGCCAAAAAAAAAAAAAAAGCTAGTATATAATCTTAATGAAATCGGTGACCTCACCTGTCCCATTTATCAAAGGATTTTCTTCCTGTGATGTAGAATCTGGTGCTGGGGAGGCATTCAGTAAACCATTGTCAAATGCATAAAGATTTTTAGGAAAGCAGAAAACTGGAGACGTTGAATCTCCTGCCGAGTCGTACAAGTTATACCTCTGGCCACACCTGTATTAGAACTCACGTTGTTTAACAAGAGAATCCAGTTTTCCTCCATTTGATTGCTATCTTCGGGAAGGTTAGGGTGACTGGAAAGGTTCATTTATACTTTTGCTGTTTTCTGCTCTTGGAACAGTATTTTGGATCCAGTTTTATATAATGGATCATTCTAAAATCTTTGTGATAATAGAACATATACTTTAAAAGAGTATTTTGAAAATTATAGATGCCTGCTTAGTGATATTTCTACATGTTTCAGAAAGTTATACAAACTAGAACACTCTTGTGAAATCTATCATTAACTACTTTTAATTTTCATCTTGAATTTTATGTTAAAATTTAAAGTAAGTATTTGTTTGTTTGTTATCATTTTCTAAGGGCTTCCTTGGTGTCTCAGATGTTACAGAATCCACTTGCAATGAAGGAGACCTGAGTTTGATCCCTGGGTTGGGAAGATCTCCTGCAGGAGGGCATGGCAACCCACTTCCGTATTCTTGCCTGGAGAATTCCATGGATGGAGGAGCCTGATGGGCTACAGGTCATGGAGTCACAAAGAGTCGGACACAACTGAGCAAATAAGACACACACACCACTACCAAATCCTTATTTCACTATACGGGTGTGTAGGGTATGTAGGGTGTGTAGGTAGCCCATGTTTATACATCAGGATTATGCAGATACATTTAATGTATTGGTTATGGACTGACCATAAAGAAATCTTGTTATTTGCGATAACATGAATGACTCTTGAGCACATTACACTACATGAAATAAGTCACAGAAAGACAAATGTTGTATGATCACACTCAAATGTGGAATCAAACAACAACCATGAGTAACAAAACATAGATACAGAGAACAGATTGGTGGTTTCCAGATGTGGGGTTTGGGTGGGCAGCCAACATGGGTGAAGTGGGTTAAAAGGTACAAATTTACAGTTATGTATGTCATGGGGATAACACAGAACATGGTGACTCTAGTTAATAATAGTGTATTGCACACTTGAAAGTAGCAAAGAGAGTAGATCTTAAAAGTTCTCACCACTAGAAAGAAATCATAACGATGTGTGATGATGGATATTAACTAGATTTACTGTGGTGATTATTTTCCATCTGAACCACCAGGGAAGCCCCTATTTGCAGTATATACAAACACCAAATCACTGTGTTGTACATCTAAAACTTGTTTGATGCTATATGTCAATTATATTAATATCTCAATCTGAAAAATACACCATTTAAAAACAGGAGAGAGAGACTTTGATCATATGCATTTTTATGTTCCTTATGGTCTTATTTCACCTATATTAATTGACCTAAGAATCTATGCCCACGTAGCCCTGAGTAACATGATGACATGAGAAATTTTACTGACAAGAAGAGAGAAAAGAAAGAGAGTCTAAGTTTTAATATTCATGCAACAGGCATTTGACCTTAGAAAGCAGAAAATAAGACTCCCCAGATTTTACTGGTAAACCCTCTGCTTTTGTCCCAGTGATGAAAAATGAAAGTGAAAGCTGCTCAGTCATCTCTGACTCGTTTTGACTCAATGGGCTGTATTCTCAAGGCCAGAATACTGGAGTGGGAAGCTGTTCCCTTCTCCAAGGAATCTTCCCCACCCAAGGATTGAACCTAGGTCCCCCGCATTGCTGGCAGATTCTTTACCAGCTGAGCCACAGGGAATATGTCAAGAAATGAGGAAATGCTTAGTTTTCCATTCTTATTTAGTTAGGATAGAGCAACCCAAGAATATGCTTGTGTATTCTGTGATGTGTTTCATTAGTTATGTTACTTGATAATTCTTTTGCATTTTAATATATGTGGTGTAATATAAGAGACGTGTTTATCTTATAGATATGTACAATTCCATGCAGCAATATTGTAATATATTGTATTTTTACCAAAGAAGATAAGTATGTTCTACTTCTTTTATTCAAAGTAAAATTGCTATGTCTAACTGTAAGAAATAATTTCTGAAGGATATTGAAGACATATATATCTACATAATTGGTTGTGAGTGATGTTAAAAGCGCAGTTCATAAATATCCATTATCTCATCTACCACATATTTGACATTCATCTAAATTAGACAATATTATTATACATTATTAGTGAAATGAAGTGAAACATGTGAAATGAATGAGTTATATTTAAGATGCAACTACTCTATGTTTTCTGATATGAGCAAAATATAAATAGAGATGTAGTGTTCTGAGGTTATTTAAATTTAGGAAGGTTAAAGGAAATGGAATTTTTTATTGAGAGGAATACATTAAGCAGATTGATTTTACTTTTGAATTTTCTTTATGTATAGACTTCATGATAGGGTTTCAACTACATAAAAGGGAACCAATAAATAAACTAGAGTTAGAAATTCATTTTAAATGTTAAATGATTTAATTAAGTTTTATTAGTGTCTTATCTTTTTTTTTATCCATGTTGAGTAGCATCATGGATAGATTTGCATTGTATTTTTATAAGCAGTGATAAATGTTCATTTCTTAAAATAATTTTTTTCACATAAACTGAAATGGCCAAGGAAAGAAATAATAAGCAATTCTGAAGCATTAAAATCCACAAAATTTAGTAACTGCATTGCTTTTTTAATTTAAAACCCGATATGTTATACAGTTTCTCCAGTAAAAATTGTATTTGCTTCACTCCAGTTTTATTTTTATATAATCATAATGGTTTTTGCCAAAGTATAGCAACTGTTCCATTTCCACCTCTCAGGCCAGGTGCGAATGATGCTTGCTATTGCACTGGACATTGGGACTCAGGTCCAGGGGGGCAGGTAGCAAAATGGTGTCACGCAAACAGACAGGGAACAATTAAAGAGGAAATTACACGAATCATACCACTATCAACTGTTTGTTCACCATGAGGGGTGAGTAGGGTGTGGAACTAAACAACATCATCCTCAGGACTATGCAAGTACTCTTATAATGTATTAGTTATGGACTGACCATGAAGAAATCTTGCTCTCTGTGATAGCATGAATGAACCTTGAGGGTATTATGCTATGCAAAATAAGTCAGATAAAGACAAATGCTATATGAGCTCCCTTAAATGAGGAATCAAAAACCAATAACCACAAAGAACAAAATATAAATCCAGAGAACAGTTTGGTGGTTTCCAGAGGCAGGGTTTGGGTGGGGGAGCCTGAATGGGTGAAGTGGATACAGATTTCCCATTATAAACAAGTCACGGGGATATAATACAGAGTGTGGTGACTATAGTTAATAATAGTGTTTTGTATACTTGAAAGTTGCTAAGAGAGTAGATCTCGAAATACTCACCACAAGAAAAATTTGAAGCAGTGTGTGATGATGGATCACACTAGTAAATCAACACTAGAATTTCTGTGGTCATAGTTACAAATATCAAACCATTGTGTTGCATATCTAAAATGTGTATGGTGTTATATGTCAATTAAAAAATAACCTTCATCTTGGGGAAAATGTAGAGATAGACTTTGACCATATGTTTCTCTACGGTCCCTCATATTCCTATTTCTCCTTTATTAACTGACAAAAGGATCTAGGAGGATATAGCCCTGAATAACTTGATGACTTGTGAAATTGTCCTGACATAGGAAGGGAAAGAAAGAGAGTCTAGGTTGTAATACTTATCCAACAGACATTTGACCCCAGATAACAGAAAATAAGATTCCTCAGACTTTCCTGATATACCCTCTGCCTTTTGCCACACTGGGGATCAAGAGTCAAAAGTTACCTTGAATGTTAAGTATAAAAACTCAATATTTTCAAGGATCCCTTTAGGTTAAGAATTTGTATTTATAGATGAGTTTTTGAAATTATTCACATTTGCAAAATATTTAACTGATTTTGAGTTTACTACTTTACTCCTTTATATTAATAAAAATTTAATACTATCCTGAAACATAGCCTAATGCATTTTGGCATGAGAAATGACCATGCCACTTTATCAATAACCAATTTATAAATAAATTATGTATTTTGTTCAAATACATTTATTAAATATTATGAAGGGTTAGTGTTTGAATTTAATATTGCTGGCCCCAAATTTTTCATGAGAAAGAGATAAATATGTGAATAAATAATTAGTCCAATTGTATACATTTATTTGGTGAATGTAAGTAAAACTTTACATAGCAACCCAAAGGAGAGAAGAGCTGATTTGTCTGGAAAAGTTTTAAGAATTTTTAAAAAGAAAGTGAAATAGGATCTGGAGGAGCTCCCCAGGAGTAGATGTGGATGGGACTCCAGGCTGGAGAAGAGCTTATAAAAAGAAATACATTTAAAACCCGAAGAGCACCACAGGTGTGGGGAAAGATGATGAATTCTATTGACTCTCTCCTATCTTTGGGAGGGCCAGACAGAAACAGCAAAAGATCCCTAGCCTGTGACTCACATGTCTCACTTGCTCCCTGCAGTTGTGTCCTTCCTATGAGTGGACTTCTGGGCAGACACATGGACACATGAGCCTAGGAGCGAACCCTCCACTCCTGTCTGTCCTAGAGACATTCCTCCTCACATGACCTCAGGAGAGAGCACTGGGTTCTATAGTTAAGATTCCCTGCAGAAGGAAATGGCAACCTAATCCAATATTTTTTCTGGAAATCTCACAGACAGAGGAGTCTGGTGGGCTATAGCCCAGGAGGTCCCAGAAGTTTCAGACAGGACTTAGCAACTAAATAGCAACAACAATTAGAAACTAGTAGTAACAGCAAATCAAAGAATTGTGATTACATTGGGCCTTTTAATTGTGCTGTGATTACCCTTTATTACAACACATATTACTGAAGTTATTCTATATGTGTAATGTAAGACTGCTTGTATTTCATAAATATTAAACTTCATATCCACACGTGAGGCCTTGTTCTTCTTCTTGTTCAGTCACTAAGTCATATCTGACATTTGTGACCCCATGGACTGCAGCACACCAGGCTTCCCTGTCCTTCACTATCTCCTGGAGTTTGCTAAATACCATCCAACCATCTCATCCTCTGTCACCCCCTGCTCCTCCTGCCCTGAATCATTTCCAGCATTAGGGTCTTTTACAATGAGTCAGCTCTTTGAATCAGGTGGCCAAAGTGTTGGAGCTTCAGCATTAGTATTTCCTTTGAATATTCACGTTTGATTTCCTTTAGGATTGACTGGTTTCATCTCCTTTAATCCAAGGACTCTCAAGAGTACTTCCAGCACCACTGTTTGAAAACATCAGTTCACATGCTCAGACTTTTTACTTTACACACTCATATCCATCCATGACTACTGGAAAAACCATACCTTTGAATATACTTTTGAATATACTTTGAATATTCTTTTGGCAAAGTGATGTCTCTGCTTTTTAATATGCTGTCTAGTTTTTTCATAGCTTTTCTTCCAAGGAACAAGCATTTTTTTAATTTCATGGCTGCAGTCATCATCTGCAATGATTATTGAGCAAAAGAGAATAAAACATGTGAGGCCTATCAAATACGTAACTCAAACTTTTCAAGATAAATGTGGTTAAAGAATTATATAACCTTAGAATAAACACATTTTGATGTTTTTTTTAACTAATCACTATGTTTCTTTAATGATTCTGATTTATATGACAAAGTTGTATTCTTTATCTTAGAGCATGACTCAAATTTACACTGAATCTACTGTGTTTGCTAAGATATCCTGTGGCTAATGAAACAATAGGGGAACAAAATTAAAAAAAAAAATTAGGTGGTTAAAGCTGACACTGGAGAAAAAGAAGAGAACCACAGATAAATGTAAAATGTGCACTGAATTACGTTCTGGATGGTAGGAAAGAATGGCCATTTGGGTCTTTAAGAATAGTAGCCATACGGGGACACTTTATATTAAGACAGGGTACTCATTTTTCCATAAAGCTTCTGCTTCCTGGGGACAGTGGGTATTAAGTTCAGTTCAGTGGCTTCGTCATGTCCGACTCTTTGTGACGCTTCCTGGGGACAGTGAGTATTAAGAAATTAAAATAGAACTTGCATTGCTACAAGAAATTCAGTGAAGAAGATGAGATATCGGGTGTCCTAGGGAAAAAGTCCCTTTTCTCAGCAAAAGACATTTTAACGCCAGGGCATATTCTACAGTAATCAAGATAATTAAAAAGCAGGCAGCTACCCCATCTTTGAGAAACATTTTCACAATTACCTGTTTCTAAAGTTTACAGGCAGTACAAGAGAAGAACATCTGTATTTAGTATTTCTTTAAAATTATGATTGTAACTGCTGTTTCCAAGGTCACCCAACTGAGGATTGGGAGACACAGTATTTTTATAAAAGTGACTCTAGATGCAATGGTAATTCCATGGTTTAGACTCCCCAGTTGACTTCCTGGAAGGAGTGTGAACTCCTATCCTTCTTGGAGGAACTTTTCTCTCAGACAAAAGTAGAACTAAGAAGTAAGGAGTCAGGAGGCCATCATTCTTTTCACACCAAGAACACATTGGGTTGATTAAAACAGGTCTGTGTTGCTCTTCCATCGCTTGACAGAAATAATTACTTGATAATACAGAATATTACTTTTATCTTTGATCTTCCACTGAAAAGCAGGAGTTGTAGTTAAGCACACTAGTGAGAGAAAGTGTTTCTAAATGTCAGTATGTCAATTGAGAAGTTTGCTGTGCATAGTTGCTCAGTCGTGTCCACCACTTTACCACCCCATGGATTGAGGATCCCTTGGACTGCAGCCCGCCAGGCTCCTCTGTCCATGGGGATTCTCTAAGCATGAATACTGGAGTTGTTTGACATGCCCTCTTCCAGGGATCTTCCTGACCAGGGATGGAGCCCAGGTCTCCTGTACTGCAGGCCGACTCTTTACTGTCTGAGCTGCCAGCTCCTAATAAAATCAGTCTCGAAGTATATAGAATAAGCTTGATTTGTCTACTTTTGTTTACTGCAACAGTGTTTTTTGTTTTTCCAGCTAAAATATCAATCATGTTTCTATTTACCTAAACTCTATCTATAATGCAAGTTCTCCCTAAAAGAAAAAAATTAACACAAAAGGAACTTTTATCTGGAATAGCAGTAAGATTTTGTCCAGTTGTCAGTTAATCCAAAATACCAGAGGCTGGGTATTTGCTTTTAATTATATTTACTTCAGAAAGTAAAAATGGCTGGCCAGTTTCTGCCATGTTTGATACTAAATAAAAAGTAACTTCAGGGCAGATGCTGTACGCTTGTAGCCCCAGGGGAACTGAATGAAAGGAATGGGAATTGGTGTTTTTCAGATAATTAACTATAATATAAGTCAGAATGTGGTCAGTGAGATAAAAATGGTGAGAATGACATTAGGAAGCCATAAGGAGGAAGATGGTACTTTCATCTAGGAAAAGTAGGTAACAATTCATCAAGGAGGTGAATTTCTCTTGTACCTTCAAAGAAGGATTAGATGTTTGTGTACAATGTAAGAATATTTGATTTGTTCACTCTCCTTAAAATATTTTTATCTATCATGATCAGAGAGTACAGCTAAGAAACTGAACTCCTCTAGTGATGTTAAGAATCCTAAGGTAAAAAGTAGACTCAAGTGGCAGGTTCAGAGCACTGTCTCTAGTTCTGTCCTATTCAGCCTTTTAGTCAGTGACTCGATTATCACATTACCTTAGGACAGGAAGCTGTGAGGGCGAGTGTGTGTGGGATAAAAGACGGAACATCCAGTGCTTTCTATCTAATAGGGCAACAATTAAAAGCAAATGCATCCACAGTTCTGTGAAAGAACGTCACTCAGTCATGTCCGACTCTTTGTGACCCCATGGACTCTACAGTCCATGGAATTCTCAAGGCTAAAATGCTGGAGTAGGTAGCCTTTCCCTTCTCCAGGGAATCTTCCCAACCCAGGGATCAAACCCAGGCCTCCCACATTGCAGGCAGATTTTTTACCAGCTGAGCCTCAAGGGAAGCCCCCACAGTTCTAGCTCTGTAATTATGTCCAAATAATCAGGGTATGAGGGTTTGGGTGGGGAGAAAAGACCTCATTGGTTTTAGTTCACTGTATGCTGTGAGAGCAGCATCAAAATTCACTGGAATTTAACTCTGCACGAATAAAAGTGTTTCAATGAACAAGCAACTAATGAAGCCCTGTTGGATGCAAAGAATTGACAGTAGTGAAGAGCACCAACATGGACTTTGTAAAGGATGACTTAAATTTTAATAAATAAACAGAAATGAGGTAAATTTCAAAGTTAAATGTTGCACCACAATTGGGACATGTGTCAAGAGGGAAAAGCACAGAATGCCATATGTCCACATAACAAGGAGACCTCGGTTGTGTCAGAATCAGGAAAGGCTGCTTTGTGGAAGTGGTTTTTACTGAGAGCTGAAAGATATCGGGGAAGTCATGAGGTAAAAGAGTGAGGGTCTTTCAGGGAAAAGAAATGACATTGATAAATATCTTTAGCCATAAGTGAGTATATAGAGTGAGTAAAACAGACATGCCAGCATTGAACCTTCAAGGAATTTAATTTATTGTTAAACTTATGCTAACTGGACAATGAATACAAGGCAGAATATGATCACTTCTGTGAAAGAGATAAGAATCAAATTTTGCAGAGCATAGGAGATATTTCCATTTGCTGGGTAATTTGGTAAAGATTCACTTAAACCTAGGAACTGTGGTTTTATTGCTACTTTTGCATCGAGTTTTATAAGTTTAGATAAGTGACTTAATCATTCTTGGATTTACTTATATATCCTTAATATGGGAGGATTGTCTAGATAATTTCCAAGGTTTCTTCTTTTTCTGAAAATCCAGTGAATCCCACTGTTTATTATCTGGAATAAAAAAAAAAAAAAAAACCTTTTACATACCAAGATTAATGGTTGAAATATCTATAATATAAAAAGCATTGAAATTCTTGGTTTTCTCTTTTTTCAGTTTTTTTAAATACAATTTCCAGATAAAATGGCAAGATATTTAAAGTATACATGACAATTTAAATAGGTATACATGATTAATGGATTCCCTTATTGATTTAATTAACATATTTGTTAATATCACCTCACATATTTACCTTTAAAGATCTTTTTGGTAAGAACTTTTAAGTTTTCCTCTCTTACATGTGTGATAAGTCACTTCAGTCATGTCCAACTCTTTGTGACCCCATGGACTTTATAGCCTGCCAGGGTCCTCTGTTCATGGGGATTCTCCAGGAAAGATACTAGAGTGGTTGTCACGCCCTCCTCCAGAGGATCTTCCTGACCCAAGGATTGATCCTCACATCTCTTATGCATCCTGCACTCACAGGAGGGTTCTTTACCACTCACATCACCTGGGAAGGCCCACAAATGTCCATAACACATTACAAAACACAGTCATCGTGTTACACATTAGATCCACAGATCTTATTCATCATCTTATAGCTTAAAGTTTGTGCACTTTTAAAAATTCCTTCTTAAATCATTGATTTCTCAGCACTTATTTTTACATGACCTGTGACATGTTCTTGTATCTATGCCTTTGGAGTCAGGAAAAAAGATGTCCCAATCCTGTGGTGAGCAGTTTAGCATTAGATCTTTGAGGGACCATCTTTATCTAGCAGCTCCATAGCCATCCCTATCATTGTCAGAAATCAAGATGATTTACACAGGTAAGGAAAATAAAGGAAACTGGCTTTCCTGGTGGTGCAGATGGCAGAGAATCTCCCTGCAATGTGGGAGACCTTGGTTGCACTCTTGGGTCAGGGAAGTCCCATGCAGAAGGGAATGGTTACCCACTCCTGTATTCTTGTCTGAAGAATTCTTTGGACAGAGAAGTCTGTTAGGCTACACTTCATGGGGATCACAAAAAGTCAGACATGCCTAATCGACTAACACACAATGAGGTTTAAGAATTTGAAAGTTGTATCAGAGCTAGGGATATCTTAAAAGGAATAACAAAACTCTTTGACACAAGCACGAACAGGGGTACATGAACACTTTTAGGGCCACAGGGCAAAGAGAATGGATATTGCAGTCTCTAAAGAGATTTGTACATAGCTGCAGCTAAACGGGATGGCCTCTGACCAGAGTTCTGGGCTTCAGTGGAGAAAGTTGGCCACTTCCCAGCAAGAAAGAAGTCAGAGGAAAGAATCAATTCACTAATCTTTTTCTCCGCTGACTCACCAATCTCTTTTGTTCACCACTGACCAAACTCAAATAGAAGTCAGAGGGCAGGAGAGGTAGGGGAATAAAGTCTGGTCTTCTCAGCGTCCAAAGGTTCATAACATAATAGAAAATGATCATTAGGTTTCCTGAGGGTCATATAAAGAATATCAAACACACCTGCCATTTCTATGTAGTAGAAATGTTTTCTTTATCTTACGAATCTAGTTGTAGTTTTGTGGTTTTTTTTTTTTTTGGTAGACTTTTAGGATGACTAGGTAGGATTAACTTTAATTGGAGACGTCAGTTTCTGATTTGACCTAGACTCGAGTATTTGTCACTGTATTTATGATATCATAATATTATTAATGGGACCTTAACTGACTGACTGTATTTTGATTCACTTAAACCCTTTGAAGAGATGGGTAATGTGATCGGACTTAGGAAGGGACCAGAAACTATCAAGAGATGTTTTTATATATTGTTGAATTCATTTGGTTGATTTGTATGTGTGAGAGTGAAAACTTATATTTCCAAATTTGTGAGAGATGTTAGTCTGAAAATACCTTTTGTACTGCCTTTTTCTGATTTTGATATAGAGCAATATTGGCCCCATCTAATTAGTTTGGAATGGTTTCCTACTCTTTCATTTTCTTGAAGAGATTTTGTCAAATTGATCTTAATTTTTAAAATATTTGAGAGAATACTCTGGTCAAACTATCTTGGATTGGTGATTTCTTTTTCAAAAGTTTTATGGCACAGTTTCAATCACATTAAAGTTTATAAATTATCCAGATGATGTATCTATTTTTGCTTCAAATATTTGAGATTATGTTGCTTGATGTATACATATTTAGGATTATTATGTATTCCTGCTGGATGACTCTTTTACCCTTATGTAATGTCCCTTTATTCCTTTGTCATTCGAAATTATCTTGCTCTAAAGTCTACTTTATCTAATATTCACATATGTTTTTATCCCTTTAATTTCCAAATATCCATGCCATTATTAAATTTCTCAGACTTTCCTGGTGGCTCAGACAGTAAGGAAACCACTTGCCTTGTGAAGACCTGGCTTCAATCCCTGGGATGGGAAGATCCTCTGGAGGAGGACATGGAAATCTGTATTTTTGCCTGGAGAATTGCATGGACAGAGGAACCTGGTGGCTACAGTCCATGGGGTCACAAAGAGTCAGACACAACTTAGCAACTAAACCACCCCCTGGTGTTCCTTCACATTTATTCCTTGGGCAGAACAGCCCCACTCAGGCTGCCTTCTGATGCTAGGTTGGAGGTCAGGAATGCTGGGCCTGGTTGTCTTCTGTTACGTGTTGCTATGTTACTCTTCCATTCTTCAGGCCCTAAACTAGTTCCCCTTCTTCTGGCCAACTATAAAAGGTCCCTTTAGTGGTCTCTTCTTATTTCCAGAATAAACAGAGAAGTGGGCACTAAGAGATCAAGTCATTTTGTCTGAACCAGAAGTCCAAAGTGTGTTCTATAACCTGGGTAAGAGATTTCATGGAGGGAAGTGGAAAGGAGTTCACAGTAGGCTGGAGATGAAAGCCATGGAGTCCCTTTCTTTAGAAGTCATCAGAAGCTGAGAAAGTATTTTTTTTGGTGATATGTATATTCAGCTCTGAGTGAGTAACTTTCAGTTTCAGCAACTATAAGTCTTCTGTATTTTTTCATTAATTTTCTTTACAAATGCATATATATATATATAATGATATCAATACAACATTTTATTTATTCTTCTAGGCCATTTCAGTTCAGTTTGGTTCAGTCGCTCAGTCGTGTCCTACTCTTTGCGACCCCATGAACTGCAGCACGCCAGGCCTCCCTGTCCATCACCAACTCTCAGACGCCACCAAAACCCACGTCCATTGAGTCAGCGATGCCATCAAACCATCTCATCCTCTGTTGTCCACTTCTCCTTCTGTCCTCAATCTTTCCCAACATCAGGGTCTTTTCAAATGAGTCAGTTCTTCACATCAGGTGGCCAAAGTACTGGAGTTTCAACTAAAACATCAGTTCTTCCAATGAACACTCAGGACTGATCCCCTTTAGGATGGACTGGTTGGATCTCCTTGCAGTCCAAGGGACTCTCAAGAGTCTTCTCCAACACCACAGTTCAAAAGCATTAATTCTTCAGCACTCAAATTTCTCTTTAAAGTCCAACTCTCACATCCATACATGACCACTGGAAAAGTCAGAGCCTTGAATAGATGGACCTTTTTGACAAAGTACTGTCTCTGCTTTTTAATATGCTGTCTAGGTTGGTCATTAATTTCCTTCCAAGGAGTGTCTTTTAATTTCATGGCTGCAATCACTGTCTGCAGTGATTTTGGAGACCAGAAAAATAAAGTCAGCCACTGTTTCCCCATCTATTTACCATGAGGTAATAGGACCAGATGCCGTGATTTTAGTTTTCTGAATTTTGAGCTTTAAGCCAACTTTTTCACTAGGCCATTTCTTTAAAGGCCATTGCTCTGCTTTTATTATGATTTAAGATTTAAACCCTGAAAAAAAGAAATCTATTGTAGAGTTGGATTATTTACCAGTAGATGAATTGATTGAACAACAAAAGAACTAAAGATGATTACTTAATTGAGCTCAAAATTTTATATATGCATATGAAGAGAGTTACTCACATATAATTTTATTCTTGGCCCCTTGTGGTATTCTGAGAACTTGGACTGAAGCTATATATAAAAGAAATCACTTTATTATTACAGTTAAACAACTGGTATAATTATGCATGTACATTCAGAATCCATTAGTCCAGTGGCCATAAAAATGAGTGTCCTCATCCCCTGGGGAAGAAAATGTTAGCATTTCCATTTCCATTTATTTTTTTATCTCACTGTCATTCAATTTACATTTTGTGTATATTTTTTAGATGTCATAATATATTAGAATAGCAATGCATATGTGATAATTTTACATAATATAATTAGGTCACTAAAAGTGTGTTGTAAAATGGAAAATAATTTGGAGATTAGTTCTTCAGGAAAAAGAAAATTATCAAAATTTGCTGTGTAAAATGTTACTTAATTTGGGGGTTTACCAAAAAATTTTTCTGAAACCCGTTCAACTGAAGAGAGGCAGAATGTTCAGAACATCCATGTTTGCATGAGATTGCATAGAGCCTCAGAGACGGAAACATTTTGAAGTTGGGTAGAAGACCAAGAGACCTGACTGAACAGGGGAAAACTGGAATGCAAGAAAGCATGTTTGCTCCCCTCAGTGTAGTCTACATTGTTTTTCTTTAAATCACCTCCCTTTCTTCACATTCATTCCCTAAACCCCATCCTCTGCTTTATTATTTCTTTTCCCACAGTACAGATCACCTGTTAACATTCCATATAATGTACTTGGATTCATGTTTATTGCAGATTACCTGTCTTCCCCCAGCTGGAGTATCAGTTACATAAGGATAAGAGTCTGCCTACTTTGTTTATTGATGTAGACTAAGCACCTGTAAGAGTTTCTGAGTCAAGGAGGAATTAAGTCAATGATCAGTTGGTTAAATGACCAACAGTGGATAGTGGGCAGGCCTATGGGTTTCAAACTTTTGGTGGTTTCAATTAGCTATTGTAAATAAGCTGTTCTATAGTTAATGTTACAAGGTTAAGACAGGTTTCTGACTCTTATCAGCATAAACATAAGCTACATTTGAAGACCAGGTTTTAGACCCAACATGACAGCTAAAATGCACATTTGAAAAATATATATATATACTAGTTGATTTGTTTTCTTCATTCAAAATAGAATTATATTCCTTTTCAAAACTATTCCTTACATAGCTGTGTGTACATATATGCTTATATATATAAATACAATTCCATCTTTTCAAAGCTATGGTTTTTCCAGTAATCAGGATGGATGTGAGAGCTGGACCATAAGGAAACTGAGCACCAAGGAATTGATACTCTTGAACTGTTGTGTTGGAGAGGACTCTTGAGAGTTCCTTGGACTGCAAGGAGATCAAACCAGTCAATACTAAAGGAAATCAGCCCTGAATATTTAGTGAAAGGACTGATAATGAAGCTGAAGCTCCAATAATTTTTCCAGCTGATGCAAAGCACTGATTCATTGGAAAAGATCCTGATGCTGAGAAAGATGGATGGCAGGAGGAGAAGGAGATGACAGAGGGTGAGACACTTGGATGGCATCACTGACTCTATGGATATGAGTCTGAGCAAGCTCCAGGAGATGGTGGAGGACAGGGGAGCATGATGTGCTACAGGTCATGGGATCTCAAAGAGTTGGATATGACTGAGTGACTGAACTTAACTGAAGGCATGCGTATGTGTTAAGTATATAATGTGATGATTATGTGATCTTTATACATAGGTCACATTGACAAGCAATGCTATTTTAGTTTCAGGTATCATTATACATAGATAATATTTACATATAATGTTATTTGGTTTCAGGTATACAGTGTAATTATTTGATATATATATTGCAAAATGATCACTGCAATATGTCTGGTGAACATCTGTCACTAGAAATAGTTACAATTTTCTTCTTGCGATGAGAACTTCTAAGATCTCTTAGCAGTGTTCAAACAGGCAATAAGTATATTCCAGTTTTGACTTAGTGCAGTTAAATGAGACAAGTGGCTTTGAGTCTTAGAATCAAAGAATCATGTTGAAACAGTTGAGCTGAATCAAACTTCTCAGTGTCAACTCATATAGAGCTTTCTTGAATAATCCATCCCTAATGAGGCCCACCTGGCTCCCATCACACATGATATGGTGTCCGGGCATAGATCGGTGTTTAAGGCTTCTGCTCTCTTTTCCACTTGTCCATGCGATTCTTTCTCGACATCTTTCAGTGCTTCATTCATCTCCTGTCTTCACTATCCAAACAGGTTATAATTATGGCAGAACATGTCTAAGTAGCCACACTCACAGTTGCTGCCCACTGGGCATTTTGGAAAGAGGCTGGGAAGGAGTCCTTCCAGTATTAGAGGTTTAATTTCAGGGGATTATAAAGCTTTTCATTTTGAAGAGTCTATCAATACAAATATATCTAGGAGTGAACACTGTTTAACTATTTATTTGATTAGTGATTAGCTGACCATCTGCTGAGAGTAAGGCAATGAAGGGTTAGTAAACAGGGAGGATTCAGGCAAAAGGAATGAGGAACTCTTGGAGAAAGGGGACACATGACTAAGGAGACCATTACTTCTATTTCGGTTAGGTTTTAGGTTTTGTTTAGGCTGGCTCTGCAAAGGTATGGGTTGTTTCCATTTTATTTCCATTCATCCTCTATTCTTTACAATGTATGTCTTATTTAAGTGTTGAAGGTGACTAGTGAATTACTGCTTGTTATCACTGGGTAGTCATGCTTTGGTTCTGGTATTCCATAGGGTCTAGCAGAGGCTCCGTAGAGTACTTATTTCTATCATTTGCTGCAGAACCTTAACATGTTTTGTTGATTTCTGCTACTAAGTTGATGAAATACAGGAAAATAGAGGTCAGATGCATTTGGATAAACCTTTATTTATCTCCTCCCATCTCTCTGACTTTTCATGTATTGACTCAACCACTCCCATATTGTTGGATGCCTTGCTTGACTCTTATGTCTGCCTCATTCCTTGCATGTGGTCAAGGTCTATTTCATTTCTTCTATCTCTCACATCCTTTGCGTCTTATCACTTGGCAGAGTACTCTTTGATTTTTAGTGTCATAATATTCCCAGCTCTTTCTAGTCTCTTTCTTTTTCTCTACCCAGCCCAACAGTCACAACTCCTCAATCCACATTAAAGTTTCTCTTTTCTAATTCTGGACATTCTGCTCTCTTGGACCTAATGTTCTTCGTTTCCTGTTAATTTGTAGAATAAAGACAAACTTGCCAAATTGGCATATATCATTCTTCCTAATGCATAAAAATCCATTCAAGTATTTCTCCATTCTAACCCTAAAATAATATATACAGTATATCATGGGAGCATGATCAGGAGAGATGAGAGATATAGCATGAATGGTAAAAAAAATGAACATTTCTTGTGTTTTTGTCAGACTTGATTATTCACTGATACCTTATAATGCCATACGTATTACTATCTCAGTTGCCTTGACCTAGGATGTCAGAGATCCTTCCTTCATAAGATGATCCTAAATGAATTGACAGATATACTGTTTTCCTATTTTTCCACATCAATATCCCATTAACCTTTAAAAACTCCATCATAAAGCCATCCCATTTGCTTACTCCTGTAAGCAAATATATAGATAGATCCTAGCTTTACCACAATCCACTGTAGCACCGTGTTGGCATCACATCATATTCTTTTTCACTCTACCATGCAATATGGTAATTTGTGTGTTTATATCACCCTTTCCTTCTCCACAAGTGGAGGGCCTGCTTCTGGAAAATAGAGACTTTTTCAAACCTCAGAATAAGTCCTTACTGTATCCATGACATGTGACTTACTAATCTATAAGGTCAGTGAACTTCAAAGGTTCTTCATTTGCTTCTTTCCATATGGTAACCACTGCTACTATTCTTGTTATATAAGGGCATTTCTTCAAGTGTAATCTTACATGGAAATGTGTAAAAGAGGGGAAATGC
Source organism: Muntiacus reevesi (assembly GCF_963930625.1). Lineage (NCBI taxonomy): Eukaryota > Metazoa > Chordata > Mammalia > Artiodactyla > Cervidae > Muntiacus > Muntiacus reevesi. The sequence continues at coordinate 35,462,673 of NC_089268.1, forward strand.
AATGATTTCTGGTAAGCAAGGGAGTGATTGTTAAATCCTGTCCAAATATCCCCACCTTGGCTATTCCTGACTGACTCTATAGAATATCTATGGCTCTGTTCAATATTGTCTGAAATCTACAATATTCACTTTATATGAAACTGTCAAGCAAGGACAGCATTCTCAATGTCACTACCTCTGTTCTTGATGTAAAGTCCTAAATTTATACTTGAAATAAATTTTATAAGAGACAAATACATGAGGACGTGTGTGGCTTATCGGTGAGTGTATGTCTCCTTCAGTTGCATTGTCCCCCATATTGCCAAATTTCCCCTGTAATAAATACCATCCTCTCTGCTGGAAATATCTAGACATTGAAGGAAAGAAAGTTAAGCAAGTAACACAATAGAGTTAGATGTTTGGGGCAGTAAATGACTTAGAAAGTGCTTACAAGTTTTTTTCATGGTCTTTTACCTTTTGGAAGAAGAAAGTAAAAATACAAGAAAGCTGACATTTTACATACATGAAAGAGCCAAAGGAGGTATTGATAGATTGCTTTGGGGAAGAGTATTCTGTCCTGTTCTTTAAGGTTTGGGTCATCCCAGGTAGAGACAGGGGCAAGACTTAGGAAACAATAATCCTGGCTATGAGGGAAGAAGTTGGTTTTGCTGGACAATGTTCCTGCATGTGGGTGAAAGGTGTCTTTGCCTAAAAGAACATGATTTGGCTGGATTCTTCCCTGAGAGTAGCCAGGCTTTGTTCATCTCTAGAACTATGGCCTTTAGTAATAACAGAAGAATATTCCTAACATAAAGGACAATTTAAGAAAAAAACAGGAGAGAAGAGAAAATGGAACTAAAAGGGAATATGAGGTATTTGCTCTTACAATATTAAATATATATATATATATATATATATGTTATATATATATAGGTCCTTAAAAATACAGTGTTCTAATATCTTTTCATCCTTCACTAACCAAGTCCTTCACTCAATTTGTTTTGCTGCATTTCCTTCCTTCTGTCTTTCTCTTCCTTCTCTCTTATCACCCCCCTTTCCCTTCTACCTATTGATTTCCCATTTTTTGTTTACTAGGAATTACTGCTAAAGCCCTAAAGATGCTGCACAACCAGCCCAGCAACATCACTGACTTCTTAGGAGAGCCAGTCAAGAGACTGGCCCTCATCCCAGGTTGCTGGAGGCTGTTGAACAAGCTGAGCAACCCTAATCCAGTCACACTGCTCTAGTCTCAGTAGAGACTCAGTCTATTTGGAGGATTTTATAATTCTGGGACCTACTAGGGCATGTTTGTAAGGCTGAATAATTATTGCCTAGGATTGTTACTCTAAAAGGAAGAGAGAATGGTATTTCACTTCTCAGACAAATGTGTTTTTGAATCCAGCTTTCTGACCTCCTCGGTGTCTATGCGAGCAGTTGAACAATTGTCCAGAGGCCCCAGGCAGGGGACAGATGCACACGTGTATTTCTGCTAATCACTTGTTCAGAGTGTTTATGATACATGGGTTTCCTGTGGGTCAGCTAGTAGGTAGCTGACTGTGGGCTACTGAATTTTCTCCAGATGGTGCTTGCAGAGTGAGGGAAACAGAGAGGCTGTGCTGATGACTGCAGGTGGTGAGCTGTGGGTAGCAGAATATTTCCCCTGATTAAAAAGGAAACTATGGCGTTGGGGATCCCCAACTTGTGAATGTCCTGGATAATTACAAGGACACCCCACAAGAGAAACACGTATCAGTCAGGGAGAATTTAAGATCAGTCTGTCTGGACCAAGAGAAGGCTACAACAGCTCCATGTAAGTCAGTGGTGTCAGAGATTTCCCATCTCGTTACTATCTACCCTGTTCCAACATGGCCCAAGGAATGAAGATCCAGAGAGTGAGAGAGAAGGAACCTTGCAGAAATGGACACATCAATGCTTCCTTGTAGGTCCCCTGGGCCTCAGCAGGGGAGAGGGAAACATTGAATAAGCTGAATATGAGATGGAGTTGACACTTGACTGACCTGGCCTTGTGAAATCGAGAGTGATAGAATGTATGGAATGGTTGCAAGGTGATGCAGAAAATGAGGATGCAGTGGAGTGTTGGTAAAGACAGCCACTGGAGGAGGATGAAGCCAGTTCACATTTCTATCTGCTATGGTCTCAAACTTTGTGTTCCCCAAAAGTTTCATATGATGAAATCCTGATTCCCATGGTTATAGCATCCGTAGGTGGTGCCTTTGTGAGGTGACGAAGTTATAAGGATGGAGCCTCCTCAATGAGATGAGTGCTTTTATGTATCAGAGACACACAGACCTCCCGAGCCCTTCCCCCCATTTGAGGATACAATAAGATGTGTGTGACCAGAAAGGACCCTGCATGACCACGCTGTGGAAATCCATTTCCATTGTTATGACTGTGATATTTTGTTATAGCAACCCAGAAGGGCTAAGACAGCATCCTAACAATCTTCAGACAGTTCAGTAAACCTCATGCTATTTGTACAAAGGTTTGAAGCACTGATCCTGTCTGGTGTAACACTGTGACAGTGGGCTGACAGTTCGCAGCTGGCTTTCATAAAGAATCCTGAGGACTCAGTCTTCTTGGTAGCAAGACCATAATCATGAACAATTGTCTAATACTTTGATTCTAATAACTTAACCCAGAATAATTTTCTGTGATTCTTACGCATTCTCTTAATGGTCTTATTTGTAATGCCAGCTTTTGCTATTTGTGACTAATTTTAACAGGAGCTTCATTCTCTCAATTGTAGCAGTGGATTTTCTTTTGATTTTCAATTAAATGAAAATAAGAAATATTAACAAATTACCATCTTAGATTTTGACATCTCTACAGAGTCTGTGTTTATTTTTTTAAGAGGAGACCCATTTCACACAGTATGCGTGAAAAAGCTATAAAATTCAAAGAAACTTGCTATGGGAAAGATCATTAGGACCATCTGAGAGCTGGATCGGATGGATGTGGATTTAGCACTCTTCGCTGCTTCGGCATGCCAGGATCTTGGTGTACATGTCAACTTTACGTGAATCCCTGCTCAGGCACTTGAAGAGTTTATAAATTACCAAACGACGCCTATTTTCGTTATTGGACCTCAGGGATCGGGATCCTGTCCAGTACATGCGATCCTTGTCCAACTTCACTCTGACTGGAAGAATAATCTGAACACCCAAAAGAAAATGACTTCTTATGCATTTTATTAATATTTGCTTAACTTTGTCCCTGTCATTATCAAATTAAGATTTGGGGAACACATACGAATATAAAACTCTATGGATTTGGAGCCAGTCTATGAGAAAACAATTAGGAATCTAAATAGTAGAAACATAACTCAAGTTTAGTTTTAACTTTCTCTTCTCTTCCTTCCCATTCTCATCCTTTGATTTGAGAAGAACAGAGAAAAGCAAGTGGACTTCAAGAGCAGATGTCCTGGGATACTTTGAGGAAAATGCTGAGCTTGGAAATTCTGTTTTCTAGTTTTCTTACTCTTGAAAATATTTCAACCACCTGTGCCCAGGAAGAGGCAAGTTTTTGGTGGAATTGTGTGCAATGCAGGGAAGGCTGCACATGGCAAAAATTGCAGTGAAATTCTGTTTCCTTTACAATAGAATCTATCACTATGGATGACTAGGCTCCTGCTTTATGTAGTAGCAGTCTAGCATATAGAAGTAATGAATCATTTTCTTACAAATTGAGATATTTCAAATCTCCTTATGCATTACAGAGTCATCAACAAAGCAAGAAAGCCCTCGGCAGGATGCTCACCTGGCTGAATCGCCTCTCTAAGATTCTTTCAAGTTTGTTTAATTTTTTAAAACTCTCTCTGGCACTTGATAGGAGAGTATCTGAGAGGTCTTTCTCAAAGTGCCTGTCATGATGGGCTAGACCATACAGAGGACCATTCCAGAGGTACTGTAACATGAGTATCCACTTAGTAAGGTCTTCATTCTAAGCAAACATAAGAAACAGTCTCATTAAAATAATCATAATTCAATGGTTTTTGTAACATTTGATCTTTGCTCAGAGTAGATGACCTAAAAGACTTTTGGTTATTCCTCTGTGTATGCAGATATTTTTGAAGGTAATAAAACTTGCAAAATTATAAAATGTAAGCTATTAGTTCACATTTCACTGAATTAGTGAAAATCTGGGTTATTTTAGGAATTAATTCTTTTGATGAGTTCTAATGTATAACATGAAGTAATTTCTTTTTTCTTCTGAAATTCTAGTTAATATGCTTGATTTGTTTACAGCCATGAACTGTTTTAGTGGAAAAGAACAGAGAACTGAGTAGGATGAAATATGGTAATGCACATAAAGTGCTTAGTAAAACGTATGGCCGTGTAGTAACTCTCAATAAACTTTAAATTCAAGCTTATTGAAAAACCCCTCCTCCTTCTCCTCTTTGACCTTTTCCTTTCCTTCATCATCCTCATTATTAATGAGCTGAACAGAAGAAAAGAATGTTGATATCATTAAGAAGGTTGTAGAGAGAGAAGATAGTATTTTAAGGGGGGATGCATGTGAAAATATATTAAATAACATTAGGACGAAGGATAATGCAGGAAATCAGAAAGCAGAGATTATAACGGTGAAAATTTGGAGCTTCCATAAATGATTGATGTTTGATTTGTAAACTCTATTGTCCTCAGAACAGAGGCAATTGTTGCAGCCATGAGAAGCAAAGCAATGTTTTATAGGCCATTGTGGGGGAGACTTACAAACTAAGAATAAAAGGTGACAGAGGAGTCATTGAGAATGACGAATGAAGGAGGTGTCATTGAAGTAGAAGTAGAATCAGGAGAGCCTTGAAAGGCAGACGCGCTGACTCGAGTGGTACAGTATAGGACTCCCAAATACGAGTCACGAGTAACAGGGAGTACTCAAAACTGGGCTGTGTTTCTTTCATATTCATGAATTTTGCAATCTTATAGTTTACACATGGAAGTTTCCATTCATTTCATGTTTTTGTAGAGAATCATAGCTGCAATCCTGTTTATAATGTGCTGTTTGAACTAAACTTGTCTGCATGGACAAGTTATAGATCTGTTGTTTATTTTGCTACTACAGATCTTTAGTCATCCCTTGGTTTCATTCATGTTTCATCAACTGCATCATATAATTTCTCTTCAATTGCTTACAGTTCTTCCACCGTTTTCTGCAAGTACAGTTGCTGTTACCTCTAATAATCTGAAGCTTGGTAACCTACATACTGTCTCACTGATCTGGTAAAAAACCCAGGTGAAGGACTCACGTTCATCTGTTGGGCTTTTTCTCTTTCTTCAGGAGCCTGGAGGGGATTGGTGTGGCAGTCATTGGTGACATTGATATACTCCGGTGTACTCTGGGAATACTTTTCATCCTGAAAGTGATCAGGCAATTAGTTAGGGCTGTTGGGCATTCAGTAGATGAACCCATTACCAGAACATTAACATGTTTGACAGATGTGCAATTTTTTAACGTGGGGGAGGCATCACAAAATTTGAAGTCAGTCTTTTCCTACATTTTCTATATATTGTCTCTATAAAAATGATTTTACATCTTTTTCTCAGTTCAAACTTTTCCCTTCTCTATTTTACCATTATTATTATTATTATTATTTTAGTATTGAAACAAATATGATAATCTTGTACCAATACTTGTTGCTTCCCAGGTGATGGTCGTGGTAAAGAACATTCCTGCCGATGCAGGAGATACAAGAAGCCTCAGGTTAGATCCCTTGGTGAGGAGCATCCCTTGCACGAGGGTACAGCAGCACACTCCTGTACTCTCACCTGGTGAATCCTATGGACAGAGGAGCCTCTTGGGCTACAGTCAGTAGGGTTGCAAAGAGTTGGACACAACTGATGTGACTTAGAATGCATGCATGCACCTATATTCAACCATTTAATCTCAAGTACTGTGGGTTAGAGCCAATATATTCCCTTATAAGGAGTAATGCAATAATGACTGACTTATCTCTGAAAATGCTCACCAAAAACTTAGTGTTCATCCCAGGTGCAGAATACAATGCTATTTATATTGAAAAAATGGTACGTTAGGAAAGCATGGCCTAAAGTTATAGGAAATACTAAGCAATGGACTAAGAATAATAAGAGTAGAAAAATCTAGCTAGCACTTTGATAGAGAAAATCCAATCTTTAGCAGAAGTTATGAACATTTGAAGAGATTACTTGGAAGAGGTGGGAAAAAATGGACAGTCAAAAATGGAGGATGAAACAAAAACTAGTGAGCACAAAGAACTACGTGAATTTAATAGAAACCTTTATGCCGGGGCCATTATGGGAGATCCCACCCATGACAAGGTCATGAGGAGAAGACCTGAAACGCAAGGCTGTTCAGGCTACAAGGGACCCTCCAGGTTGACCCCGGCCTCTGCCCCACCCTGTATCTCCCCCTCTTGCTGTTGTCCTTGTTCGTCCTGTTGCGGATCTTTGCGTTGCCTGCCGAGAGCTCTCCTGCTCCTCTTTCACTAAATGAAGACCAACATAGAACCCTAATTAATAAATCTCCTGGGCGCTGGTTCCCTATGAAGGGGCCAGAAATGAAGGAAATGTTTCAAGGAAAAACCCTTTTGCTGGCACTCTGGCTTGTTTGGCAAATACGTACTAATGCACATACTGCTCACAATACCTAATCACAAAGAGCATAAAGAACCTGATCACAAAAGGCCCTTATAGGCACAGAGCCCATTAGAGAACACAAAAAATATTATTCTAAAAGTGGTTATTGGATCAATGTTTGATTTCTGTTATTGTGCTGAGGTTGTGCAGTAAAAACTATTGTTAATATAGTTAAGGATTTAAAAAAAATAAGAGTTTAGCCCTAGTGTGGAGACAATAAGATAATTGTTAATTTTAATCAAGCGTGCTAAAACAGAGGCTGCCTCACCAGAGCCACAGAGTCTTTGTGTGGTAAACTTTTTAGATAAATTTAGCTGAGGACTTTTGCAAAAAGGCTGACCTTTGTGTGAACAGGACTGTATTTCTACTATGCTGCAACCTGCTGTACCATGAGACTGCAACTTTTCTGTTTTCTGCTAAACTCAAGGCAAAATAGAACAATAAAGAATAAACTATGGAAAGCAGTTTTGCCTTTTCCTAGGTCTTAAAATGTTATAGGCCCCAAGGCCAGAAGATAATGTGTAAAGATCCACTATGAAAGAAGACTCTCGCGAACAAAAAAGTATGCAGAAAACACCCTGGTTTCCTGAAAGACAAAACTGATGTGATGTTAAACTAAACTTTTTATGCTTATCTTTCATCTCCCTTAGAAATGTACCACTTAGGGTATGGTGAAAAATAAAGTGATGCCAGACCCTGCTGCACACTCCAGTCTGGTCTCTGTCTGTCTGTCTGTCTGTCTGTCTGTCTATGTCTCTATCTCTCTCTCTCCCTCACTCGCTGACGCCATTCATCCTGAGGGTACCCCTGGATCCTGCTGGGGCTAGACCCCGGCACCTTTAGCACCATCTTTTATTAGCTGTCTGCTCTACTGTGTGCTCCTTGACTGACCTAAAAGAATTAACATACAACTATCAAATACCTTCATCAGAAAGAGAATAATTGTTTCCAATTGTAAACTCCCCTTCTATTGTAGCTCGAAACTTATTCACTGCAAATCTTAAAGCAACAATTTGTAGCATTAAAAAAACTACCAGTATTCGTTATTGTGACCAGATTTCAGCATTGTTTAACATGTTCCATCCACCCAGTTCACTGCAGAGCAGTTCTCATATATTGCCTATTTACTCTGAGCCTAGAGAGGAAAGCCCAGAGAGATACTGAAGAACCAGAAAATCACCATGCTTCCTTGTCCCCAATCCAAGCTAAAAGTGCTTTATGTCAGGTAGTATTATGGACTGAACGTGTGTTCTTCAAATTCAAGTGTTAGAGCCCGAACTGCCAAAGTACTGTGTTTTGAAAAGGGTTCCGACTTTTTGGCATGCCATGGTCTATAGCCCACCAGACTTCTCTGTCCATGGGATTTCTCAGGCAAGAATACTGGAGTGACTTGCTGTTCCCTTCTCCAGGGAATCTTCCAGACCCAGGGGTAGGAGCCAGGTCTCTCCCATTGAAGGCAAATTCTTTACCATCTGAGCCACCAGCAAAGTCCATTAAGGTTAAATGAGCTCTTAGGGAGCAACACTCATCCAATAGGTTTAGTGTCTCCATGAAGCGAAACACCAGAGAATTTTCTCTTCTGTCTCTGTGTCTGTGTGTCCTTTCCTCTGTCTGTCTTCCCCACCCCCCACCCTCTGTGAGGACGCACGGAGAAGCCATCCTGGGAAGAAAGAGTTCTTACCAGAACCTCACCTTGCTGGGTCCCTGATCGGGGACTTCTAGCCCCCAGAGCTGTGAAGAAATAAATTTCTGGTGTTTTTTCCCTGAGTCTATTGTATTCTTTTATGGCATTTCTAGTTGACAAATACAAGATCATTTATTTTGGAAATTTAAAAAAGAAAATGAATGAAAGGAAATTAAAAAAGTTATTGCACTTCTTAGGAATCTTTCAGATTTCACAAAACTGGTCCTTTCTTCAATTTCCACATCTTATGAGCTGACGGCATCTTTAACCTAGAGGGTGTGTTATTTCAAGATTGGCTGATGCAGCCCTCTTGTTTAAAGGATAGTTTGGCCCAGTCACTTATGGGAAGTTACCTTCTGGGAGCCTGGCGGGCTATATAGTCCATGGGGTCGCTGGAGTCGGACACGACTTAGCAACTAAACCACCACCACAGTACTTACAAACTCATTGAACATTATTATGGAAAGGTTATGCATGTCGTGGGACAGCCGGGAGGCACGGTTAAACGCTTTTCTAAGGAACTTCAGGGGGACGCCAAACACATCAGGACCGCAGGACGGGCATTCGTTGCCTTGGCACAGGAGCAGATGTGACATGACCAACAGCAGGAGCAGGCAGGACCCTGCTAAAATAAAATCATGAGCCATTCTGAGATGATCTAGTCACCTGAGGGTATCAAATCCATCCTGTGGAGGGAAGCCTTCTCTTTCCCTGTTGCTCTGAGCAGGAGTTGGTGCTGTAGTAGCTGGGGTGGGGAAGAAGGAGCGCCTTCTGTGTGAATTTAGATGGATGATGACGTTTGCACAGATGGATATCTGGAGAAGTAGGTTACTTTCTACATTTTTATATTTCTCCCAGAAGTGATTCAATCCTCTGCAAACATTTGGAACTGAGTTCTGAGCCAGAGTCTTTAGGCCATTCTTTAAGACACTTTAATGTTGGGACTCTGCAGACTCTGAGCAGCCAGGCCCTCTAGGAGTGTGTTATTTTTTCACTCTACATTGACTAATGCTTGAATTTAGACACGGAAATGACAAGACGTGTACAGTTGATCTGTGTGGTTTACCATCACGCTGGGGTAAGAGTAAACACATGACTGACTGATCGCTACTATTGAGTACAGAGAGAATACTAAGAGAAAAAGGATACAGTACCTTGGATCTTCTAACTCACCTTCCTAACCCCATGCATGTCTTTGATACTTTCCCAAAAGCTCTAAAACATCTTAAATTTTGTGTTTCACAATAACCCTGTGAGATAGCGTTCATCTTCACTGTGTTCATCAAGTTATGTTAATGAAGATGCAATGCCTTAGGGAGGGCAAGTAATTTTCCCTGGTCCCATTATTAGCAGATGGAGGTGACTGGGCACCAATGCAGTCATCTGTTCACTGCCTGATGCCACATCACACATGCTTGTGGGCTCTCGGTCTGCATGTGTGTAACCAGGACCGTATCAGGAGCTGTGATGACTCGGCTTAAAGGGAAAAATATTTTGTCTTTGACTGCAAAGCAGCAGTGACCCTAGAACACTGGTTTTATCCACTTGTTCTGCTCTGTCTATAACACACTCACTGTTAAAGTCTTTCACAGTGGGGGCCTGGTTCTCCTGGCTAGCCTTGCTTCTAGGCAACTTGACAGCTCTTCTACTTTTATGCATCCTTAATCTTCTCATTACGTTTGTTTCTTCGAGACAATGGCAGGTAAATCTCCAGATCGTCATCCAAGAATCTTACCTGCTCAGCACCCAGGCCCCCGTCACTGGCTCTGTGGACACGGCCTGGTCTTTCCTGACTGTGACGTTTCAGGAAGAAAATTCATCTGTCTGGTTGGGACCACATCCTGACAACCATGGGGCTGAGTTTTCGAACCATCTCCAAACATCTTCGCTTTGATAGGAGAACTAGAACTTCATGCTTCCATAATGTAGTGTAATATTTCAGAAATGGTTGCTGGCTCTACCTTTGGCCAAAAGAAGCGTAAAATCATAGATTCTTGCAAGCGTGATTTTAATATTCCTTTCCTGTCCTCCTTCGTAAGTAAGCAGAATTTAAGACTGAAGTGAGCAAGAATTGAGTTTGGACGAGAGAACTGATAAAATAGGGATTTTATCCTCCTGAATGAGATCTGAATGTGATTCTTTTTTCCAATTTACCTGAAGAATGGTACTTAATGAAGGATAAGATATCAGCATTTCCTACATTTTCTCTAATCTTAGTTAGTTTAAAGGGGCATGGTATCTAAGAATAAGATGTTTATTTAAAATTAGGTGGTGAAAATCAAAGAAGTGGTCCTCAAAAAGAAGACATATAAGTTGGAGAAACTTAGGACTACGTCTCTCATCATCTAAAGAGCTCCAGAGGGATGGGATGGGGAGGGAGGCGGAGGGGGGATCAGGATGGGGAACACATGTAAATCCATGGCTGATTCATGTCAATATATGGCAAAAACCACTACAAAATTGTGAGGAAAAAAAAATAAAAAATAAAAAAATAAAAGAGTCTCTTTCCTAAAAAAGAGAGAAAGAACTTCAAAAAATAAAATAAATAGAGAGCTTATTGTGACAGGCAAGGAGAATAGCAACTTGTATAACATAGATATATTTCTGTGAATATATTTCTGTGCATGTATATATGTGTTATGAATCAACATATGCTTAATTCCTACACGGAACTTTGGACCTTATAAAATTCAATTTTATAAGAGGCAGTAAATATAGCAGAATACCCTATATCCTAAAGTAAATGATCATTTTTTGTTAGATGACCAACTAATGTTTTTTATGGTTTTATTTTTTTTCCTGTTAAAGTGCTATTTGTGTGTTTGCTTTGGTAGCAAATATATTTAAAGAAATTGGAGTAATACTGAGAAGATTAGCATGGCCCCTGTCCAAGGATGACACATAAATGTATGAAACCTTCCATATTTTTCTCTAACAACTTCGAGGATTGCGATGGGAAGCAATGTGGGAAGGAGGTTCAAGAGCGAGGGGACATAGGTAAACCTATGGCTGACTGATATTGATGTTTGGCCAAATGCAGTCCATCCAGTATTGTAAAGGAATTACCTTTCAATTAAAGATCAATAAATTTAATTATTAAAACTGTCATTGGGAATCATATAACAGGTTCAGATACCCATTGTATGACTAAAGAGGATCTGACTGGAAACTGAAGGTGTCAATTATCATTGATTAGTGCTTCATTAACTTTATAGTTGAATGAGAAAAGTAAGCTAACAAATATTATAATCTGTGATTCAGTATCATAGCAAGCCATAATCCTTGTCTGCATTTGCTTTTAGGTGGTATAGTGCCCAAACTTTGAAACTGAGGCTGTTTCCAGAAGCGCACATTCATGTGTCCTGCCTAGGGTTTCTGTTCCTGATGCTGGAGGCTTCTGTTCGCTGATCCACTAGGTCCGAAAATATCTCTCCTGAGCATTCTCTGGTTCTATCATGTGCACAAGTCTTTCTATTTTGGTTTTCTAATTTGATTCTCTTATTCTTTGGATCAGACTACCAAGTCTCTTTATGATGTATTTTTCAGACCCTTTTGTGCTTTGATTTTCCTGATGTTCATTAGTGTATTTGTTTCCATGTCTACCTCTCTGAGTAGTTTTCAGTATCTATATATACTCTATTTGCTTACTGTCTGGATTTTGGCATTCAGCATCAGCGTATTTTATGAACTTCATTTTCCTTCTGGTGAAATTTCTGGTATACAGCTTAAGCTGGTTGGCTCCCATCAGGCTTGTTTGTGTTATCTCCAAAAAATTACAGAACTCTACTTTTGTCTAGTCAATACTGCCCTCCTTTTGATACCATTGCTAATTTTCTGTGATTTCACTGCCGTATAACTTTGTCTTTCTCAGTCTATTCTAACTTGAGCACTGTGTTGGTATTACAATTTTATTTTATTTTGTTTATTTTAATCAGAGGCTAATTACTTTACAATATTGTATTGGTTTTGCCATACCTTGACATGAATCTGACATGGGTGTATATGTGTTCCCCATCCTGAACTCCACTCCCATCTCCCTCCCCATCCCATCCTTCTGGGTCATCCCAGTGCACCAGCCCCGAGCACCCTGGATCATGCAATGAACCTGGACTGGCGATTCGTGTCACATGTGATAATATACATCTTTCAATGCCATTCTCCCAAGTCAGTCCACCCTCGCCCTTTCCCACAGAGTCCAAAAGACTTCTACACATCTGTGTGTCTTTTGCTGTCTTGCATACAGGGTTATCATTACATCTTTCTAAAATAAATATATATAAGTTAATATAGTGCATTGGTGTTTTTCTTTCTGGTTTACCTCATTCTGTATAATAGGCTCCAGCTTCATCCACCTCATTAGAACTGATTCAAATCCTTTCTTTTTAATGGCTGAGTAATATTCCATTGTGTATATGTACCACACTTTCTCATCCATTCATCTGCTGATGGGCATCTAGGTTGCTTCCATGTCCTGTCTATTATAAATAGTGCTGTAATGAACATTGGGGTACATGTGTCTCTTTCAATTCTGGTTTCCTCGGTGTGTATGCCCAGCAGTGGGATTGCTCAGTCATATGGCAGTATATTTCCAGTTTTTTAAGGAATCTCCACCCTGTTCTCCATCATGGCTGTATTACTATTTTAAATAAACATCAACCTAGTATACCAGAGAATTAAAGGGAATAAAATTACAATAGTATTAGTAATAATACAGTCTCCCAAATTATAATCCAGTAATACTCCCAGTTTTAAATGACTTTCTACCCATGTATTATTGAGGTCCCTTACTTACTCCTTACTAGGTGTTTCAATTTTGAAATAGAATGTAGAAAATAATGGAGTGGAAAATTCTGAAAAATCACCTTGGATTTTAGATGCCTCAAGATTAAGTATGTAGTTTTTAATTTTTATAGTTAGTAGGGCTATTTGTAGCACACACAGCTCAGTGTCGGGTGATTACTACTGAGTGAAGGATGTATACTGTGAACTGCAATCACCAAACAGGTGATTGGAAATAAAGAAAGCACTGCCAGGAAGGCAGAGGCTTTTGTTCTAGAAGGAAAACTTACAGTGTCTCTCATCTACAGTCTAATCTTCAGATTTTTCAAAACACTCTTAGTTCGCTCATTTAATAATTTGAGTTGTTTGATAATATTTTTCTACTGAGTTGCATGAGTCTCTTATATAAACTTGATATCAAGCCCTTACCAAATATGTCATTTGCAAATTTATTTTTCATTCCATGGGATGCATTTACTTTTATTGGTGGCTTCTTTTACTATGCAGAAAGTTTTGAGTTTTGAGTTTGATGTGGTCTCACTAGTTTATTTTTGCAACTCTTGCCTTTGCTTTTGATGACTGACTTGTGTGAGCTGCTTGTAGTTTGGAAAGCAATCCTTTATCAGTTGTCTTATTTGCTATTATCATTTCCCATTCTTACCAGAAGTCACAGATTGGCTGAATGGATATAAAAACAAGACCCATATATATGCTATCTACAAGAGACCCACCCACTTCAGTCCTAGAGACATATACAGACTGAAAGTGAGAGGAAGGAAAAAGATACTCCATGTAAATAGAAATTTTTTTAAAAAAGCTGGATTGGCAAGTCTCATATCAGAAAAAAATAGACCTTAAAATAAACACTGTTGTAAGAGATAAAGAAGGACACTACCAAATGATCAAGGGTCAGTCCAAGAAAAAGACAAAACAATTTTAAATATTTATGTAGCCAACATAGGAGTACCTCAATACATGTGGTAAACACTAGCTGACACAAAAGGGGAAATTGACAATAACATAATAATAGTAGGCCATGTCAACACCGCACCTGTAACAATGGGCAGATCAACAAAACAGAAAATCATTAAGGAAACATAAGACTAAAAGGAAGTATTAGAGCAAACAGACCTAATTGATATGTTCAGCACATTCCATCGAAATGCAGAATACACTTCCTTCTGAAGTGCACATGGAAGATTTTCTTCATCTTGGGTCACAATTCAAACCTCAGTAAATTTAAGGAAATTGAAATTATATCAAGCATTTTCTCTGACCTCAACACTATGAGACTAGATATAGATTATAGAAAAGAAAAATCTTTAAAGAACACAAACACATGGAGATTCAACAACACATTTCTAAATAATAAACAGATTACTGAAGAAATAAGGAAAATCAAAACTTTCCGAGAAACAAAGAACAATGCTTTTGCCATACATTGACAGGAATCCACCATGGGTGTACATGTGTTCCCCATCCTGAAACCCCTTCCCATCTCCCTCCCCATCCCATCTTTCTGGGTCATCCCTGTGCATCAGCCCTGAGCACCCTGGATCATGCAATGAACCTGGACTGGCGATTCATGTCACATGTGATAATATACATATTTCAATGCCATTCTCCCAAGTCAGCCCACCATCACCTCTCCCACAGAATCCAAAAGACTTCTACACATCTGTGTGTCTTTTGCTGTCTCACATACAGGTTTGTCGTTACCATCTTTCTAAAATAAATATATATGAGTTAGTATACTGCATTGGTGTTTTTCTTTCTGGTTTACCTCACTCTGTATAATAGGCTCCAGTTTAATCCACCTCATTAGAACTGATTCAAATCTTTTCTTTTTAATGGCTGAGTAATATTCCATTGTGTATATGTACCACACTTTCTCATCCTTTCATCTGCTGATGGACATCTAGGTTGCTTCCATGTCCTGCCTATTATAAACAGTGTTGCAGTGAACATTGGGGTACATGTGTCTCTTTCAATTCTGGTTTCCTCGGTGTGTATGCCCAGCAGTGGGATTGCTCAGTCATATGGCAGTATATTTCCAGTTTTTTAAAGAATCTCCACCCTGTTTTCCATCATGGCTGTATTACTATTTTAAATAAATATCAACCTAGTATACCAGAGAATTAAAGGGAATAAAATTACAATAGTATTAGTAATAATACAGTCTCCCAAATTATAATCCAGTAATACTCCCAGTTTTAAATGACTTTCTACCCATGTATTATTGAGGTCCCCTACTAACCCCTTACTAGGTGTTTCAATTTTGAAATAGAATGTAGAAAATAATGGAGTGGAAAATTCTGAAAATCACCTTGGATTTTAGAAGCCTCAAGATTAAGTATGCAATTATTAGTTTTTTGTAGTTAGTAGGGCTATTCTGAGCACACACAGCTCAGTGTAGGGCGATTTCTACTGAGTGAAGGATGTATACTGTGAACTGCAATCACCAAACAGGTGATTGGAAATAAAGAAAGCAGTGCCAGGAAGACACAGGCTTTTGTTCTGGAAGGAAAACTTACAGCGTCTCTCATCAACAGTCTAATATTCAGGATTTTCAAAGCTCTTACTCTTCCTTTGGTCATTTAATAATTTGAGATGCTTGATTTTTTTCCTACTGATTTGCATGAGTCTCTTATATAAACTTGATATGAAGCACTTACCAAATAAGTGATTTGCAAATAGTTTTTTTTTCATTCCATAGGTTGCCATTTAATTTTATTGATGGCTTCTTTTACTGTGCAGAAGGTTTTGAGTTTGATATGGTCTCACTAGTTTATTTTTGCAGCTCTTGCCTTTGCTTTTGATGACTGACTTGTTGAGCTGCTTGTATTTTGGAAAGCAATCCTTTATCAGTTGTTTTATTTGCTATTATCATCTCCCATTCTTAAAAAAAGACACAGACTGGATGAATGGATACAAAAACAAGACCCATATATATGCTATCTACAAGAGACCCACTTCAGTCCTAGAGACATATACAGACTGAAAGTGAGAGGATGGAAAAAGACATTCCATGTAAATAGAAATAAAAAGAAAGCCGGATTGGCAATTCTCATAACAGAAAAAATAGACCTTAAAATAAAATCTATTATAAGAGATAAAGGACACTACCAAATGATCAAGGGTCAGTCCAAGAAAAAGACAAAACAATTCAAATATTTATGTAGCCAACATAGGAGTACATCAATACATGAGGTAAACACTAACTGACACAAAAGGGGAAATTGACAGTAACACAATAATAGTAGGCCATTTCAACACCGCACCTATACCAATGGGCAGATCAACAAAACAGAAAATCATTAAGGAAACATAAGACTAAAAGGAAATATTAGAGCAAACAGACCTAGTTGATGTCTTCAGCACTTTCCATCCAAACGTAGAATACACTTTCTTCTCAAGTGCACATAGAACATTTTCCTCATTGTGGGTCACAATTCAAACCTCAGTAAATTTAAGGAAATTGAAATTATATCAAGCATTTTCTCTGACCACACCACTATGAGACTAGATATAGATTATAGGGGAAAAGAAAAAAAAAAAAACCTTTAAAGAACACAGAGAAGTGGAGATTCAGCAATACACTTCTAAATAATAAACAGGCTACTGAAGAAATAACGGAAATCAAAACATTCCTAGAAAAAAAGAACAATGAAAACATGATGATCTAAAATCTATAGGATGCAACAAAAGCAGTTCTGAGAGGGAAATTTACAGTAATACAAATCCTACTGCAAGAAACGCATTGAATAGACAACCAAACTTTATATATCTTTAGTTCTTTTTAAATTCTATTATCAGTATCTTAAAGGTTTTGTATAAAATCTTTCACCACCTTGCTTAAGTTTATTCCTAAGTGTTTTATCTTTTTATGATGCAGTAGTAAATGTGCTTGTTTACTTTATTCAACTTTCTGATAGTTCATTATTGATATATAGGTAGACAACAGAGTTTTGTATATTGAAATATAGTAAACATAATGTATGCTACATCTTTAAAGAATAGATATTTTCCCATAATTAAGACATATAGATGGTCAAGAGGTATATGACAAGATGCTCAGCATCGTTAATAATCAAAGGAAATGCAGATCAAAGCACAAGAGATATCACCTCATACCTGTGAATGGCAGGTACCAAAAATATAAAAAATGACAGATCTTGATGAGGATGTGGAGAAAAAGGAGTGCTTATGCACTGTTGGTAGGGATGTATACCAGTGCAACTCCCATGGAAAAATACTATGGACGTTCCTCAAGAAATTTAAAAGAGAGCTGTTATGTGATCCATTATCCTACTTCTGGATATATAGTCAAAGGAAATGAAATCATTTTCTCAAAGAGAGATCTGTATCCCCATGTTAATTGCAGCATTATTCACAGTAGCCTTGATATAGGAACAACCTGAGTATCTTCCAACAGGTGAATGTGTTAAAACAATGTGATGTAACATATATAGGTAAATATTATTTAGCCATTAGAAAAATAAAGAAATCCCTCCATTTATGACAACATGGATGAAACTTGAGGGCATTACACTATGTAAACTAAGTCAGAGAACGAAAAATACAATATGATCTCAATTGTAAGGACTCTCAAAAAAAAAAAAAACTCTCTGAGAGAGTGGACATCATCGTGTGGCATACTGACTCAACAGACATGAGTTTGAGTAAGCTCTAGAAGTCGGGGATGGACAGCAAAGCCTGGTGTGCCGCAGTCCATGGGGTCGCAAAGAGTCAAACACGACTGAATGGCTGACTCAACTGAAGAGAGTGGAACTTACCTGTGTTCTCCTCAAAAAGAAAATGTTAAACATGTGTGGTGATGGCAATGTTACTTAATAGAAAGGGAAACTCGTTTCTAATACATGCACAAATGGGGGCGGATAAGATGGCGAAGGGGTAGGTAGAAGTGGGGTACACCTCTCTCCACCGATGCATCAGTTCAGTTCAGTTCAGTCGTTCAGTCGTGTCCGACTCTTTGCAACCCCATGAATCGCAGCACGCCAGGCTTCCCTGTCCATCACAAACTCCTGGAGTTTACCCAAACTCATGCCCATCGGGTGGATGCATCAAGAACATTTAAAGATACAGCAGTTCTCACAGAAGACCAGGTGAATACTGGAAGGACTCCATGACTACTGAGAAGGAATATCCGGATCCACACAGAACTCAGTAGGACAAAGGAAAGAAGGGACGAGGACGAAGGGGAAAGAAGGAGGAGAGCACGTGGGACCAGCCCGCACCTGGGGCTGAGGGAGCTGAAGCGCAGGGGAGAGATACCCGCCTCCATGGCCATCCACTGGAATGGGGGAGTCATTTGAAGCTGTTGGGGAGTGAACTAACTAACCTGTGACCGTCTAAACGGAGTGAGAACCACACAGACAAGCCATGCTGCTGCCTTTCATACCTCGGACAGGGTTGTAAGTCCACTGGTGTCCACGGAAGCTGGGAGCTGGAGCCATGGGACTGAGGAATGATTCCAGGGTGAGGAGTACTGTTGACCTTGGGGAGTCAGCCGAATGGGGTGGGATGGAGGAAATCTGCTGCATCGAATGCTTCTTAAGGAAAGCCACGAGGCCATAAAAGTAGGGTTCAATTGCCTGTGGAGTAGAATTATCTCTTTCTCCATGCTGGTACCTGTAGGTTGAGCAATAGAGAAAGACTTCAGTGAGGGTGGTCCTTGAGTGTCTGATGCACTAAGCAATGGAGAATTTTGAATGTCTATATACCCTACCCTACCCTATTCTCTGTCTAAATTGTGACTTTTAGTATTGAAATATTTTTATGAATTTAAATTTCTTTTGGTAGATCTTGTGGTTTACAAATTAAGCTAATTCCTCACATCTGGCTCATTCTTGGTGTTTCAAGAAACTTCGAGAACCTTCCTTCCTCTCAAGGCAATACTGCCCTTTACTATCATTGCTGACTTCCCATACTTTAACTTCTTTCCTGATATATTCTATGTCTTTCTCTATTCACTATAACTATAGTAGTATGTGTCCCTATGTTGCTATTAATATTCTGATAAATTATTAACCTGAAGCAGTGGAAAATCAAAAGCACTGTAGTTACAACACTAGTAATCAATAACCCCCAAATTATAATCCATTAACGCTCCATTTAAAACTGGTTTTCTGTCGATATATTATTGAGGAATCTTAACTAATTTTCGTTACTAGGTGGCTCAATTTTGAAAAGAAATATAGAAAACAATGGCATGGTCAACTCTGGAAATTACCTTCCTTTTGATATGCCTCATTAGTAAGTATGCAAATATTAGTTTTGCTTTGTTTTTTTCCCCCAGTGAGGCTGTTCTTAGTACATATTATAGCTCACTGTGGAGCGATTTCTATTGACTGAAGAATGTACACTGTGGACTGTAATTGTCAAACAAGTGAGTGGAGATGAAGAAAGTAATGCCAGGAAGGCACAGGCTTTTGTTGCTCTAGCAGAAAAACCTTGCTGTGTCTCTCATCTACAGTCTAATCTTCAGATTTATTGAAACTCTTACTTTTCTTTCTTTTTTTTTTTTTTTTTTTTTGAAACTCTTACTTTTCTTATGCTCTAATAAAAATTTGGATTATTTGGTGTTTTTGCTCCTTGAGTTGTATGTTTCATGTATTATTGAATATTAAGCCTTTGTGAAATATATGATTTGGAAATATCTTCTGTCAATCTGTAAATTGCCATTTGATTTTGTTGATTTTCCTTTCTTTGGAGTTTGATGTGGTCCCCCTTGTTTGTTTTTGCACTTGTTGCCTTTGCTTTTAGTGTGAAACCCAAAAACTCACTGCAAAGACGATGGCAAGAAGATTACCTCAATGTTTTCTTCTATGGGTTTAATCGCTTAAAGTCTTAAATTCAACTTTTTAATCCCTTTTTAGTTGATTTCTGTGTATGGTAAAAGATAGGGGCACAGTTTCATTTTTTCATAGGACTACCCAGTTTTCCCAGTGCCATTTTTGAAAAGCTTGTCCTTTCTCCACCGGATATTCTTGGCTCCTTTTTCATAAGCTAACCGACAATATATGGGTGCGTTTCTTTCTGGCTTTGTTGTTCTGTTCTGTTAATCTGTGTGTCTGTTTTCATGCCAGTTAATAAATATGAAACATGTTTCCTTTTGTGTCTTTTAAACATTTCTTTCATGAGTGTCTTCAATATTTTCATATGTAGATCTTTCAACACCATGCTTAAATTTATTTCTAAGTATTTTTGATGCAATTATAAATGGAATTATTTGTATTTCTGTAATTTATTTTGGTGTATGGATAGGAGTTTTATATATTCAAATACAGTATACACAATGCATGCTACTTTTTAATAGCATAGACTATTTTCCCCCCAAATAAGACATACAGAATGCCCAAGAAGTATATGAGAAGATGCTCAACATCACTATCAGGGAAGTGCAAATCAAAAGTACAACACATACCACCTCACTCCTGTTTAAATGGCTTTTACCAAAAAGTAAGAAATCAGTGTGATTGAGGATGTGTAGAAAATGGAGGTTTTAATGGATTACTGGTAGGAATGTATATTCGTGCAACTCCCATGGAATACCTTCAGGAAGTTTCTCACAAAATTTCACACTTTTGGATATATATTCATTTCTGAATATATATTCAAAGGAAATGAAATAATTATCTCAAAGAGAAATCTGTACTCCCATATTCACTGCATCAATATTGACAGTAGCTTGCTGCTGCTGCTGCTGCTGCAGCTGCTAAATCATTTAGTCGTGTTCGACTCTGTGCAATCCCATAGACGGCAGCCCACCAGGCTCCCCCTTCCCTGGGATTCTCGAGGCAAGAACACTAAAGTGGGTTGCCATCTCCTTCTCCAATGCATGAAAGTGAAAAGTGAAAGTGAAAGTGAAGTCATGTCCGACTCTTAGCAATCCCATGGCCTGCAGCCTACCAGGCTCCCCTGTCCATGGGATTTTCCAGGCAAGAGTGCTGGAGTGGGTTGCCATTTCTTCCTCCATCACAGTAGCCCAGAAACAACCTATTATAGGAACAATCTAAGTATCTGTCAGCCGGTGAAGAGATTAAAACAATGTGATGTGATATATATATATATGAATTTTATTTAGCCGTTAAGAAACACATTTTTCCGTTAGTGGCAGCATGGAGGGCCTAATGCAAAGCGAAACAAGCTAGAGAAAGACAGATATAGTGTAATCTCAATTGTAAGGAATCTAAAAAAAAAAATGTGGAACTCAGAAACGGCATAGGAAAGTGATTGCCAGGGCTTGGAGAGTGGAGAAAATAGGAACAGATTTGGAAAAGGTTATGCATTTTAACATATGAAAATTATAAGGTCTGAGGATCTAATGTGTAGCATGATGACTATAACTGATAAAATTGTGTTGTATAATTAGTGCTGTCTAAGAGAGTGGACTGGTCAAGGCTACTCATTGGAAAAGACTCTGATGCTGGGAGGGATCGGGGGCAGGAGGAGAAGGGGACGACAGAGGATGAGACGGCTGGATCACATCACCAACTCAATGGGCTTGAGTTTGAGTAAACTCCTGGAGTTTGTGATGGACAGGGAGGTCTGGCGTGCTGCGTTTCATGGGGTCGCAAAGAGTCGGACACGACTGAGCGACTGAAATGAACTGAACTGAAGAGAGTGGAACTTACCTGTGTTCTCTTCAAAAAATAAAGGTAAACGTGTCAGATGATAGCTATGTTACTTAAGTTAATAGAAAGGGAAAAATCTTTTCTAATACATATGTAAATGAGGGTCAGCACTCTGGCAGAGGGGTCGGTAAAAATGGCAAGTATACTGGAGTGGGTTGCCATTTCCTCCTCCAGAGAAATTATCCAACCCAGGGATTGAACCATCCATCGCCTGTGTTGCCTGCATCGCAGGCAGATTCGTTAGCTGCTGAGCCATCAGGGAAGTCCTAACAAAACTACCATATGTGCTAGAAATTCTACTATTGGGCATATACCCTGAGAAAACCATAATTCAAAAAGACACATGTACCTCAAAATTCATTGCAGCAGTGTTTACAATAGCCAGAACATGGAAGCAACCTAGATGTGCACTGAGAGAGGAACGGATACAGAAGTTGTGGTACATCTATACAAGGGAATTTTAATTAACCTTAAAAAGAAGCGAATTTGGGTCACTTGAGCTGCGGTGGATGAAAGGACAGCTTGTTATGTAGAGTGAAGTAAGTCAGAAAGAGAAAACCAAATATTGCATGTTAATGTATATATGGAATCCAGAAAAATGGCACTGGTTATCCTATTTTCAGAGCAGGAAGAGAGACATAGACAGAGAACAGGTTTGTGGATGCAATGGGGGAAGGAGAGGGCAAATTGAATTGAGAGAGTCGCATTGAAACACAGTACATTACCATCTGTAAAATATTAACAGACAGCTGGTGGGCAGTGGCTGTGTGACACAGGAAGCTCACCCCGTCTGTGTGACCACCTGGAGAAGCGGGGCGGGGTGCGAGTGGGGACTCAGGAGGGAGGGGGATATGTACACTTCTGGCTGACTCACATCATTGCATAACACATTTTAAAGAAATTATACTTCAATTAAAAATAAAATAATATACATCTATAAAAAAATCTATATATCTATAATAAAATACATCTATCAAATTCTCATGTTATATACTTTAAATATCATACAGTTTTATTTGTCAGTTCTGTCTCACACAATACTCTGCTTGCTAGTCACTATTCATGACATTTGATTTATATATGTTGTTGTCTATGTAGGGAAAAAAAAAAAAAAAACTTTGCAGTATCTACCGAGAAAGGCAAAATGGAGACTTTTTTGGTGCTTAAATATCACTTAAGCAAAAGGATTAATAATTAAGTAGTTATCAGTGGATGTTTATCCCCTCAGCCTATCAAACAAAAAATAAAAATGATAAAATAAAAAATAGCCCCTCATCAATGCAACCAAAAAATTAAAACAGCTAAAAAAAGAATTGCTGGTATCTTTCCAACATAGTGACTTTCAGTATGAACCTTGGAGTCCTATAGCCCTTGTACATACTCCCACTCCATCACTCACTAGCCCTGAGTTTTTAGACAAGCATTATTTTGCTTCTCTCCACAATGCCATTCAAACTAGCATCCACCTCATGGAGTTGCATAAGACTTAATGAAGATAATGCAAAAAAAAAAAAAAAAAAAAAATTGCAGAGAAAGACCAGAAGAAGATAAATGCTTGACCAATGTTTGTCACTTCACATTTTCTTATTGTGAACTTACAACGAGGGAGACTTGTCAAGCAAAACTAGCTACCCGACTGTGTAGTGAAGGGCTCAGCCTCATCCAAAGAGAAGTCTGGGTTTTGCCCTTGTTTCCTTGGAGCACCTCTCTAAACTCTTAGGTTGATTCATCTGACAAAGTGTGACTAAAGGTGTCAAAGGTTGACACTGAAAATAGTGCTTTTCTTTATATGAGGGTCTTGGACCAGCCTGATAGAGATGTCAGCAGTGTGATTTAGAGTGAAAACTTTGGGACACAAGAATGATGTGATTCAGGATGGGGGTTTTGGTCATGCAGTATCAGCTGCACCTCTAGAGAGGTTTGAGCCTGAGATCAGCTATATGGACCATCAGTCATGCCTTGGCTATGGAGCCCCAGTTAAAACTCTGGACACGGAGCCTGGAGTGAGCTCCCGTGTCTACAAGTGCTCACTGCTGGCACATCGGTGCTGGGAACACAAAGTTGCCCCTGACACTCTGGGAAGACGAAACCAAAGTTCCATGTTTCACATATCCTTTGACTCTGCCCTATATGCCTTTTCCTGGGCAGTTTTTTATCTGTTTCTTTTAAAAAGCTGCATTCCCCTAGATATATACAAGAGAAAATCATACTTTGTAAAGATACATGCACCTCAGTGTTCCTTGTTTCATCAGGGCTTCCCTGGTGGCTCAGATGGTAAAGATCTGTCTGCAGTGTGGGAGACCTGGGTTCGATTCCTGGGTGGGAAGATCCCCTGGAGGAGGGGATGGCAACCCACTCCAATCTTCTTGCCTATTATTGTCCACAGGGACTACCTCCATGGACTGAGGTGCCTGGCAGGCTACAAACCATGGGGTCGCAAAGAGACGGGCATGACTAAATGACTAAGCATAGCAGTGTTCATTGCATCACCATTTACAATAGCCAGAACATGGAAGCAACCAAAATGTCCATCAACAGAGAAATGGGCAAAGATGCAGTGCAGATATACAATGTACTCAGTCATAAGAAGGAACAAAATAATGCTATCAGAAGCAATGTGCATGGACTTGGATAATGTCATCAAAGTGAAGTAAGTCAGACAAAGAAAGACAAATGCATATGATATCACTTATATGTGGAATATTAAAAAATGGTACAAATCAGCTTATTTACAAACAGAAAGAGTGTCACAGTGCAGAAAATAATCTTATGGTTCCAGGGGCAAGAAGGGAGGGATGATTTGTGACATTGGGATTGACGTGTACACGCTAATATATATAAGATAGATGACTAATAAGGACCAACTGTATAGAACAGGAAACTCTACTCAACTCTCTGTAATGACCTACTTAAGTTCAGTTCAGTTCAGTCTCTCAGTCATATCTGACGCTTTGCAACCCCATGAATCACAGCATGCCAGGTATCCCTGTCCATCACCAACTCCTGGAGTGTACCCAAACTCATGTTCACTGAGTTGCTGATGCTACCTAACCATCTCATCCTCTGTCACTCCCTTCTTCTCCTAGCTTCAATCTCTCCCAACATCAGGGTCTTTTAAAATCTGTCAGCTCTAGGTGGCCAAAATATTGGACTTTCAGGTTCAACATCAGTCCTTCCAATGAACACCCAGGACTGATTTCTTTTAGGATGGACCGGTTGGATCTTCCAGCAGTCCAAGGGACTCTCAAGAGACTGTTCCAACATCACAGTTCAAAAGCATCAATTATTCAGTGCTCAGCTTTCTTTATAGTCCAACTCTCACATCCATACATGACCACTGGAAAAACCATAGCCCTGACTAGACAGATCTTTGTTGACAAAGTAATGTCTCTGTTTCTTAATATGCTGTCTAGGTTGGTCAAAACTTTCCTTCCAAGGAGTAAGCATTTTTAATTTCATGGCTGCAATCACCATCTGCAGTGATTTTACAGCCCAAACAATAAAATCGGCCACTGTCCATGTTCCCCATCTACTTGCCATGAAGTGATGGGACCGGATGACATGATCTTACTTTTCTGAATGTTGAGCTTTAAGCCAAATTTTTTGCCCTCCTCTTTCACTCGCATCAAGAGGCCCTTTAGTTTTTCTTCTCTTTCTGCCATAAGGGTGGTATCATCTGTATATCTGAGGTTATTGATATTTCCCCAGCAATCGTGATTCCATCTTGTGCTTCATCAAACCTGGCGGTTCTAGTGATATACTCTGTATATAAGTTAGATAAGCAAGGTGACTGTATACAGCCTTGACATACTCCTTTTCCTTTCTGGAACATGTCTATTGCTCCATGAGAAAAGAATCTAAATAAGATATACAAGTTATTCACTGTTCAACAAAAACTGACATTTATAGCATTGTAAATCAATTATACTTCAGTAAAAATAAAAAATGAATTAAAAAAATTAAAGATCAGGAATAAACCACAACCATATGTATAACAGCTTTCAGTGATCTTCTGGAGTCCTAGTTGATAATGGAAACCAAGAATGGTCTTGGGAGATCCCCAAACTTGTAATTGCTATCTGAAGTGAAAAAGTCTTGAGGACTCTCCACTCTGAAATTTGTATCTGTCAAAGGCCCTATTTTTCATATGCATATTTGTCATATTATCATGTTGGGCTATTGGTACTTAGTCTAAGAACTCAGTAATTAACTCACATTTCAAATAAGAACATGTATAGGAGGGAGGGATTCCTCAATGACTGATAACCAAGGAAGACGCTGGAGATACTCATATGTTGTTGTGAAGTCCATCAAGGAGTTTGCCATCTCAGGCCCTCCCCCCGGGGCTGCTGGTCCTCACTCAGCTCCCTTAGTCCTCGGCTCCCTATCAGCAGCACAGAGCACTCAGTGGCATGAGGCACTGGGTCACCTCAGAGCAGTCAGTCTCCTCGTTGGGTGCCGTGGTCTAAATGCTGTGTTCTCCCAAAATTCATATGCTGAAAACCTAATCCCCAAAGTGATGATTTCAGGATGTGGGGCCATTGGAAAATGGTTAGGTCAAGAGGGCAGAGCCCACATGAATGGGATTAGGGCTCTTGTGAAAGAAGCCTGAAATACTTGCTCATCCCTTCTATTTAGAAATATGTCCTGGAAGAGGCCCTCACTCATTTTACCATGCTGGCACCCATATCTTCGACTTCTAGCCTCCAGAACAGTGATAAATAACATGGTTTATAAACCACATAGCCTCTGGCATTTTGTAATAGCAGCCTGCATGCACTAAAACACAGGACATGTTTAAGTGGGGAAAAAAAAAATGTCAATCTTGTTTTCCCTTCCAAGGTCATGAATGTGGAACACGCAGCATAGATATTCAATTCCAAATAAAGTGGCACGTGGTAACATATTCCATAGAATTGTACATTTGTTTAAATTGTAATTCTTTGATATGCTCACCTGGGAACAGATTTTCTTAGAGGTAATTAACATTGAAACCTATAGATTGTGGAATTATGTGATCAGTTGAGGGCCTTAAGAGCAAAGAAAGAAGTTTCTCAAAATAAAAGCAATTCAACCTGAAGATGGCACCTTTACTGGGTAGCCCAATCTCCAGTCTGTCAGCCTAAATGAAGCAACTGGACCCTAAGGCCTGTCACGAGCCTCTCATTAGAATCCTAGCATAACCGCTCTTTGACTTGGAATACCTAGCTTCATGTCACTAGGGCTTGTTTTTCTCAACTGGAAAAGGTAAATTAGAGTAGAAAATCCTTTACCTTTCCAAAGATCATGCAAATCTCAGTATAAAACATGATTCCAAACTGAGGTGTGTTCTATTTTCCAAAAAGAAAATTATCACTTGGTTGAGCGGCTTCCGTGTTTGGATCTCTTATCCTTCTCATTATCTGCTCTATTTCATAATGTATTTCTCCAGCTTACCTTTAAGAACAGATCATTGATAGAAATAATTATTTGACTGTTATAGAATATTACTTTTATCTTTGACCTTCCATTGAAAAGTAGGAGTTGTAGTTAAGCACACTAGTGAGAGAAACTGTTTCTCAATGTCAGTATGCCAGCTTGAGAAGTTTGCTGTGTGTAGTTGCTCCGTCTTATCCAACACTTTACAACCCCGTGGACTGACGACCCCTTGGACTGCAGCCCGCCAGGCTCCTCTGTCCATGGGGATTCCTTAAGCAAGAACACTGGAGTGGTTTGACATGCCCTCTTCCAGGGATCTTCCTGACCAGGGATGGAGCCCAGGTCTCCTGTACTGCAGGCGGACTCTTTACTGTCTGAGCTGCCAGCTCTTAATAAAGTGGGTCTTGAAGTATACAGAACATGAGTGATTTGTCTACTTTTGTTTCCTGCAGCAGTGAGTTTTTTCCCAGCTACCCTATAAGTCCCATTTCTATTTACCTGAACACTATCTAGAATGCAAGTTCTCTCTAAAAGAAAGACATTAACACAAAAGGAAATTTTATCTGGAATAGCAGTTAAGATTTTGTCCAGTTGTCAGTTTATCCAAAATAGCAGAGGCTGGGTATTTGTTTTTAACTATAATATTTACCTCAGATAGAACAAGTGGCTGGCCAGTTTCTGCCATGTTTGATACTCAATGGAAAGTAACTTCAGGGCAGTTGGCATACCCATGTAGCCCCAGGGGAACTGAATTAAAGGAGTGGGGGTTGGTGTTGTTCAGATAATTAGCTATAATATAAGTCAGAGTGTTGTCAGGGAGATAAAAATGGTAAGAATGAAATTAGGGTGCCGTAAGGAGGAAGTTGGTATTTTCATCTAGGAAAAGTAGGTAGCAATTCATCAAGGAGGGGAATTCCTTTTGTACCTTCGAAGACGGATTAGGTGTTTCTGTACAATGTAAGAATATTTGATTTGTAGGTTCTTCTTAAAGTATTTTTATCTGTCATGATCAGAGAGTACAGCTAAGAAGGTAAACTCCTCTAGTGAAATTAACAATACTATGGTAAAAAGTAGACTCAAGTGGCAGGTTTTGTGCACTGTCTCTAGTTCTGTCCTATTCAGCCTTTTAGTCAGTGACTCAGTTATCACGTTATCTGAGGACAGGAAGCTGTGAGGGCGAGTGTGTGTGGGATAAAAGACCGAACATCCAGTGCCTTCCATCTAATAGGGTAACAATTAAAAGCAAATGCATCCACAGTTCTGTGAATGAAAATCACTCAGTCGTGTCTGCCTTGTGACCCCATGGACTACACAGTTCATGGGATTCTCCAGGCCAGAATACTGGAGTGGGTAGCCTTTCCCTTCTCCAGAGAATTTTCCCAACTCAGGGATCAAACCCAGACCCCTCACATTGCAGACAGATATTTTATCAGCTGAGCCACAAGGGAACCTCCACAGTTCTAGCTCTGTAATTATGTCCAAATAATCAGGGTTATGAGGGTTTGGGTGGGAAGAAAAGACCTCATTGGTTTTAGTTCATTGCATGCTGTGAGAGCAGCATGAAAATTCACTGGAGTTTTACTCTGCACGAATAAAACTGTTTCATTGAACAAACACCTAACGGAGGCCTGTTGGATGCAAAGAATGGACAGTAGTGAAGAGCACACATGTGGACTTTGTAAATTAGGACTTAAATTTTAATAGAAAAATAGAAATGAGGCAAATTTCAAAGTTAAACGCTATTGGGATCGTGTCAAGAGGGAAAAGCACAGAATTCAATATGTCCACATAACAAGGAGACCTGAGCTGTGTCAAAATCATGGAAGCCTGCTTTGTGGAAGTGGTTTTTACTGAGGTCTGAAAGATGTCGGGGAGCTAATGAGGTAAAAGAACGAGGGTATTCCAGGGAAATGAAATGGCATTGATAAAGTGCTTTAGCCATAAGTGAGAATATAGAGTGAGAAGAACAGACATGAAGGATTGGTCAAGCTCTATTTCATTTCCTGTATCTCTCACATCCTTTGCATCTTTTCACTTGCCAGAGTCCTCTTTGATTTTTAGTGTCATAATATTCCCAGCTCTTTCTGCTCTCTTTCTTATTCTCTACCGGCACTAACAGCCACAACTCCTCAATGCACATTTTAAAGTTTCTAATTCTGGACATTCAGCTCTCTTGAACTAAATGTTCTTGGTTTCCTGTTGTTTTGTAAAATGAAGACAAACTCTCCAAACTGGCATATGTGATTCTCCCAAATGCATAAAAATCCATGCAAGTATCTCTCCATTCTAACCCTACAATAATATATACAGTATATCATAGGAGCATAATCAGGAGAGATACAACAAGAATGGTAAAAAGTGAACATTACTTGTGTTTTTCTCAGACTTGATAATTCACTGATACGTTATAATGCTGTATGTATTAATATCTCAGTTGCCTTGATCTAGCATGTCAGAGATCCTTCCTTCATAAGATGATCCTAAATGAATCGACAGATATACTGTTTTCCTATTTTTCCACATCAGTATCCCATCAACCTTTCAAAGCTCCAAAATAAAGCCATCCCATTTGCATCACTCTTATGACACATTCAGATTGCTCCTAGCTTTACCTCAATCTACTGTAGCAAAGTGTTGGCTTCATGTCTTATTCTTCTTCACCCTACCATGCAATATAGTAATTTGTGTGTTTATATCACCCTCTCCTTCTCCACAAGTGGAGGGCCTGCTTCTGGAAAATAGAGATTTTTTCAAACCTCAGTTGAAGTCCTCACTGTATCCAGGCATGTGTCTTACTAATCTATAAAGTCAATGAACTTTAAAGGTTCTTCATTTGTTTGTTTTCCTTCAGTAACTACTGCTACTATTCTTGTTATATAAGGGCATTTCTTCAAGTGCAATCTTACATGGAAATATGTAAAAGAGGGGAAAATCAAAGCTTTCTGGATGACAAGGGAGTGATTGTTAAATCCTGTACAAATATCCCCTCCTTGGCTAATCCTGACTGACTCTATAGAATATCTATGGCTCTGTTCAATATTGTCTGAAATCTACCATATTCAATTTATATCTCACAGTTAAGCAAGGAAACACTTCTCAGTGTCACCACCTCTGTTCTTGATGTAAAGTCCTAAATTTACGATGAAAAAATTTTATAAGAGACAAATATATAAGATGTGTGTGGTCTATTGGTGAGTGTATGTTTCCTCCAATTGCATTGTCCCCCTTACTGCCAAATTTTCCCTCAAATAAATACCATGCTCTCTGCTTGAAATATCTAGACATTGAAGGAAACAAAGGTAAGCAAGTAACACAATAGAATTAGATGTTTTGGGCTGTAAATGACTTAGACAGTGCTTACAGGATTTTTTTTTTTTTTTTTTTGGTCTTTTGACTTTTGGAAGAAGAAAGTGAAAATACAAGAAAGCTGACACTTTATATGCATGAAGGAGCCAAAGGAAGTATTCATAGATTGCTTTGGGGCAGAGTATTCTGTCATGTTCTGAAAGGTTTGGGCCATCCCAGGTAGAGGCATGGGCAGAACTCAGTAAACAATAATCCTGGCTATGAGGGAATAGGTTGGTTTTGGTGGACAGTGGTCCTGTATGTGGGTGAAAGGAGTCTTTGTATAAAAGAAGATAATTTGGCTGGATTCTGTCCTGAAGAGTTGCCAGGCTTTGTTCATCTCTAGAACTATGGCATCTAGTAATAGCAGAGGTATACTCCTAATATAAAGGACAATTTAAGGAAATAGGGGAGAGAAGAAAAAATGAAACTAAAAGGGAATATGAGATATTTGGAGCTGCATGACCATGCTGTGGAAATCCATTTCCATTGTTATAAGACTGTGATATTTTGTTATAGCAACCCAGAAGAACTTAGATAGCATCCTAACAATCTTTTGAAGGTTCAGTAAACCTCATGCTGTTTGTACAAAGGTGTGAAGCACTGATCCTGTCTGGTGTAACACTGTGACAGTGGACTGACCATTTGCAGCTAGCTTTCATAAAGAATCCTGAAAATTCAGTCTTCTTGGTAGCAAGACCAGAACCATAAACAATTATCTAATTCTTTGATTCTAATAACTTGACCCAGAATAATCTTCTGTGATTATTATGTAATCTCTTAATGGTCTTCTTTGTAATGCCAGATTCTGCTATTTGTGACTAATTTTTTTTTTCATTTATTTTTATTAGTTGGAGGCTAATTATTTTACAATATTGTAGTGGTTTTTGTCGTACATTGACATGAATCAGCCATGGATTTACATGTATTCCCCATCCCAATCCCCCCTCCCACCTCCCTCTCCACCAGATTCCTCTGGGTCTTCCCAGTGCACCAGGCCCGAGCACTTGTGTCATGCATCCAGCCTGGGCTGGTGATCTGTTTCACCCTAGATAATATACATGTTTCGATGTCTTCTCTCTAAACATCCCACCCTTGTCTTTCCCACAGAGTCCAAAATTCTGTTCTGTACTTCTGTATCTCTTTTTTGTTTTGCATATAGGGTTATCGTTACCATCTGTCTAAATTCCATATATATGTATCAGTATACTCTATTGGTCTTTATCTTTCTGGCTTACTTCACTCTGTGTAATGGGCTCCAGTTTCAGGAGCTTCATTCTCTCAATTATAGGGGTGGATAATCTTTTGCTTTTCAATTAAATGAAAATAAGAAATGTTAACAAATTACCCTCTTAGATTTTGACATCTCTACAGAGTCTGTGTTTAATTTTTTAAGAGGAGACCCATTTCACAGAGCATGCATGAAAAAGCTGTAAATTTCAAAGAAGCTTGCTATGGGATAGATCATTAGGACCATTTCAGAGCTGGATCGGATGGATGTGGATTTAGCACTCGTCGCTGATTCGGCAGGCCAAGATCTTGCTGTACATGTTAACTGTACGGGAATCCCTGCTTAGGCACTTGAACAGTTTATAAAATGCAGAATGACGCATATCTTCTTCGCTGGACACCAGGGATCGGTATCCTGACCAGTAAATGCGACTCATGGTCAAATTCGATATGAGTGGATCAACAATCTGAATACCCAAAAGAAAATGACTTTTTATTCATTTTATCATTATCTGCTTATCTTTAACCCTTGTAATTATAAATTAAGATTTGGGGAAGACATATGAATAGAAAACTCTCTAGATATGGATTTTGGAGCCAACCTATGAGAAAGCAATTAGGAATCTAAAAAGTAGAAACATAACTCAAGTTAATTTTAACTTTCTCTTTTTTCCTTCCCACTCTCATCCTTTGATTTGAGAAGAACAGAGAAAGAAGACAAGTGGAACTTGAAGAGCAGATGTCCTGGGATACTTTGAGGAAAATGCTGAGCTTGGAAATTCTGTTCTCTAGTTCTCTAAATCTTGATAATATTTCAACCACCTGTGCCTAAGAAGAGGCAAGCTTTCGGTGGAATTGTGTGCAATGCAGGGAAGGCTGTATATGACAAAAATTGCAGTGAAATTCTGATTCCTTTACAGTAGACTCTATCACTATGAATGACTAGGCTCCTGCTTTATGTAGTAGCAGTCTAGCATGTAAAATCATGAATCTTTTTCTTACAAAATGAGATATTTCAAATCTCCTTATGCATTACAGAGTCATCAACAAAACAAGAAAGCCCTCTGCAGGATGCTCACCTGGTTGAATCGCCTCTCTAAGATTGTTTGCAATTTAAATAATTTTTTAAAATTCTCTCTGGCACTTGATAGGATAGTATCTGAGAGGTCGTTCTCAAACCGCGGGTCATGGGTTATATCATACAGAGGACCATTCCAGAGGTACTGTAAGATGAGTATCCACTTAGTAAGGTCTTCATTCTAAGCAAATATAAGAAACATTTTCATTAAAATAATCATAATTCAGTGGTTTTGGTAACATGTGATCTTTGCTCAGAGCAGCTGACCTACAAGACTTCTGTTTATTCTTATGTGTATGCAGAGATTTTTGAAGGTAGTAAAAGTTGCAAAATGATAAAATGTAAGCGCTAGCTCACACTTCACTGAATTATTAACAATCTGGTTTACTTTAGGCATTAATTCTTCTGATGAGTTCTAATTTATAACATGAAGAATATTCTTTTTTCCTCTGAAATTCTACCACCCACTGAGTGAGGTCTTTTATGTTTGTATATTTGCTTGAGAGAAATCTAAGTGTTTTATGACAAGTCAGTATGTGCCTGCAGTATCTGACCCAGGAAAGAGGCATTCTACCTGTGCCCACATCATTGTCACCCAGTGATTCTTTCATATTAATGAATCAGATGAGTCATTCGTATTGATTTTTGGTTGGTAATTTGTTTTACAATATTACAATGAAGAAGACATGACATTCCAAACAGGCTCTCTTTCCTCAGTTGATCCCAACGCCAGCCCCCATGCTGGTATCAGAAGAGTCTGTCTTGTTGACATGTGTCCAGGCAGATAATGGCACAGCATTGTCTTTAGTAACAGCATCAGTGGGATTTACAATGGAGGGTTTTCCCTCCAGTTTCACTACTACTAGTAGAATTGAGCATGTAGATCCCAGGAGGCTGAAGATCTCTAGTTAATATGCTTGATTTCATTATAGCCATGAACTGTTTTAGTGGTAAAGAACAGAGAACTGAGCAGATGAAATATAGTAATGCACATAAAGTGCTTAGTAAAATGTATGGCCATGTAGTAACTCTCAATAAACTTTAAATTCAAGCTTATTGAAAAATCCCTCGTCCTCCTCCATTTTGAACTTTTCCTTTACTTGATCATCCTTATTATTAATGAGCTTAACAGAGGAAAAGAATGCTGATGTCTTTAAGAAAGTTGTAGAGAGAAAAAGAGAGAATTTTAAGGGGGGATGCATGTCAAAATATTTTAAATAATGTTAAGACGAAGGATAATGCAGGAAATCAGAAAGGAGAGATTATAACGGTGAAAATTTGGAGCTGCCAGTAATCATTGAGGCTTGATATGTAACCTGTGTTGACCTCAGAACAGAGGCAGTTGTTGCTGCCATGAGAAGCAAAGCAATGTTATATAGGCCATTGTGGGGGAAACTTAAAAATTAAAAATAAATGGTGACAGAGGAGTCATTGAGAGTGACGAATGAAGGAGGTGTAATTGAAGAAAGAGAAGAGTCAGGAGAGCTTTGAAAGGCAGACACGCTGGCTCGAGTGGTGCAGTATAGGACTCCCACGTACGAGTCACTAGTAACAGGGATTACTCAGTACTGGGGTGTGTTACTTACATATTCATAAATTTGTCAGTCTTATGTTTTACACATGGATGTCCCATTCATTTCCTGTTTTTGTACAGAATAATAGCTGCAATCCTGTGTCTAATGCATTGCTTGAACTAAATTTGTCTGCATGGACAATTTATAGATCTGTTATTTATTTTGCTACTACAGATCTTTAGTCATCCCTTGATTTTGCTCATGCTTCATCAACTGCATAATATAATTTCTCTTCAACTGCTTACAGTTCCTCCACCATTTTCTGCATGTACAGTTGCCATTACCTCTAATAACCTGAAGCTTGGTAAGCTACATACTGTCTCATTTGATCTGGTGAAAAATCCAGGTGAAAGACTCACGTTCATCTGTTGGACTTTTTCTCTTTCTTCTGGAGCATGAATTGAATTGGTGTGGCAGTCTTTGGTGGCGTTGATATACTCTGGTTTACTCTGGGGGTACTTTTCATTCTGAAAGTGATCAGGTAATTAGTTAGGGATGTTGGGCATTCAGTAGATGAGCCCATTACCAGAACATTAACATGTTTTATAGATATGTAATGTTTTTATCGGTAGGGGGCAAAACAGAATTTGAAAGTCATTCTTTTCCTACTTTTTCTATGTATTGTCTCTATAAAAATGATTTTACATCCAACATTTTAAGTTCAAATTTTTCCCTTTTTTACTTCATCATTATCTTTTTTTTTTTTCTATTTTTTAGTATTTGAACCAAATATAGTACTTTAGTACCAATACTTGGTGCTTCCCAGGTGGCGGTAGTGGTAAAGAACATTCCTGCCAATGCAGGAGATACAAGAAGCCTCAGGTTAGATCCTTAGGTGAGGAGCATCCCTTGCGAGAGGGTACAGCAGCACACTCCTGTACTCTTACCTGGCTAATCCTATGGACAGGCGAGCCTCTTGGGCTACAGTCAGTAGGGTTGCAAAGAGTTGGACATGACTGATGTGACTTAGAATGCATGGATGCACATATATTTAACCATTTAATCTCTTGTTTGTGTGGGTTAGAATCAATATATTCCCTTATAAGGACTAATACAGTAATGACTCTGACTTATCTCTGAACACGCTCACCAAAAAGGTTAGTGTTCATTCAAGATGCAGAATACAATGCTGTTTATGGTGACAAAATGACACGTCCTGGAAAAAATGGCCTAAAGTTATAGGAAATACTAAGCAATGGACTGAGAATAATAAGAGTAGAAAAATCTAGTTAACACTTTGATAGAGAAAAACTAATCTTTAGTGGAAGTTATGAACATTTGAAGAGATTACTTGGAAGAGGTGGAAAAAAAATGGACAGTCAAAAATGGAGGATGAAACAAAAATTAGTGAGTACAAGAACTATATGACTTTAATAGAAACTTTTAGCACCGCCTTTTATTAGCTGTCTGCTCTACTGTGTTCTCCTTGATTGACATAAAAGAATTAACATACAACTTATATATACCTTCATCAGAAAAAGAATAATTGTTTCCAATTGTAAACACCCCTTCTATTGTAGCACTACACCTATTCACTGCAATTCTTAAAGCAATAATTTGTAGCATTAAGAAAACTACCAATAATCGTTTTTGTGAACAGGATTTAGCTTTGTTTAACATGTTCCATCCACCCAGTTCACTGCAGAGCAGCTCTCACTTATTGGCTATTTACTCTGAGCCTGGAGAAAAAAGCCCAGAGATATACTGAAGTACCAGAATCACCATGCTTCATTTTCCCCAATCCAACCTAAAAGTGCTCTCTGTCAGGTAGTATTATGGACTGAATGCATGTTCTTCAAATTCATGTGTTAGAGCCCGAACTGCCAAAGTACTGTGTTTTGAAAAGGGTTCCGACTTTTTGGCACGCCACGGTCTATAGCCCACCAGACTCCTCTGTCCATGGGATTTCTCAGGCAAGAATACTGGAGTGGCTTGCCATTCCCTTTTCTAGGGGATCTTACAGACCCAGGGATAGAACCCAGGTCCCTCCCATTGAAGGCAGATTCATTACCATCCGAGCCACCAGCAAAGCTCATTAAGGTTGAATGAGCTCTTAGGGTGAAACACTCATCCAATAGGTTTAGTGTCTCCATGAAGCGAAACACCAGAGAATTTTCTCTTCTGTCTCTGTGACTGTGTGTCCTTTCCTCTGTCTGTCTGCCCCAACCCCACCCTCCGTGAGGACGCACGGAGAAGCCATCCTGGGAAGAAAGAGTTCTTACCAGAACCTCACCTTGCTGGTGCCCTGATATGGGACTTCTAGCCCCCAGAGCTGTGAGGAAACAAATTTCTGGTGTTTATTCCACTGAGTCTATTGTATTCTTTTATGGCATTCCTAGCTGACAAATACAAAATCTTTTATTTTAGAAATTTAAAGAGAGAAATGAATGAAAGGAAATTGAAAAATTTATTGTACTTCTTAGGAGTCTTTGATATTTCACAAAGCTGGTCATTTCTTCTATTCCCACACTTATTGCTGACCGCATCTATAATGCAGAGAGTGTGTTATTTGAATTTAGGCTGATGCAGCCCTCTTGTTGAAAGGACAGTATGGCCCAGTCACTTACGTGAAGTTACCTTCTGGTATTGCGGGCTACAGTCCATGGAGTCTCAAGAGTTCGACACGATCTAGCAACTAAACGACCACCACCACAGTACTTACAAACTCATTTAACATTATTGTGGAAAGGTTAAGCATGTCGTGGGACAGGCTGGAGACACGGCTAAACGTTTTTCTAAGGAACTTCAGGGGGGCGCCAAACACGTCAGGACCGCAGGACGGGCATTCGTTGCCTTGGCACAGGAGCAGATGTGACATGACCAGCAGCAGAAGCAGGCAGGACCCTGCTAAAATAAAAACATGAGCCATTCTGAGATGATCTAGTCACCTGAGGGTATCGAATCCATCCTGTGGAGGGAAGCCTTCTCTTTCCCTGTTGCTCTGAGCAGGAGTTGGTGCTGTAGTAGCTGGGGTGGGGAAGAAGGAGCGTCTTCTGTGTGAATTTAGATGGATGATGATACTTGCACAGATAGTTGTAGAAGTAGGTTACTCTCTGCATTTTTGTATTGCTCCCAGAAGTACTTTTGGGCTCTGCAAACATTTGGAACTTAATTCAGGCCAGAGTATTTAGGCCCTTCTTTAAGACCGTTAAATGTCGGGACTCTGCAGACTCTGAGCAGCCAGGCCCTCTAGGAGTGTGTTATTTTTTCACTCTACACTGACTAATGCTTGAATTTTAGACACGGAAATGACAAGAAGTGTACAGTTGATCTGTGTGGTTTACCATCACGCGGGGGTAAGAGTAAACACATGACTGACTGACCGCTACTATTGAGTACAGAGAGAATACTAAGAGAAAAGGATACTGTTACTTTGATCTGCTAGCTCGGCTTCGTAACCCCATGCATGTATTTGATATTTTCCCAAAAGCTTTAAAACATGTTAAAATCTGTGTTTCACAGTAACCCTGGGAGATACCTTTATCTTCACTATGATCATCAAGTTATGTTAATGAAGATGCAATGCCTTGGAGAGGGCAAGTAATTTTCCCTGGTCCCGTTATTAGCAGATGGAGGTGACTGGGCACCAATGCAGTCATCTGTTCACTTCCTGATGTCACATCACACATGCCTGTGGGCTCTCGGTCTGCATGTGTATAACCAGGACCACATCAGGAGCTGTGATGACTCTGCTTGCAGAGAAAAATATTTTGTCTTTGACTGCAAGGCAGCAGTGACCCTAGAACATTGGTTTTATCCACTTGTTCTGCTCTGTCCACAAAATACTCACTGTTAAAGTCTTTGACAATTATCAGTGTGGGCGCCTGGTTCTCCTGCTAGACTTTCTTCTAGGCAACGTGACAGTTCTTCTACTTTTATGCATCCCTAATCTTCTTATTAGGTTTGTTTCTTTGAGAAAATGGCAGGTAAATCTCCAGACGGTCATCCAAGAATCTTACCTGCTCAGCACCCAGGCCCCCGTCACTGGCTCTGTGGACACGCCTGGCCTTTCCTGACTGTTTCAGGGGACTGTTCCTGACGTTTCAAGGAGAAAATCCATCTGTTTGGTCGGGAGCACATCCTGACAACCATGGGGCTGAGTTTTCGAACCATCTCCAAATATCTCCTCTTTGATAGGAGAACTAGACCTTCAGGCTTCCATGATGTATTGAAATACTTCAGAAATTATTCCTGGCCCTACCTTTGGCCAACAAAAGCATAAAATCATAGACTCTTGCAAGCGTGATTTTAAAATTACTTTTCCTATGTGTCCTCTGTAAGTAAGCAGAATTTAAGACTGAAGTGAGCACGAATCAGTTTGGACAAGAGAAATGATAAAATAGAGATTTCATCATCCTGAATAGATCTCAACACGATTCTTTTTCCAATTTACCAGAAGAGTGGTAATTTAATTAATGATAAGGCATCAGCATTTACTAGGTTTTCTCTGCTCTTAGTTAGTTTAAAGGGGCACGGTACCTAAGAATAAAATGTTTATTTAAAATTAGGTGGTGAAAACCAAAGACGTGGTTCTCAAAAAGAAGATATATAAGTTGGAGAAATTTGGGACTATCTCTCTTCAACTAAAGAGCTTATTGTGACAGGCAAGGAGAATAGTAGCTTGTATAACATAGACGTATTTGTGTGCATATATTTCTCTGCATGTATACATGTGTTACGAATAAATATATGTTTAATTCTTACATGGAACTTTGGACCTTATAAAATTCAGTTATAAAACAGGCAGTAAATATAGCAGAATACCCTAATTCCTAAAATAATTGATCATTTGTTTGTTGATGACTAACTATATGATTTTTTTTTTCTTTTAAAGTGTTATTTGTGTGTTTGCTTTGGTAACACATATATTAAAAAATTGGAATAATACTGAGAAGATTAGCATGGCCCCTGCCCAAGGATGACACACAAACCTGTGAAGCCTTCCATATCTTTCTGTAACAACTTCGAGGGGTGCGATGTGAAGAAAGGTGGGGAGGAGGTTCAAGGTTGACAGGACATAGGTAAACCTATGACTGACCCATGTTGATGTTTGGCAGTCCAGTATTGTAAAGGAATTGTGCTTCAATTAATGATCAATAAATTTAACTATTAATACTGTTAATGGGGATCATATAACAGGTTCAGATATCCATTGTATGACTAAAGAGGATCTGACTGGAAATTGAAGGTGTCAATTACCATTGCTTAGTGATTCATTAAGTTTTTAGTTAAATGAGTAAAGTAAACTAACAAACACTATTGTCTGTGACTCACTGTCATAGCAAGCTATAATCCTTGTCTGTGTTCACCTTTAGGTGGTATAGTGCCCAAACTTCGAAACTGAGGCTGTTCCCAGAAGCGCACATTCATGTGTCCTGCCCAGCATTTCTGTTCCTGATGCTGGAGGCTTCTTTTCGCTGTTCTACTAGGTGCGAAACTTTCTCTCCTGAGCATTCTCTGGTTCTATCATGTGCACAAGTCTTTCTATTTTGGTGTCTAATTTGATTCTCTTATTTTTTTGATCAGACTACCAAGTCCCTTTACGATTTACTTTTCAGACCCTTTTGTGCTTTGATTTTTCTGATGCTCATTAGTGTATTTGCTTCCATGTCTACATTTCTGAGTAGTTGTCAGTATCTACGTATACCCTACCGTATTTCCTTACTGTCTGGATTTTGGTGTTTCGCATCCGCATATTTTCATGAACTTCACTTTCCTTCTGGTGAAGTTTCTGGTATACAGCTTAAGCTGGTTGGCTCCCATCTGGCTTGTTTGTGTTGTCTCTAAAAATTAGAGAACTCAGCTTTCTTTCTAGGCAACACTGCCCCCTTTTTTTGATAGCGTTGCTAATTTTCTGTGATTTCACTTCCTGCCTCGTAAGCTTTGTCTTTCTCAATCTACTGTAACTTGAGTGCTATGTGTCTCTATGTTCGTATCACAATTTTATTTAATTTTGCTAATTTTAATTGGAGGCTAAATATTTTACAATATTGAACTGGTTTTGCCATACATTGACAGGAATCTGCCATGGGTGTATAAGTGTTCCCCATCCTGAACCACCTTCCCACCTCCTTCCCCATCCCAACCTTCTGGGTCATCCCAGTGCACGAGCCCCGAGCACCCTGGATCATGCATCGAACCTGGACTATGCATCGAACCTGGACTAGCGATTCGGGTCACATATGA
This sequence comes from Muntiacus reevesi, assembly GCF_963930625.1. Classification (NCBI taxonomy): domain Eukaryota; kingdom Metazoa; phylum Chordata; class Mammalia; order Artiodactyla; family Cervidae; genus Muntiacus; species Muntiacus reevesi. Next base: position 35,503,238 of record NC_089268.1, read on the forward strand.
TAGTATACATGTTTCAGTGCCATTCCCACAAGTCATCCCACCCTCGCCTCTCCCACAGAATCCAAGAGTGTTCTTTATGTCTTTGTGTCTTTATCTGTCTCACATACAGGGCTATTGTTCCCATCTTTCTAAAATCCATATATATGCGTTTGTATACTGTATTGCTGTTTCTCTTTCTGGCTTACTTCACTCTATATAATAGGGTCCAGTTTCATCCACCTCATTAGAACTGACTCAAATCTATTCTTTTTTAATGGCCGAGTAATATTCCATTGTGTATATGTACCACAGCTTTCTCATCCGTTGGTCTGCTGATGGGCATCTAGGTTGCTTCCAAGTCCTGCCTATTATAAACAGTGCTGCAGTGAACATTGGGGTACACGTGTCTCTTTCCTTTCTGGTTTCCACGGTGTGTATGCCCAGTAGTGGGATAGTTCGGTCATCTGGCAGTTCTATTTTCATTTTTTAAAGGAATCTCCACCCTGTTCTCCTCAGTGTCTGTATTACTACATTAACTAAATATCAATCTAATATACCAGAGAATTAAAGGGAATAAAATTACAATAGTATTAGTAACAATAAAATCCCCCAAATTATAATCCATAATTCTTCCAGTTTTAAATTACTTTCTACCCATGTATTATTGAAGTCCCCTACTCACTCCTTACTAGGTGTTTCAATTTTGAAATAGAATGTAGAAAACAATGGAGTCGAAAATTCTGAAAATCACCTTGGATTTTAGATGCCTCAAGATTAAGTATGTAATTATTAGGTTTTTTTTGGTTTTTTATGGTTTTTAGAGCAATTCATAGCACACACAGCTCAGTGTAAGGTAATTGCTATTGAGTGAAGGACACATACTATGAACTGAAATCACCAAACAGGTGATTGGAAGCACTGCCAGGAAGACAGAGGCTTTTGTTCTGGAAGGAAAAGCTTACAGTGTCTCTCATCTACAGTCTAATCTTCAGATTTTTCAAATCACTCACTCTTCCTTTGCTCAGTTAAAAATTTGAGTTGTTTGATTTTTTTTCCCACTGAGTTGCATGAGTCTCTTATATAAACTATATATGAAGCCCTTAACAAATATGTGATTTGCAATTTTTTTTTCATTCCAAATGTTGCCATTTAATTTTATTGATGGCTTCTTTTACTATGCAGAAGGTTTTGAGTTTGATGTGGTCCCACTAGTTTATTTTTGCAGCTCTTGCCTTTGCTTTTGATGACTGACTTGTTTGAGCTGCTTGTATTTTGGAAAGCGATCCTTTATCAGTTGTTTTAGTTGCTATTATCATCTCCCATTCTTACCAAAAGACACAGACTGGATGAATGGTTATAGAAACAAGACCCATATATATGTTGTCTACAAGAGACCCACTTCAGTCCTACAGACACACACAGACTGAAAGTCAGAGGATGGAAAAAGATATTGCATGCAAATGGAAATCAAATGAAAGCCGGATTGGCAATTCTCATGTCAGAAAAAATAGACCTTAAAATAAAAACTATTATAAGAGATAAAGAAAGACACTACCAAATGATCAAGGGTCAGTCCAAGAAAAAGACAGAACAATTTTAAATATTTATGTAGCCAACATAAGAGCAACTCAATACATAAGATAAACACTAACTGACAGAAAAGGGGAAATGAACAGTAACACAACAACAATATGGCATGTTAACACCGCACCTATACCAATGAAAAGATCAACAAAACAGAATATTAATAAGGAAACATAAGTCTACAAGGAAATAATAGAGCAAACAGATCTAATTGGTGTCTTCAGCGCATTCCAACCAAATGCAAAATACACTTTCTTCTCAAGTGCACAGGAAACATTTTCTTCATTGTGGGTCACAAATCAAACATCAGTAAATTTAAGGAAATTGAAATTATATCAAGCATTTTCTCTGATCACAACACTATGAGACTAGATATAGATTATAGGAAAAAAAATAACTTTAAAGAATACAAACACATGGAGTTTCAACCACACATTTCTAATTAATAAACAAGTTACTGAAGAAATAAGGGAAATCAAAACATTCCTAGAAACAAAGCACAATGAAAACATGATGATCTAAAACCTGTAGGATGAAACAAAAGCAATTCTAAGAGCGAAGGTCAGAGTAATACAAATCCTACCTCAAGAAACAAGTTGAATAGACAAGCTAACTATACATATCTTTAGCTCTTTTTAAATTTCTCTTATCAATGTCTTAAAGGTTTTGTCTCAAATCTTTCATCACCTTGCTTTAGTCCATTTCTGTGTTTTATCTTTTTGTGATGCAATAGTAAATGGGCTTGTTTGCTTTATTCAACTTTCTGATAGTTCATTCTTGATATATAGGTAGGCAATACAGTTTTGTATAACATAATATACATTTTCCCACAAATAAGACATATAGATGGTCAAGAGGTATATGACAAGATGCTTAGCATTTCTAATAATCAAAGGAAATGCAGATCAAAAGCACAAGAGATATCACTTCACACCTGTTTGAATGGCTAGTACCAAAAATGTAAGAAATGACAGAACTTGTTGAGGCTGTGGAGAGAAAGGAGTGCTTATGCATTGTTGGTAGGGATGTATACTGGTCCAATTCCCATTGAAAAATACTTTGGAGGTTCCTCAAGAAATTTAAAAGAGAAATGTTATGTGATCCATTATCCTACTTCTGGATATACAGTCAAAGGAAATGAAATCATTTTCTCAAAGAGAGATCTGTATCCCCATGTTCATTGCAGCATTATTCACAGTAGCCTTGATATAGGAACAACCTGCGTATCTTTCAATAGGTGAATGGATTAAAACAATGTGATGTGACACATATAGGTTAATATTACTTAGCCATTGGAAAAAGAAAGAAATCCTTCCATTTATGGCAACATGAATGAAACTGGAGGGCATTACACTAAGTAAACTAAGCCAGAGAAAGACAAAATTCCATATGATCTCAACTGTAAGGAATCTCAAAAAAAAAAAAAAAATATCTCTGAGAGAGTGGACATCATCAAGTGGCATGCTGACTCAAAGGACATGAGTTTGAGTAACCTCTGGAAGTTGGGGATGGAAAGGGAAGCCTAGCATGCCGCAGTCCATGGGGTCACAAAGATTTGGACAAAACTGAATGACTGACTCAACAGAGGAGACTGGAACTTACCTGTATTCTCCTCAAAAAACAAAAGTTAAACATGTGTGGTGATGGCAATGTTACTTAATAGAAAGGAAAGCTTGTTTCTAATACATGTACAAATGGGGGCAGACAAGATGATGGAGGGGTAGATGGAAGTGGGGTACACCTCTCTCCACCAATGCATCAAGAAGGTCTAAAGACGCAGCAGTTCTCACAGAAGACCAGGTGAATACTGGCAGGAATCCCTGACTACTGAGAAGGAATATCCGGATACATACAGAGCTCGGTAGGACAAAGCAAAGAAGGGACAAAGAGGAAGGGGAAAGAAGGAGGAGAGAAAGTGGGACCAACCTGCACCTTGGGTTGAGGGAGCTGAAGCGCAGGGGAGTAATCCCCATGTCCATGGCTATCCACTGGAAGAGGGGAGTCATTTGAAGCTGTTGGGGAGTGAACTAACTAACCTGTGACCGTCTGAACAGAGTGAGAACCACATAGACAAGCCATGCTGCTGCCTTTCATACCTCGGATGGGGTAAGTCCACTGGTGTCCACGGAAGCTGGGAGCTGGAGCCATGGTTATTACGGAATGATCCCTGGGTGAGGACTCTTGTTGCCCGTGAGAGTCAGCCAGATGGGATGGGATGGAGAAATCTGCTGCATCAAATGCTTCTTAAGGAAAGCCACGAGGCCATAAAAGTAGGGTTCAACTGCCTGTGGAGTAGAGCTATCTCTTTCTTCATGCTGGTACCTTTAGGTTGAGCAATAGAGAAAGACTTCAGTGAGGGTGGTCCTTGAGGGCCTGATGAACTAAGCAACGAATGGTTTTGAATGTCTATATACCCTACCCTACCCTATTCTCTGTCTAAATTGTGGGTTTTAGCATTGTAATATTTTTATGAACTGAAATTTCCTTGGTAGAGTTTCTGGTTAACAAATAAAGCTAATTCCTCACATCTGGCTCGTTCTTGGGGTTTAAGGAAACTTTGAGTACCTTCCTTCCTCTCAAGGCAATACTGCCCTTTACTTTACTACCATTGCTGACTTCCCATACTTTCACTTCTTGGCTAATGTATTCTATGTCTTTCTCTATTCACTATTACTTTAGTACTACATGTCCCTATGTTGCTATTAATATTTATAATAAATTAGTAATCCAATGCAGTAGAGAATCAAAAGGACTACAGTTTCAACACTAGTAATAAATTACCTCCAAATTATAATCCATTAATGCTCCCATTTGAAACTGATTTTATGTCGATATATTAGTGAGGTCTCTTCCCTCATTTTCCTTACTAGGTGGCTCAATTGTGAAATGAAATATAGAAAACAATGGAGTGATCAGCTCTGGAAATTTCCTTCCGTTTGATATGCCTCATTAGTAAGTATGCAAATATTAGTTGTTTTTTTCCCCCTGTGAGGCTGTACTTGATACATATTATAGCTCACTGTGGGGTGATTTCTCTTGACTGAAGAATGTACACTCTGAACTGTAATGTCAAACACGTGAGTGGAGATGAAGAAAGTAATGCCAGGAAGGCACTGGTTTATGTTGCTCTAGCAGCAAAACCTTGCTGTGTCTCTCATTACAGCCTAATTTTCAGATTTATTGAAACTCTTACTTTTCTTATGCTCCTTTAATAATTTGGATTATTGGGGTTTTTTTGCCCTTGAGTTGTATGTCTCATTTTTTTTTTTACTATTAACCCCTTTTGAAATATATGATTTGGAAATATATTCTGTCAATTTGTAAATTGCCATTTGGTTTTGTTGATGCTCCTTTTTTTGGAGTTTGATATGGTCCCACTTGTTTGTTTTTGCAGTTGTTGCCTTTGCTTTAGTGTGAAACCCAAAAACTCATTGCAAAGACCAATGGCAAGAAGATTACCTCAATGTTTTCTTCTAGGAGTTTAATTGCTTAAAGTCTTATGTTCAACATTTTAATCCCTTTTTAGTTGACTTCTGTGTATGCTAAAAGACAGGGACACAGTTTTGATTTTTCATAGCACTATCCATTTTTCCCAGTGCCATTTTTGAAAAGTTTGTCCTTTCCGCACTGGATATTCTTGGCTCCTTTATCATAAGCTAACTGACAATATATGGGTGCGTTTCTTTCTGGCTTTGTTGTTCTGCTCTGTTGATCTATGTGTGTGTTTTTGTGCCAGTCAATAAATATGAAATATGTTTCCTTTTGTGTCTTTTAAACATTTCTTTCATGAATGTCTTGAATATTTTCATACATAGATCTTTCAACACATTCCTTAAATTTATTTCTAAAAATTTTATTTTTTTGATGTAATTATAATTGGAATTATTTTATATCTGTCATTTCTTTTGGTGTATGCATAGGTAACTGAGTTTTATATATTCAAATAGAGTATACCAAATGCATGTTATTTTTTTACAGAGTAGAAATTTTCCCCCCAAATAAGATATACAGAATGCCCAAGAATTATATGACAAGATGTTCAACATCACTATCAGGGAAGTGCAAATCAGAAGTACAACACATACCACCTCACTCCTGTTTAAATGGCTCTTACCAAAAAGTAAGAAATAAGTGTGATTTTGGATGTGTAGAAAATGGAGGTCTTATTGATATTATTTGGAAAGTGTATTGATGTAACTCCCATGGAATATCTTCAGGAAGTTTCTCATGAAATTTCACACTCTGGATACATATTCATTTCTGAATATATATTCAAAGGAAATGAAATAATTATCTCAAAGAGAAATCTGTACTCACATATTCACTGCATCAATGTTGACAGTAGCCTTCTGCTGCTTCTGCAAAGTCACTTCAGTCGTGACCAACTCTTTGCGACCCCATAGACAGCAACTCAACAGGCTCCCCCTTTCCCTGGGATTCTCCAGGCAAGAACACTACATGGATTGCCTTTTCCTTCTCCAATGCATGAAAGTGAAAAGTGAAAGTGAAGTCGTGTCGGCCTCTTAGCAACCCCATGGACTGCAGCCTACCAGGCTCCTCCATTCATGGGATTTTCCAGGCAAGAGTGCTGGAGTGGGTTGCCATTTCCTTCTTCATCACAGTAGCCTAGAAACAACCTATTATAGGAACAATCTAAGTATCTGTCAGCAGGTGAAGGGATTAAAACAATGCGATGTGATATATATATATATGTGTGTGTGTGTGTATATATATATATATGCGAATATTATTTAGGCATTAAAAAAGAAACAAATTCTTCCATTTGTGGCAGCATGGATGAAATTGGAGGGCCTTATGCTAGGTGAAGCAAGTTAGAGAAAGACATATACCGAATGATCTCAATTGTTAAGAATCTAAAATAAAAAGGTGGAACTCAGAAATGGCGTAGGAAAGTGTTTGCCAAGGCTTGGAGTGTGGAGGAAATAGGAATGGGTTTTTAAAAGGTTATACATTTTAACATATGAAAATTATAAGGTCTAAGGATCTAATGTATAGCATGATGACTATAACTGATAAAATTGTGTTGTATAATTGGTGATGTCTGAAAGAGTGGAACTTACCTGTGTTCTCTTCAAAAAATAAAAGGTAAACATATCAGATGATAGCTATGGTACTTAAGTTAATAGAAAGGGAAAGTCTTTTCTAATACATATGTAAATGAGGGTCAGCACTATGGCAGAGGGGTAGGTGGAAATGGCAAGTGTACTGGAGTGGGTGGCCATTTCCTCCTCCAGAGAAGCTTCCCGACCCAGGGATTGAACCATTGCCTGTATCGCCTGCATCACAGGCAGATTCTTTTGCTGCTGAGCCATTAGGGAAATACTAACAAAACTACCATAAGACCTAGAAATTCTACTATTGGGCATACATCCTGAGAAAACCATAATTCAAAAAGACACGTGTACCCCAAAATTCATTGCAACAGTGTTTACAATAGCCAGGACATGGAAGCAATGTAGACATACACTGAGAGATGAATGGATACAGAAGTTGTGGTACATCTATACAAGGGAATTTTGATTAACTTTAAGAAGCAGCAAATTTGGGTCACTAGAGCTGAGGTGGATGTACCTACAGCCTGTTATGTAGAATGAAGTAAGTCACAAATAGAAAACCAAATATTGTATGTTAATGTATATATGGAATCCAGAAAAATGGCACTGGTTAACTCGTTTTCAGGGCAGGAAGAGAGACACAGACAGAGAACATGTTTGTGGACACGACATGGGAGGAGAGGGCAAGTTGAGTTGAGAGAGTCGCATTGAAACACAGTACATTACCACGTGTAAGATGTTAGCAGACAGCTGGCGGGCAGTGGCTGTGTGACACAGGAAGCTCACCCCGTCTGTGTGATCACCTGGAGAAGCGGGGCGGGGTGCGAGTGGGGGACTCAGGAGGGAGGGGGGATATGTGCACTTCGGGCTGACTCACATGGCTGTACCACACATTTTAAAGAAGCTAATTTAAAAAACAATATATACACATATTAAATTCTCATGTTATATATTTTAAATATCTTACAGTATATTTTTCCAATTCTGCCTCAAACACTACTCTGCTTACTACTCACTATTCATGATATTTGATTTATACATGTTGTTGTCTACATATGAAAATAAAACTGCAGTATTTACTGAGAAAGGCAAAATGGAGACCTTTCTGATGCTAAATATCACTTAAGCAAAAGTATTAATAATTAAGTAGTTATTAGTGGATGATTAGCCCCTCAGCCTCGCAACCAAAAAAATAAAAATGCTAAAAAAAATAGCCCCTAGCAATGCAATCAAAAAATTGTTAAAAAAAATTGTTGGTATCTTTGTAGCATAGTGGCTTTAGGTATGAACCTTGGAGTTCTTTAGCCCTTGTACATTCTCCCATTCCACCACTTACTAGCTCTGAATCTTTAGGCAAGCCTTTTTTACTTCTCTCCATAATGCCATTCAAACTAGTGTCCACCTCACGGTGTTGCATTGGAATTAATGAAGATCATGCAAAAAACAAACAAAAAAAATTCAGGGAAAGACCAGAAGAAGATAAATGCTTGACCAATGTTTGTCACTTCACCTTTTCGTATTGTGAAGTTACAACGAGGGAGCCTTGTCAAGCAAAACAGCCATCTGGCTCTGTAAAGAAGGGCTCTGCCTCATCCAAAGGGAAGTCTGTGCTTTGCCCTTGTTTCCTGGGAGCTCCTCTCTAAACCCTTAGGCTCTTTCCTCTGAGAAAGGGTGACTAAAGGTGTCAAAGGTTGACACTGAGAAAAGTGCTGTCAGGGTCTTGGGCCAGCTTCATAGGGATGTCAACACTGTGATTTAGAGTAAAAACTTTGGGCCACGAGAATGATGTGATTCAGGATGGGGGTTTTGGTCATGCAATATCTGCTACACCTCTAGAGAGGTTTGAGCCTGAGAAGAGCTGTACAGACCCTCAGTCATTCCTTGGCGACAGAGCCCCAGTAAAAACATTGAACACAGAGCCTACAGTGAGCTCCCGTGTCTGCAAGTGCTCACTGCCGGCACATCGGTGCTGGGAGCACAGAGCTGCCCATGACACCCTGGGAAGAGGAGGCCAAGATCCATGTTTCACATTTCCTTTGATTCTCACCTATATGACTTTTCCTGGGCAGTTTTTTATCTATATCTTTTAAAAAGCTGCAATCCCCTGGATATATACCAAGAGAAAATCATACTTTGTAAAGATACATGCACCTCAGTGTTCCTTGCTTCATCAGGGCTTCCCTGGTGGCTCAAATGGTAAAGAAACTGACTGCAGTGTGGGTGACCTGGGTTCGATCTCTGGGTTTGGAAGATCCCCTAGAGGAGAGGATGGCAACCCACTCCAATCTTCTTGCCTATTATTGTCCACAGGGAAAACCCCCTGGACAGATGTGCCTGGCAGGTTACAAACCATGGGCTTGCAAAGAGTTGGGCACGAATAAGTGACTAAACATAGCAGTGTTCATTGCAGCACCGTTTACAATAGCCAGAACATGGAAGCAATGTAAATGTCCATTAACAGAGAAATGGGCAGAGAAGATGTAGTGCAGATATACAACGTAATGTTACTCAGCCATAGAAAGGAACAAAGTAATGCTAACAGAAGCAATATGAATGAACCTGGATATTGTCATACTAAGTGAAGTAAGTCAACAGAGAAAGACAAATGCATATGATATCACTTATATGGGGAATAGTAAAAAGTTGTACAAATGAACTTATTTACAAACAGGAAGAGAGTCACAATGTAGAAAATAATCTTATGGTTCCAGGGGGAAGAAGGGAGGGATGAATTTTGACATTGGGATTGACATGTATACACTAATATATATAAGATAGATAACTAATAAGGACCTACTGTATAGAACAGGAAATTCTACTCAACTCTCTGTAATGACCTACCTGAGTTCAGTTCTAATCAGTCATTCAGTTGTGTCTGACTCTTTGAGACCCCATAAACCGCAGCCACGCCAACTCCTGGAGTCTACCCAAACTCATGTCCATTGAGTCGGTGATGCCATCTAACCATTGCACCCTCTGGCATCCCCTTCTTCTCCTGCCTTCAATCTTTCCCAACATCAGGGTCTTTCCAAATGAATCAGCTCTTTGCATCGGGTGGCCAAAATACTGGAGTTTCAGCTTCAACATCAGTCCTTCCAATGGACAGCCAGGACAGATCTCCTTTAAGATGGACTGGTTGGATCTCTTGCAGTCCAAGGGACTCTCAAGAGTCTGTCCCAACACCACAGTTCAAAAGCATTAATTCTTCAGTGCTCAGCTTTCTTTATAGTCCCACATCCACATATGACTACTGGAAAAAACATAGCCTTGACTAGACTGATCTTTGTTGACAAAGTAATATCTCTGCTTTTAATATGCTGTCTAGGTTGGTCTTAACTTTGCTTCCAAGGAGTAAGCATTTTTAATTTCATGGCTGCAATCACCATCTACAGTGATTTTGGAGCCCAAAACAATAAAATCGTCCACTGTCCAGATTCCTCATTTACTTGCCATGAAGTGATGGGACCAGATGCCATGATCTTATTTTTCTGAATGTTGAGCTTTAAGCCAAATTTTTTGCTCTCCTCTTTCAACTTTCATCAAGAGGCTCTTTAGTTAGGGTTAGTTAATGCTAACCCTCTTTAGTTCTTCATTTTCTGCCAAAAGGGTGGTATCATTTGTATATCTGAAGTTATTGATATTTCCCCAGCAATCTTGATTCCACCTTGTTCTTCATCCAGTCCAGCGGTTCTCGTGATGTAGTGTGTATATAAATATGATAAGTAAGGTGACTGTATGCAACCTTGACATACTCCTTTTTCCTTTCTGGAACCTGTCGATTGCTCCATGAGAAAAGAATCTAAATAAGAGTGGATATACGTATATATATACAAGTTATTCACTGTTCAACAAACACTGACATTTATAGCATTGTAAACCAATTTAACTTCAGTAAAAATAAATAATGAATTAAAAATAAATCAAAGATCTGGAATAAACCATAACCATATGTATAACAAATTTCAGGGAGCTCTTGGAGTCCTAGCTCGTTATGGAACGCCAGAATGATCTTGGGAGATCCCCAAAATTGTAATTGCTATCTGAAGTGAATAAAGTCTTGAGGACTTTCCACTCTAAAATTTGTATCTCTCAAAGGCCCATTTCTTCATATGCATAGTCGTCATATTATCATGTTGGTCAAATGGTACTTTATCTAAGAACTCAGTAATTAACTCATATTTCATATAAGAACATGTATAGGAGTGGGGGATTCCTCAATGACTGATAACCAAGGAAAACACTGGAGACACTCATATGTTGTTGTGAAGTCCATCAAGGAGTTTGCCATCTCAGACCCTCCACCTGGGGCTGCTGGTCCTTATTCAGCTTCCTTAGTCCTTGGCTTCCTATCAGAACCACAGAGCATTCAGTACGCATGAGGCACTGGGTTACCTTAGACAAGTCAGTCTCCTTACTGGGTGCCATGGTCTAAATGCTTGTGTTCTTCCAAAATTCATATGTTGAAAACCTAATCCCCAAAGTGATGATTATAGGAGATGGGACCATTGGAAAATGATTAGGCCATGACAGCAGAGCCCACATGAATGGGTTTAGGGCTCTTGTGAAAGAGGCCTGAAATACTTGCTCATCGCTTCTATTCAGGGATATGTCCTGGACAAGGCCTCACTCCCTCAACCATGCTGGCACCCTGATTTTGAACTTCTAGCCTCCTGAACAGTGACAAATAACGTGGTTTATAAACCACCCAGTCTCTGGCATTTTATATGAGCAGCCTGCATGCACTAAAACACTGGACACGCTTAAGTGGGAAAAAAAAAATGTCAATCTTGTTTCCCTCCCAAGGTCATGAATGTGGAACACGTAGCATAGATATTCAATTCCAAATAAAGTGACACAAGATAACATATTCCATAGAATTGTACATTTCTTTCAAATTGTAGTTTTTGACATGCTCAGCTGGGAGCATATTTTCTTAGAGGTAATTAACATTTAAACCTATAGATTGTGGATTGTATGGGATCAGTTGAGAGCCTTAAGAGCAAAGAAAGAAGTTTCTCAAAATACAAGCAATTCAGCCTAAAGATGGCACCTTTACTGGGTAACCCAGTCTCCAGTCTGTCAGCCTAAAGATGAAGCATCTGGACCCTAAGGCCTGTCACCAGCTTCTCATCAGAATCCTAGCATAACTGCTGTTTGACTTGGAAAACCTATCTTCATTTCTATAGGGCTTGTTTTTCTCAATTGGAAAAGGAAAATTAGAGTAGAAAATCCTTTACCTTTCCAGAGATCATGCAAATCTCTGTATAAAATGTGATTCCAAACTGAGATTTGCTCTTTTTTCCTGAAAAGAAAATTATAGATTGGTTGAGCAGCTTCCCTGTTTGGATCTCTTATCCTTCTCCTTATCTGCTCTATTTCACAATGTATTTCTCTAGCTTACCTTTAAGAACAAGTCATTGATAGAAATAATTACTTGACTGTTATGGAATATTATTTTTATCTTTGATCTTCCATTGACAACCAGGACTTGTAGTTAAGCACACTAGTGAGAAAAACTGTTTCTAAATGTCAGTATGTCAACTTGAGAAATTTGCTGTCTGTAGTTGCCCTGTCGAGTCCAACACTTTATGACACCATGGACTGATGACCCCTTGGACTGTAGTCAGCCTGGTACCTCTGCCCATAGTGATTCTCTAAGTAACAATACTGGAGTGGTTTGACTTGCCTTGTTCCGGGGATCTTTCTGACCATGGATGGAGCCCAGGTCTCCTGTACTGCAGGTGGACTCTTTACTGTCTGAGCTGCCAGTTCTTAATAAAATGGATCTTGAAGTATACAGAACATGAGTGATTTGTCTACTTTGTTTCCTGCAACAGTGGGTTATTTTCCCAGCTAACATATACGTCCTGTTTCTATTTACCTGAACGCTATCTAGAATGCAAGTTCTCTCTAAGAAAAAGATATTAACACAAAGGGAACTTTTATCTGGAATAGCAATTAAGATTTGTCCAGTTTTCAGTTTATCCAAAATAGCGGAGACTGACTATTTGTTTTTAATTATGATTTTAACCTTAGAGAGAACAAATGGCTGGCCAATTTCTGCCATGTTTGATACTCAATAAAAAGTAACGTCAGGGTAGCTGGCGTACCCATGTAGCCCAAGTGGAACTGAATTAAAGGAGTGGGGATTGGTGTTGTCCAGATAATTAGCTATAATATAAGTCAGAATGTGGAGAAGCAGATAAAAATGGTGAGAATGAAATTAGGAAGCCATAAGGAAGAAGATGGTACTTTCATCTAGGAAAAGTAGGTAACAATTGATTAAGTAGGTGAATTTCTTTTGTACCTTTGAAGAAGTATTAGGTGTTTGTGTACAATGTAAGAATATTTGATTTGTAGGCTCTCATTAAAGTATTTTTATCTGTCATGATCAGAGAGTACAGCTAAGAAAGTGAACTCCTCTAGTGAAGTTAAGAATCTATGGTAAAAAGTAGACTCAAGTGGCAGGTTCAGAGCACTGTCTCTAGTTCTGTCCTTTTCAGCCTTTAGTCAGTGACTCAGTTATCACACTATCTGAGGACAGGAAGCTGTGAGGGCGAGTGTGTGTGGGATAAAGACCGGACATCCGGTGCTCTCCATCTAATGGGGCAACAATTAAAACAAATGCATCCACAGCTCTGTGAAAGAACGTCACTCAGTCGTGTCCGCCTTGTGACCCATGGACTACACAGTCCATGGGATTCTCTAGGCCAGAATACTGGAGTGGGTAGCCTTTCCCTCTTCCAGGGAATTTTCCCAACACAGGGTCAAACCCAGACCTCCCACATTGCAGGCAGGTATTTTATCAGGTAAGCCACGAGGGAAGCCCCCACAGTTCTAGCTCTGTAATTATGGCCAAATAATCAGGGTATGAGGGTTTGGATGGGAAGAAAAGACCTCAATGGTTTTAGTTCACTGTATGCTGTGAGAGCAGCATCAAAATTCACTGGAGTTTTACTCTGCACGAATAAAAGTCTTTCATTGAACAAACCCCTAGAGAAGGTCTGTTGGATGAAAACAATGGACAGTAGTGAAGAGCACACATGTGGACTTTGTAAATTAGGACATAAATTTTAATAGAAAAAGAGAAATGAGCTAAATTTCAAAGTTAAACACTGTACCATAATTGGGACACATGTCAAGAGGGAAAAACACAGAATGCCATATGTCCACATAACAAGGAGACCTGAGCTGTGTCAAAATCACGAAAGCCTGCTTTGTGGACGTGGTTTTTACTGAGATCTGAAAGATGTTGGGGAGCTAATGATGCAAAAGAACGAGGGTGTTCCAGGGAGAAGAAATGCCATTTATAGAGCTTTAGCCATAAGTGAGAATATAGAGTGAGAAGAACTGACATGAAGGATTGGTCAAGGTCTATTTCATTTTCTGTGTCTCTCACATCTTTGCATCTTTTCACTTGGCAGAGTTCTCTTTGATTTTTAGTGTCATGATATTCCCAGCTCTTTCTGCTCTCTTTGTTATTCTCTACCAGCACCAACAGCCACAACTCCTCAATCCACATTTTAAAGTTTCTCTTTTCCAATTCTGGACTTTTGACTCTCTTGGACTAAATGTTCTTGGTTTCTTGTTGTTTTGTAGAATGAAGACAGACTCTCCAAACTGGCATATTTGATTCTCCCAAATGCATAAAAATCCATACAAATATTTCTTCATTTTAACTCTACAATAATATATACAGTATATCATGGGAGCATAATCAGGAGTGCTACAAATGAATGGTAAAAAGTGAGCATTATTTGTGTTTTTGTCAGACTTGATTATTCACTGATACCTTATAATACTATATGTATTAATATCTCAGTTGCCTTGATCTAGCATGTCAGAGATCCTTCCTTCATAAGATGATCCTAAATGAATGGACAGATATACTGTTTTCCCTTTTTTCACATCAATATCCCGTCAACCTTTTGAAGGCTCCAAAATAAAGCCATCGCTTTTGCATCACTCCTATGGTACACTCAGATTGCTCCTAGCTTTACCTCAATCTACTGTAGCACCGTGTTGGCATCACGTCTTATTCTTCTTCACCCTACCATGCAATAGAGTAATTTGTGTATTTATATCACCCTCTCCTTCACCACAAATGGAGGGTCTGCTTCTGGAAACTAGAGACTTCTTCAAACCTCAGTTGAAGTCCTCACTGTATCCATGACATGTGACTTATTAATCTATAAGGTCAGTGAGCTTCAAAGATTCTTCATTTGTTTGTTTCCCTTCGGTAACCACTGCTACTATTCCTGCTATAGCAGGACCATTTCTTCAAATGCAATCTTACATGGAAATCTGTAAAAGAGGGGAAAATCAATGCTTTCTGGATGACAAGGGAGTGATTGTTAAATCCTGTCCAAATATCCCCTCCTTAGGTATTACTGATTGACTCTATAGAATATCTATGGCTCTGCTCAATATTGTCTGAAATCTACAATACTCACTTTATATGTCACAGTTAAGCAAGGAAAGACTTCTCAATGTCACTACCTCTGTTCTTGATGTAAAGTCCTAAATTTATGATGAAAAAAATTTTATAAGAGACAAATACATAAGATATGTGTGGTCTATTGGTGAGTGTATGTTTCCTCCAATTGCATTGTCCCCCTTATTGCCAAATTTTCCCTCAAATAAATACCATGCTCTCTGCAGGAAATATCTAGACATTGAAGGAAAGAAAGGTAACACAATAGAATTAGATGTTTTGGGCTGTAAATGGCTTAGAAAGTGCTTACGTGTTTTTTCATGGTCTTTTTTTTTTTTTTTTTAAATATTATTTTATTAGTTGGAGGCCAATCACTTTACAACATTTCAGTGGGTTTTGTCATACATTGACATGAATCAGCCATATAGTTACACGTATTCCCCATCCCGATTCCCCCTCCCACCTCCCTCCCCACCCGACTCCTCAGGGTCCTCCCAGTGCACCAGGCCCGAGCACCTGACTCATGTATCCCACCTGGGCTGGTGGTCCGTTTCACCATAGATAATATACATGCTGTTCTTTCAAAACATCCCACCCTCACGTTCTCCCCCAGAGTTCAAAAGTCTGTTCTGTACTTCTGTGTCTCTTTTTCTGTTTTGCATATAGGGTTATCGCCACCATCTATCTAAATTCCGTATATATGTGTTAGTATACTGTAATGTTCTTTATCTTTCTGGCTTACTTCACTCTGTATAATGGGCTCCAGTTTCATCCATCTCATTAGAACTGATTCAAATGAATTCTTTTTAACGGCTGAGTAATATTCCATGGTGTATATGTACCACAGCTTCCCATAAATCACAGCAAGATCTTCTATGACCCACCTCCCAGAATATTGGAAATAAAAGCAAAAATAAACAAATGGGACCTAATGAAAATTAAAAGCTTTTGCACAACAAAGGAAACTATAAGTAAGGTGAAAAGACAGCCCTCAGATTGGGAGAAAATAATAACAAATGAGGAAACAGACAAAGGATTAATCTCAAAAATATACAAGCAACTCCTGAAGCTCAATTCCAGAAAAATAAACGACCCAATCAAAAAATGGGCCAAAGAACTAAACAGACATTTCTCCAAAGAAGACATACAGATGGCTAACAAACACATGAAAAGATGCTCAACATCACTCATCATCAGAGAAATGCAAATCAAAACCACAATGAGGTACCATTACACGCCAGTCAGGATGGCTGCTATCCAAAAGTCTACAAGCAATAAATGCTGGAGAGGGTGTGGAGAAAAGGGAACCCTCTTACACTGTTGGTGGGAATGCAAACTAGTACAGCCACTATGGAAAACAGTGTGGAGATTTCTTAAAAAACTGGAAATAGAACTACCATATGACCCAGCAATACCACTTCTAGGCATACACACTGAGGAATCCAGATCTGAAAGTGACACGTGCACCCCAATGTTCATCGCAGCACTGTTTATAATAGCCAGGACATGGAAGCAACCCAGATGCCCATCAACAGATGAATGGATAAGGAAGCTGTGGTACATATACACCATGGAATATTTTCATGGTCTTTTAACTTTTGGAAGAAGAAAGTTAAAGTACAGGAAAGCTGACACTTTACATGCATGAAGGAGCCAAAGGAGGTATTCAAAGATTGCTTTAGGGGAGAGTATTCTGTCATGTTCTGAAAGGTTTGGCCATCCCAGGTAGAGGCATGGGCAGGATTCAGTAAACAATAATCCTGGCTATGAGGGAAGAGGTTCGTTTTGGTGGACACTGTTCCTGTATATGAGTGCAAGGTGTCTTTACCTGAAAGAAGATAATTTGGCTGGATTCTGCCCTGAAGAGTTGCCAGGCTTTGTTCATCTCTAGAACTATGGCCTCTAGTAATAACAGAAGAATACTCCTAATATAAAGGACAATTTAAGGAAATAGGGGAGAGAAGAAAAATGAAAATAAAAGGGAACATGAGATATTTGATCTTATGATATCAATATATACATGTGTGTGTGTGTATATATATATATATATATATATATATATATTTCGGTTCTTAAAAACACAGTGTTCTAACATCTTTTCATCCTTCACTACCCAAGTCCTTGACTCAGTATCCTTTTGCTGCTTTTCCTCCCATCTGTCTTTCTCTTCCTTCTCAATTATTCATCCCCCTTTCCTTCTGTCTTTTGATTTCCCATATTTTGTTTACTAGGAATTACTGCTAAAGCCCTAAAGATGCTGCACAACCAGCCCAGCAACATCACTGACTTCTTGGGAGAGCCAGTCAAGAGATTGGCCCTCATCCCAGGTTGTCTGGAGGCTGTTGAACAAGCTGAGCAACCCTAATCCAGTCACACTGCTCCAGTCCCAGTAGAGACTCAGTTTATTTGGAGGATTTTATAATACTGGGACCTACTAGAGCATGTTTGTAAGGCCAAATAATTACTGACTAGGACAGTTACTCTAAAAGGAAGAGAGAATGGTATCTCACTTCTCAGATAAATGTGTTTTTGAATCCAGTGTTCTGATCTCTTTGGTGTCTATGTGACCAGTTGGGCAATTGTCCAGAGACCACAGGTAGGGGAGAGATGCAAACCAGTATATCTGCCATTCAATGGTTCAGAGTGTTCATGATACATGGGTTTCCTGTGGGTCAGCTAGTAGGCATATGACTGTGGACTACTTAATTTTCTCCAGATGGTGCTTACAGAGTGAGGGAAATAGAGAGGCTGTGGTGATAACTGCGGGTGGTGAGCTGTGGGGATCAGAACATTTCCCCTGATTAAAAAGGAAACTATGGCATTGGGGATCCCCAACTTGTGAATGTCCTGGATAATCACAAGGACACCCCACAAGAGAAACACTTGTCAGTCTGGGGGAATTTCAGATCAGTCTGTCTGGACCAAGAGAAGCCTACAAGAGCACCATGTAAGCCAGTGATGTCAGAACTTTCCCATCTCGTTACCATCTACCCTGCTCCAACATGGCCCAAGGAATGAAGATCCGGAGAGGGAAAGAGAAGGATCTTGCAGAAATGGACACATTGATGCTTCCTGGTAGGTCTCCTGGGCCTCAGCAGGGGAGAGGGAAATATTGAATAGGCTGAATATGAGATGGAGTTGAAACTTGACTGAGCTGGCCTTGTGAAACCCAGAGTGATAGAATGTATGGAATAGCTGCAAGGTGGTGCAGAAAATGAGGATGCAGTGGAGTGTGGGTGAAGACAGCCACTGGAGGAGGATGAAGCCAGTTCACATTTCTATCTGCTATGGCCTCAAACTTGGTGTCCCCCAGAAATTTCATATGATGAAATCCAGATTCCCATGGTTATAGCATACATAGGTGGTGCCTTTGTGAGGTTATAGCGTGATACGGATGGAGCCTCCTCAATGAGATGAGTGCTTTTATATAAGAGACACACAGAGCTCCCGAGCCCTTCCCCCCATTTGAGGATACAATAAGAAGTGTGAGACCAGAAAGGACCCTGCATGACGACGCAGTTGAAATCTGTTTCCATTGTTATAAGACTGTGATATTTTGTTATAGCAACCCAGAAGGATTAAGACAGCATCCTAACAATCTTTAGACAGTTCAGTAAACCTCATGCTATTTGTACAAAGGTGCGAAGCACTGATCCTGTCTGATGTAACACTGTGACAGTTGGCTGACAGTTCGCAGCTGGCTTTCAGAAAGATCCCGAGGATTCAGTCTTCTTGGTAGCCTGACCAGAACCATGAACAATTGTCTAATACTTTGATCCTCATAACTTGACCCAGAATATTTTCCTGTGATTCTTACTTACTCTCTTAATGTCTTCTTTGTAATGCCAGCTTCTGCTATTTGTGACTAATTTTAACAGGAGCTTCATTCTCTCAATTGTAGCGGTGGATTTTCTTTTGATTTTCAGTTAAATGAAAATAAGAAATGTTAACAAATTACCCTCTTAGATTTTGACATCTCTACAGAGTCTGTGTTTATTTTTTTAAGAGAGGACCCATTTCTCAGAGTATGCATGAAAAAGCTGTAAATTTCAAAGAAGCTTGCTATGGGATAGATCATTAGGACCATACCAGAGCTGGATGGGATGGATGTGGATTTAGCACTTTCGCTGATTCGGCATGCCAGGATCTTGGTGTACATGTCAACTTTACGTGAATCCCTGCTCAGGCACTTGGAAAGTTTATAAAATGCAGAATGACACATATCTTCATCGCTGGACACCAGGGATTGGTATCCAGGCCAGTAAATGGGATCCTCGATCAACCGTGATCTGACTGGATCAACAATCTGAATACCCAAAAGAAAATGACTTTTATGCATTTTAATATTATTTGCTTATCTTTGTCCCTTGTAACTATAAATTAAGATTTGGGGAACACATATGAATATAAAACTCTCCAGATATGGGTTTTGGAGCCAACCTATGAGAAAACAACTAGGAATCTAAAAAGTAGAAGCAAAACTCAAGGTTAATTTTAACTTTTTCTTTTCTTCCTTCCCATTCTGATCCTTTGATTTGAGGAGAACAGAGAGAGAAGACAAGTGGAACTTGAAGAGCAGATGCCCTGGGATAATTTGAGGAAAATGCTGAGCTTGGAAATTCTGTTCTCTAGTTCTCTTACTCTTGAAAATATTTCAACCACCTGTGCCCAGGAAGGGGCAAGCTTTTGGCTGAATTGTGTGCAATGCAGGGAAGGTGGCACATGACAAAAATTGCAGTGAAATTCTGATTCCTTTACAGTAGAATCCATCACTATGAATGACTAGGCTCTTGCTTTATGTAATAGCAGTCTAGCATGTAGACGTCATGAATCTTTTTCTTACAAAATGAGATATTTCAAATCTCCTTATGCATTTCAGACTCATCAACAAAACAAGAAAGCCCTCTGCAGGGTGCTCACCTGGCTGAATCGCATCTCTAAGATTGTTTGAAGTTTGTATAATTTTTTAAAATTCTTTCTGGCACTTGATAGGATAGTATCTGAGAGGTCGTTCTCAAACCGCAGGTCATGGGCTAGATCATAGAGAGGACCATTCCAGAGGTACTGTAACCTGAGAATCCAGTTAATAAGGTCGTCATTCTAGGCAAACATAAGAAACAGTCTCATTAAAATAATGATAATTCAGTGGTTTTGGTAACATGTGATCTTTGCTCAGAGCAGCTGACCTACATGACTTCTGTTTATTCTTATGTGTACGCAGAGATTTTTGAAGGTAGTAAAAGTTGCAAATCGATAAAATGTAAGCATTGGTTCACACTTCTCTGAATTATTAAAAATCTGGGTTACTTTAGGGATTAATTCTTCAGCTGAGTACTAATTTATAGCATAAAGAATATTCTTTTTTCCTCTGAAATTCTACCACCACTGAGTGAGTTCTTTTATGTTTGTATATTTGCATGAAAGAAATCTAAGTGTTTTATAACAAGTCAGTATGTGCCTGCAGTACCTAACCCAGGAAAGAGGCATTCTGCCTGTGCCCACATCATTGTCACCCAGTGATTCCTTCATATTAATGAATCAGATGAGTCATTTGTATTGATTTTCAATTGGTAATTTGTTTTATGATATTACAACAAAGAGACTATGAAGAAGACATGACATTCCTAAACAGGCTCTCTTTCCTCAGTTGATCCCAACACGAGCCCCCAGGCTGGTATCAGAAGCCTCTGTTGTGTTGACATGTGTCCGGGCAGAAACTGGCACAGCGTTGTCTTTAGTAACAGCATCAGTGGGATTCACAATGGAGGATTTTCCCCCCAGGTTCACTACTATTAGTAGAATTGAGCATGAAAATCCCAGGGAGTTGAAGATCTCTAGTTAATATGCTTGATTTCATTATAGCCATGAACTCTTTTAGTGGTAAAAAAACAGAGAACTGAGTAGGATGAAATATTGTAATGCACATAAAGTGCTTAGTAAAATGTATGGCCATGTAGTAACTCTCAATAAACTTTAAATTCAAGCTTATTGAAAAAGCCCTCGTCCTCCTCCATTTTGAGCTTTTCCTTTACTTGATCATCCTTATTATTAATGAGCTTAACAGAGGAAAAGAATGCTGATGTCTTTAAGAAAGTTGTAGAGAGACAAGAGAGAATTTTAAGGGGGATGTATGTCAAAATATTTTAAATAATGTTAAGGCGAAGGATAATGCAGGAAATCGGAAAGGAGAGATTATAATGGTGAAAATTTGGAGCTGCCAGTAATCATTGAGGCTTGATACGTAACTTGTGTTGTCCTCAGAACAGAGGCAATCGTTGCAGGCATGAGAAGCAAAGCAATGTTTTATATGCCATTGTGGGGAAAACTTACAAATTGAAAATATAAAGTGACAGAAGAGTCATTGAGAATGACAAATGAAAGAGGTGTCAGAGGAGCAGAAGCAGAATCAGGAGAGCCTTGAAAGGCAAACGTGCTGGCTCAAGTGGTGCGGTATAGGACTCCCACATACGAATCACTAGTAACAATGAGTACTCAAAACTGGGGTATGTTTCTTACATATTCCTGAATTTTGCAATCTTATATGTTACACATGGAAGTTCCCATTCATTTCCTGTTTTTGTGCAGAATAATAGCTCAATCCTGTGTCTAATGCATCGCTTGAGCTAAACTTGTCCACATTGACAGTTTATAGATCTGTTATTTATTTTGCTACTACAGATCTTTAGTCATCCCTTGATTTCATTCATTCTTCATCAACTGATTAACATAATTTCTCTTCAGCTACTTACAGTTCCTTCACCATTTTCTGTACATAACCATTACCATTACCTCTAATAATCTGAAGCCTGGTAAGCTACATACATTCTCATTTGGTCTGGTGTAAAACCCAGGTTAAAGACTCACGTTCATCTGTTGGGCCTTTTCTCTTTCTTCTGGAGCATGGAGGGAATCGGTATGGCAGTCATTGGTGGCAATGATACACTCAGTTTTATTCTGGGAATACTTTTCATCCTGAAAGTGATCAGGCAGTTAGTCAGGGTCGTTGGACATTGAGTAGATGAACCCATCAACAGAACATTAACATGTTTGATAAACGTGTAATTTTTTAATGGGGAGGCATCACAAAATTTGAAAGTCATTCTTTTCCTAATTTTCTATATATTCTCTCTATAAAAGTGATTTTACATCTAATTTCGGACAGAGGAGCCTGCTGGGCTACAGTCAGTAGGGTTGCAAAGAGTTGGACACAACTGATGTGACTTAGAATGCATGCATGCACCTATATTCAACCATTTAATCTCCGGTTTACTGTGGGATAGAGCCAATATATTCCCTTATAAAGAGTAACGCAGTAATGACTCTGAATATCTCTGAACCCACTCACCAAAAAGCTTAGTATCCATCCCAGGTGCAGAATGCAATGTTGTTTATGGTGACAAAATGATACGTCAGAAAAACAAGGCATAAAGTTATAGGAAATACTAAGGAATGGACTAAGAATAAAAAGAATAGAGAAATCTAACTAACATTTTGATAGAGAAAAACTAATCTTTAGTCAGAGTTATGAGCATTTGAAGAGATTACTTGGAAGAGTTGACAAAAATGGACAGTCAAAAATGGAGGATGAAACAAAAACTAGTGTTTACAAAGAACTACATGATTTTAATAGAAACCTTTAGCACCGCTTGTTATTAGCTGTCTGCTCTACTGTGTGCTCCTTGATTGACCTAAAAGAATTAACACACAACGTCCAAATACCTTCATCAGAAAGAGAATATTTGTTTCCAATTGTCAACTCTCCTTCTATTGTAGCCCAAAACCTATTCACTGCAAATCTTAAAACAATAATTTTTAGCATTAAAAACACTAGCATAATTTGTTTTTGTGACCAGGATTTAACTTTGTTTAACATGTTCCATCCACCCAGTTCACTGCAGAGCAGCTCTCATTTATTGGCTATTTACTCTGAGCCTGGAGAAGGAAGCCCAGAGAGACACGACACTGAAGAACCAGAAAATCACCATGCTTCCTTTTCCCCATTTCCACCTAAAACTTCTTTCTGTCAGGTAGTATTATGGACTGAATGCATGTTCTTCAAATTCATGTGTTAGAGCCCGAACTGCCAAAGTACTGTGTTTTGAAAAGGGTTCTGACTTTTTGGCACGCCATGGTCTATAGCCCACCAGTCTCCTCTCTCCATGGGATTTCTCAGGCAAGAATACTGGAGTGGCTTGCCGTTCCCTTCTCCAGGGAATCTTCCAGACCCAGGGATAGAACCCAGGTCTCTCCCATTGAAGGCAGATTCATTACCATCCGAGCCACCAGCAAAGCTCATTAAGGTTGAATGAGCTCTTAGGGTGAAACACTCATCCAATAGGTTTAGTGTCTCCATGAAGCGAAACACCAGAGAATTTTCTTTTCTGTCTCTGTGTCTGTGTGTCCTTTCCTCTGTCTGTCTGCCCCACTCCCCACCCTGTGTGAGGACGCACGGAGATGTCCTTCTGGGAAGAAACAGTTCTTAGCAGAACCTCAACTTGCTGGTGCCCTGATTATGGGACTTCTAGCCCCCAGAACTGTGAGGAAACTAATTTCTTGTGTTTATTCCTCTGAGTCTATTGTATTCTTTTATGCATTCCTATCTAACAAATACAAAATCATTTATTTTGGAAATTCAAATAAAGTAAATGAATGAAAGGAAATTGAAAAAGTTAAAGCACTTCTTAGGAATCTTTCAGATTTCACAAAACTGGTCCTTTCTTCAATTTCCACATTTATGAGCTGACAGCTTCTTTAACTAGAGAGTGTGTTATTTGAAGTATGGCTGAAGCAGCCCTCTTGTTGAAAGGACAGTATGGCCCAGTCATTTGATCGAAGGTTTCTTCTGAGAACATGGCCGTCTACAGTCCATGGGGTCACAAGAGTCAGACACGATTTAGCAACTAAACGACCACCACCACAGTACTTACAAACTCATTGAACATTACTGTGGAAAGGTTATGCATGTCGTGGGACAGCCTGGAGACACGGCTAAATGTTTTTCTAAGGAAATTCAGGGGGACGCCAAACATGTCAGGACCACAGGGCTGGCATACGTTGCCTTGGCACAGGAGCAAATTTGGCATGACGAGCAGCAGGAGCAGGCAGGACCCTGCTAAATAGAAACATGAGCCATTCTGAGATGATCTAGTCACCTGAGGGTATCAAATCCATCCTGTGGAGGGAAGCCTTCTCTTTCCCTGTTGCTCTGAGCAGGATTTGGAGCTGTAGTAGCTGGGGTGGGGAAGAAGGAGCGCCATCTGTGTGAATTTAGATGGATGATGACATTTGCACAGATGGATATTTGGAGAAGTAGGTTACTTCCTACATTTTTATATTTCTCCCAGAAGTGATTCAATCCTCTGCAAACATTTGGCACTGAGTTCTGGGCCAGAGTATTTAGGCCTTTCTTTAAGGCAGTTTAATGTGGGGACTCTGCAGACTCTGAGCAGCGAGGCCCTCTAGGAGTGTGTAATGTTTTCACTCTACACTGACTAGTGCTTGAATTTAGACACGGAAATGAGAAGAAGTGTACAGTTGATCTGTGTGATTCACCATCGCACTGGGATAAGAGTAAACACATGACTGACTGATTGCTACTATTGAGTACAGAGAGAATACTAAGAGAAAAAAGGTACTGTACCTTGGATCTGCTAACTCACCTTCCTAACCCCACGCATGTCTTTGATACTTTCCCAAAAGCTCTAAAACATCTTAAATTTTGTGTTTCACAGTAACCCTGTGAGATAGCGTTCATCTTCACTGTGTTCATCAAGTTATGTTAAGGAAGATGCAATGACTTGGAGAGGACAAGTAATTTTCCCTGGTCCCATTATTAGCAGATGGAGGTGACTGGGCACCAATGCAGTCATCTGTTCACTTCCTGATGTCACATCACACATGCCTGTGGGCTCTCGGTCTGCATGTGTGTAACCAGGACCACATCAGGAGCTGTGATGACTCTGCTTAACGCGAAAAATATTTTATCTTTGACTGCAAAGCAGCAGTGACCCTAGAACACTGTGGGGGCCTGGTTCTGGCTAGCCTTGCTTCTAGACAACTTGACAGCTCTTCTACTTTTATGTATCCTTAATCTTCTCATTACGTTTGTTTCTTTGAGACATTGGCAGGTAAATCTCCAGATGGTCATCCAAGTATCTTACCTGCTCAGCACCCAGGATCCCGTCACTGGCTCTGCGGACATGGCCTGGTCTTTCCTGACTGTGACGTTTCAGGGAAAAAATCCATCTGTCTGGTCGGGATACATCCTAACAACCATGGGGCTCATTTTTCAAACCATCTCCAAAAATCCCCTCTTTGATAGGAAAACTAGAGTTTCATGCTTCCATGATGTGTTGCAATATTTCAGAAATTTTTCCTGGCCCTACTTTTGGCCAACAGAAGCATAAAATCATAGACTCTTGCAAGCATGATTTTAAAATTACTTATGCTGTCTGTCCTTTGTTAGTAAGCAGAATTTAAGTCTGAAGTAAGGAAGAATTGAGTTTGGACAAGAGAACTGATAAAATAGAGATTTTATCACCCTGAATGAGATCTCAACATGATTCTGTTTTCAATTTACCAGAAGAGTGGTAATTTAATTAATGATAAGATATCAGCATTTACTAGGTTTTCTCTGCTCTTAGTTAGTTTAAAGGGGCATGGTACCTAAGAATAAAATGGTTATTTAAAATTAGGTGGTGAAAATCAAAGAAGTGGTCCTCATAAAGAAGCCATATAAGTTGCATAAATTTTGGACCATTCTCTCATCAACTAAATAGCTTATTGTGACAGCCAAGGAGAATAATAGCTTGTATAACATAGACGTACTTGTGTGCATATATTTCTGTGCAAGTATACATGTTTTATGAATAAATCTATGCTTAATTCCTACATGGAACTTTGGACCTTATAAAATTCAATTTTATAAGAGGTAGTAAATATAGCAGAATATATAATTCCTAAAGTAATTGATCATTTGTTGGTAGATGATTAACTTTACGATTTTTTTTTCTGTTAAAGTGTTATTTGTGTGTTTGATTTGGTAGCACATATATTAAAAAATTGAAATAATACCGAGAAGATTAGCGTGGCCCCTGCCCAAGGATGACACACAAATGTATGAAGCTTTCCATATTTTTCTGTAACAACTTCCAGGTGTGCGATGTGAAGAAAGGTGTGAAGGAGGTTCAAAGTAGACGGGACATAGGTAAACCTATGGCTGATCCATGTTGATGTTTGGCTGAGAGCAGTCCAGTATTGTAAAGGAATTGCCCTTCAATTAAAGATCAATAAATTTTAAAAAAATCAATAAATTCAACTATTAAAACTGCTACTGGGGATCATATAATAGGTTCAGATGTCCATTCTATGACTAAGGTGGATCTGACTGGAAATTGAAGGTGTCAATTATCCTTGGTTAGTGATTCATTAACTTTATAGTTGAATGAGAAAAGTAAATTAACAAACACTACTGTCTGTGACTCAGTGTCACAGCAAGCTATAATCCTTGTCTGTGTTCGCCTTTAGGTGGTATAGTGTGCAAACTTTGAAACTGAGGCTGATCCAAGAAGCGCACAGTCATGAGTCCTGCCCAGGGGTTTTGTTCCTGATGCTGGAGGCTTCTGTTCGCTGGTCCGCTAGGTCTGAAACTTTCTCTCTTGAGCATTCTCTGGTTCTATCATGTGCAAAAGTCTTTCTATTTTGGTGTCTAATTTGATTCTCTTATTCTTTTGATCAGACTACCAAGTCTCTTTATGACTTACTTTTTAGACCCTTTTGTGCTTTGATTTTTCTGATGCTCA
Source organism: Muntiacus reevesi (assembly GCF_963930625.1). Lineage (NCBI taxonomy): Eukaryota > Metazoa > Chordata > Mammalia > Artiodactyla > Cervidae > Muntiacus > Muntiacus reevesi. The sequence goes on from NC_089268.1 coordinate 35,530,111, forward strand.
TTAGTTTATTTGCTTCCATGTCTACCTCTGAGGAATTTTCAGTCTCTGCATATAAATACCCTATTCGCTTACAGTCTGGATTCTGGCGTTCAGCACCAGCATATTTTATGAACTTCACTTTCCTTCTGGTGAAGTTTCTGGTATACAGCTTAAGCTGGTTGGCTCCCATCTGGCTTGTTCGTGTTGTCTCCAATAAGTTAGGGAACTCTGCTTTCTTTCTAGGCAATACTGCCCCCTTTTTTGATACAACTGCTAATTTTCTGTGATTTCACTTCCTGCCTCATGAGCTTTGTCTTTCTCAATCTGCTGTAACTTGAGTGCCATGTGTCTCTATGTTGGTATCACAGTTTTATTTTATTTTTTTTGGTAATTTTAATCGGAGGTTAATTACTTTAAAATATTGTATTGGTTTTGCCATACATTGACAGGAATCTGCCAGGGGTGTACATGTGTTCCCCCTCCTGAACCACCTTCCCACCTCTTTCCCTATCCCATCCTTCTGGGTCATCCCAGTGCCCGAGCCCCAAGCACCCCGGATCATGCATCGAATCTGGACTAGCGATTCGGGTATATATGATAGTATACATGTTTCAGCACCATTCCCATAAGTTATCCCACCCTCACCTCTCCCACAGAATCCAAAAGACTTTTCTATACATCTTTGTGTCTTTTTCTGTCTCCCATACAGGGCTATTGCTCCCATCTTTCTAAAATCCATATATATGCGTTAGTATGTTGTATCGGTGTTTTTCTTTCTGGCTGACTTCACTCTGTATAATAGGCTCCAGTTTCATCCACCTCATTAAAACTGATTCAAATCTATTCTCTTTAATGACTGAGTAATATTCCATTGTGTATATGTACCACAGCTTTCTCATCCATTGGTCTGCTGATGGGCATCTAGGTTGCTTCCAAGTCCTGCCTATTATAAACAGTGCTGCAGTGAACATTGGGGTGCACGTGTCTCTTTCCTTTCTGGTTTCCTTGGTGTGTGTGCCCAGTAGTCGGATAGCTTGGTCATCTGGCAGCTCTATTTCCAGTTTTTTAAGGAATCTCCACCGTGTTCTCCACAGTGGCTGTAGTATGATTTTAAATAAATATCAACCTAGTATGCCAGACAATTAAAGGGAATAAAATTACAATAGTATTAGTAATAATACTGTCCCCCATATTGTAATCCAGTAATGCTCCCAGTTGTAAATGACTTTCTACCCATGTATTATTGAGGTCCCCTACTCACTCCTTACTATGTGTTTCAATTTTGAAATGAACTGTAGAAAACAATGGAGTGGAAACTTCTGAAAATCACCTTGGATTTCAGATTCCTCAAGATTAAGTATGTAATTATTAGTTTTTTTATAGTTAGTAGGGCTATTCGTAGCACACACAGCTCAGTGTAAGGTGATTGCTATTGAGTGAAGGACGCATACTGTGAACTGAAATCACCAAACAGGTGATTGGAGGCAGTGCCAGGAAGACAGAGGCTTTTGTTCTGGAAGGAAAAGCTTACAGTGTCTCTCATCTACAGTCTAATCTTCAGATTTTTCAAATCACTCACTCTTCCTTTCCTCAGTTAATAATTTGAGTTGTTTGATTTTTTCCCACTGAGTTGCATGAGTCTCTTATATAAACTTGATATGAAACCCTTACCAAATAGGTGATTTGCAATTTTTTTTTTTTGCTCCAAATGTTGCCGTTTAATTTTATTGATGGCTTCTTTTACTATGCAGAAGGTTTTGAGTTTGATGTGGTCTCACTAGTTTATTTTTGCAGCTCTTGCCTTTGCTTTTGATGACTGACTTGTTTGACCTGCTTGTATTTTGGAAAGCGATCCTTTATCAGTTGTTTTATTTGCTATTATCTTCTCCCATTCTTACCAAAAGACACAGACTGGATGAATGGTTACAGAAACAAGACCCATATATATTCTGTCTACAAGAGACCCACTTTTGTCCTACAGACACACACAGACTGAAAGTCAGAGGATGGAAAAAGATATTGCATGCAAATGGAAATCAAATGAAAGCCGGATTGGCAATTCTCATGTCAGAAAAAATAGACCTTAAAATAAAAACTATTATAAGAGATAAAGAAAGACACTACCAAATGATCAAGGGTCAGTCCAAGAAAAAGACAGAACAATTTTAAATATTTATGTAGCCAACATAGGAGCAACTCAATACATAAGATAAACACTAACTGACAGAAAAGGGGAAATTGACAGTAACACAATAATAGTAGGGCATGTTAACACCGTACCTGTACCAATGGACAGATCAACAATACAGAATATTAATAAGGAAACATAAGCTTACAAGGAAATACTAGAGCAAACAGACCTTATTGGTATCTTCAGCACATTCCATCCAAATGCAAAATACACTTTCTTCTCAAGTGCACAGGAAACACTTTCTTCATTGTGGGTCACAAATCAAACCTCAGTAAATTTAAGGAAATTGAAATTATATCAAGCATTTTCTCTGATCACAACATTATGAGACTAGATATAGATTATAGGGGAAAAAGAAACAACTTTAAAGAACACAAATAAAACATCCCACCCTCACCTTCTCCCACAGAGTTCAAAAGTCTGTTCTGTACTTCTGTGTCTCTTTTTCTGTTTTGCATATAGGGTTATCGTTATCATCTTTTAAAATTCCATATATATGTGTTAATATGCTGTAATGTTCTTTATCTTTCTGGCTACTTCACTCTGTATAATGGGCTCCAGTTTCATCCATCTCATTAGAACTGATTCAAATGAATTCTTTTTAACAGCTGAGTAATATTCCATGGTGTATATGTACCACAGCTTCTTTATCCATTCATCTGCTGATGGGCATCTAGGTTGCTTCCATGTCCTGGCTATTATAAACAGTGCTGCAATGAAACAGCATGTATATTATCTATGGTGAAACAGATCACCAGGTGAAACATCTATGGTGAAACATCCCACCAGGTGGGATGCATGAGACAAGTGCTCGGGCCTGGTGCACTGGGAGGACCCAGAGGAGTCGGGTGGAGAGGGAGGTGGGAGGGGGGATCGGGATGGGGAATACGTGTAACTCTATGGCTGCTTCATGTCAATGTATGACAAAACCCACTGAAATGTTGTGAAGTAATTAGCCTCCAACTAATAAAAAAAATAAAAATAAATAAATAAAAAATAAAGAACACAAATACATGGAGATTCAACCACACATTTCTAAATAATAAGCAAGTTACTGAAGAAACAAGGGAAATCAAAACATTCCTAGACACAGAGAACAATGATATCATGATGATCTAAATCCTATAGGATGCAATAAAAGCAATTCTAAGAGGGAAGGTCATAGTAATACAAATCCTACCTCAAGAAACGCATTGAATAGACAAGCTAATTTTACATATCTTTAGCTCTTTTTAAATTTCCCTTATCAATGTCATGAAGGTTTTGTATAAAATCTTTCATCACCTTGCTTAAGTCTTATTTCTGTGTTTTATCTTTTAGTGATGCAATAGTAAATGGGCTTTTTATTTTATTCAACTTTCTGATAGTTCATTCTTGATATATAGGTAGGCAACAGAGTTTCATATATTGGAATATAGCAAATATAATGTATGCTACATCTTTAAATAATAGACATTTTCCCACAAATAAGACATATAGATGGTCAAGAGGTATATGACCAGATGCACAGTATCACTAATAATCAAAGGAAATGCAGATCAAATGCAAAGGAGATATCACCTCATACCTGTTTGAATGGCTAGTACCAAAAATGTAAGAAATGACAGATCTTGTGGAGGTTGTGGAGAAAAGGAGTGCTTATGCACTGTTGGTAGGGATGTATACTGGTGCAACTCCCATGGAAAAATACTATGGAGGTTCCTCAAGAAATTTAAAAGAGAACTGTTATGTGATCCATTATCCTACTTCTGGATATACAGTCAAAGGAAATGAAATCATTTTCTCAAAGAGAGATCTGTATCCCCATGTTAATTGCAGCAATATTCACAGTAGCCTTGATATAGGAACAACCTGCGTATCTTTCAATAGGTGAATGGATTAAAACAATGTGATGTGACACATATAGGTAAATATTATTTAGCCATTAGAAAAATAAAGAAATCGCTTCATTTATGGCAACATGGATGAAACTGGAGGGCATTACACTAAGTAAACTAAGCCAGAGAAAAAAAAATAAATTATGATCTCAATTGTAAGGAATCTCAAAAAGAAAAAAATCTCTGAGATAGTGGACATCATCGAGTGGCATACCGATGCAACGGACATGAGTTTAAGTAAGCCCTGGGGGTAGGGGATGGAAAGGGAAGCCTGGTGTGCCGCAATACATGGGGTCGCAAAGATTTGGACATGACTAAATGACTGACTCAACTGAGGAGAGTGGAACTTACCTGTAATCTCCTCAAAAAGCAAAAGTTAAACATGTATGGTGATGGCAATGTTACTTAATAAAAAGGGAAACTCGTTTCTAACACATCCACCAATGGGGGTGGACAAGATGATGGAGGGGTAGTTGGAAGTGGGGTACATCTCTCTCCACCGATGCATCAAGAAGGTCTAAAGACACAGCAGTTCTCACAGAAGACCAGGTGACCACTGGCAGGAATCCCTGATTACTGAGAAGGAATATTTGGATCCATACAGAACTCTGTAGCACAAAGGAAGGAAGGGACAAGAAGGAACGGGAAAGAAGGAGGAGAGAAAGTGGGACCAACCTGCACCTGGGGCTGAGGGAGCTGAAGTGCAGGGGAGAGTTCCCATGTCCATGGCCGTCCACTGGAATGGTGGAGTCATTCGAAGCTGTTGGGGAGTGAACTAACTAACCTGTGACCGTCTGAACGGAGTTAGAACCACACAGACAAGCCATGCTGCTGCCTTTCATACCTTGGACAGGGTTGTAAGTCCACTGGTGTCCACGGTAGCTGGGAGCTGGAGACACGGGGATTGCGGAATGATCCCTGGGTGAGGACTCCTGTTGACCTTGGGGAGTCAGCCAGATGGGATGAGATGGAGGAAATCTGCTGCATCAAATGCTTCTTAAGGAAAGCCACGAGGCCATAAAAGTAGGGTTCAACTGCCCGTGGAGTAGAGCTATCTCTTTCTCCATGGTGGTACCTTTAGGTTGAGCAATAGAGAAGACTTCAGTGAGGGTGGTCCTTGAGGGCCTGATGCACTAAGCAACGAATAGTTTTGAATGTCTCTATACCCTACCCTACCCTGTTCTCTGTCTAAATTGTGGGTTTTAGCATTGCAATATTTTTATGAACTGAAATTTCCTTGGTAGAGTTTCTGGTTTACAAATAAAGCTAATTCCTCACATCTGGCTCATTCTTGGTGTTTGAAGAAACTTTGAGAACCTTCCTACCTCTCAAGGCAATACTGCCCTTTACTTTACTACCATCTCTGACTTCCCATACTTTCACTTCTTGGCTAATGTATTCTATGTCTTTCTCTATTCACTATTACTTTAGTACTATGTTTCCCTATGTTGCTATTAATATTTAAGATAAATTATTAACCTGATGCAATAGAGAATCAAAGGACTACATTTTCAACACTAGTAATAAATACTCCCAAATTATAATCCATTAATGCTCCTATTTGAAACTGATTTTCTGTTGATATATTAGTGAGGTCTCTTAATTCATTTTCCTTACTAGGTGGCTCAATTGTGAAATCAAATATAGAAAACAATGGAGTGGTCAACTCTGGAAATTACCTTCCTTTTGATATGCCTCATTAGTACGTATGTGAATATTAATTGTTTTTTTTCCCCCTGTGAGGCTTTTCTTGGTACATATTCTAGCTCACTGTGGGGTTATTTCTATTGACTGAAGAATGTACACTGTGAACTATAATTCTCAAACAAGTGAGTGGAGATGAAGAAAGTAATGCCAGGAAGGCACAGGTTTTTGTGTTTCTAGCAGGAAAACTTTGCTGTGTTTCTCATCTACAGTCTAATCTTCAGATTTATTGAAACTCTTACTTTTCTTACACTCCATTAGAAATTTGGATTATTTGGAGTTTTTGCCCTCGAGTTGTATGTCTCATGTATTTTTGGCTCTTAAGCCCTTATGAAATATATGATTTGGAAATATCTTCTGTCAATCGTAAATTGCCATTTGATTTTGTTGATGTTCCTTTGTTTGGAGTTTGGTGTGGTCCCACTTGTTTGTTTTTGCAGTTGTTGCCTTTCCTTTAATGTGAAACCCCAAAACTCATTGCAAAGACTGATGGCAAGAAGATTACCTCAATGTTTTCTTCTAGGGATTTAATCACCTAAAGTCTTATGTTCAACTTCTTAATCCCTTTTTGGTTGATTTCTGTGTATGGTAAAAAATAGGGGCACAGTTTCATTTTTTCATAGCATTATCCAGTTTTCTCAGTGCCATTTTTGAAAACCTTGTCCTTTCCCCACTGGATATTCCTGACTCATTTTTCATACACTAACTGACAATATATGGGTGTGTGTTTCTTTCTGGCTTTGTTGTTCTGCTCTTTTGATCTATATGTCTGTTTTCGTGCCAGTCAAAAAATATGAAACATGTTTCCTTTTGTGTCTTTTAAACATTTCTCTCATGAATGTCTTGAATATTTTCATACATTGATCTTTCAACACATTCCTTAAATTTATAAGAATTCTATTTTTTTGATGCAATTATAATTGGAATTATTTGTATTTCTGTCATTTCTTTTGGTGCATGCATAGGTAACTGAGTTTTATATATTCAAATACAGTATACACAATGCATGATATTTTTTAGAGTAGACAATTTTCCCCCCAAATAAGACACGGTGTGCCCAAGAAGTATATGACAAGATGCTCCACATCACTATCAGGGAAGCGCAAATCAAAAGTACAACACATACCACCTTACTCCTGTTTAAAAGGCTTTTACCAAAAAGTAAGAAATCAGTGTGATTGAAGATGTGTAGAAAATGGAGATCTTAATGGATTGTTGGTTGGAATGTATATTGGTGCAACTCCCATGGAATACCTTCTGGAAGTTTCTCAGGAAATTTCACACTTCTGGATACATATAAATTTCTGAATATATATTCAAAGGAAATGAAATAATTATCTCAAAGAGAAATGTGTACTCCCATATTCACTGCATCAATATTGACAGTAGCCTTCTGCTGCTTCTGCAAAGTCACTTCAGTCATTCAAGTCTTTGCAACCGCGTAGACAGCAGCCCACCAAGGCTCCCCCTTCCCTGGGATTCTCGAGGCAAGAACATCAGAGTGGGTTGCCATTTCCTTCTCCAATGCATGAAAGTGAAAAGTGAAAGTTAAGTCGTGTCGGCCTCTTAGCAACCCCATGGACTGCAGCCTACCAGGCTCCTCCGTCCATGGGATTTTCCAGGCAAGAGTACTGGAGAGAGTTGCCATTTCCTCCTCCATCAAAGTAGCCTAGAAACAGCCTAAGAACAGCCTAGAACAGCCTTAGAAACAATCTAAGTATCTGTCAGCAGGTGACAAGATTAAAACAATGCGATGTGATATATATATATATATATATATATATATATATATATTTATATACATATGAATTTTATTTAGGCATTAAGAAAGAAACAAATTCTTCCATTTGTGGCAGCATGGATGAAATTGGAGGGCCTTATGCTAAGTGAAACATGGTAGAGAGAGACATATACTGTATGATCTCAATAGTAAGGAATCGGAAAAAAAAAAATGAGGAACTCAGAAACGGCGTACGAAAGTAATTGCCAGGGCTTGGAGAGTGGAGGAAATAGGAACGGGATTGTAAAAGGTTATACATTTTAACATGTGAAAATTATAAGTTCTGAGGATCTAGTGTGTAGCATGATGACTATAACTGATAAAATTGTGTTGTTTAATTGGTGCTGTCTGAGAGAATGGAACTTACCTGTGCTCTCTTCAAAAAATAAAAGGTAAACATGTCAGATGATAGCTATGGTACTTAAGTTAATAGAAAAGGAAAGTCTTTTCTAATACATATATATATGTAAATGAGGATCAGCACTATGGCAGAGGGGTAGGTGGAAATGGCAAGTGGAGTGGAATGAGTTGCCATTTCCTCCTCCAGAGAAATTTTCTGAAAATTTCAGAAAATTTCCTTTTCAAACCCAAGGATTGAACCATTGACTGTGTCTCCTGCATCACAAGCAGATTCTTAAGCTGCTGAACCATCAGGGAAGCCCTAAAAAAAACAATGTATGACCTAGAAATTCTACTATTGGGCATACATCCTGAGAAAACCATAATTCAAAAAGACACGTGTACCCCAAAATTCATTGCAACAGTGTTTACAATAGCCAGGACATGGAAGCAATCTAGATGTACACTGAGTGAGGAATGGATAAAGAAGTTGTGGTACATCTGTATGAGGGAATATTAATTATCCTTTAAAAGAAGCAAATTTGGTTCACTTGGGCTGCGGTGGATGAAAGGACAGCCTGTTATGTAGAGTGAAATAAGTCATAAAGGGAAAACCAAATATTGTATGTTAATGTATATATGGAATCCAGAAAAATGGCACTGGTTAGCCTATTTTCAGGGCAGGAACAGAGGCACAGACAGAGAACAGGTTTGTGGATACAATGCGGGAAGGAGAGGGCAAGTTGAATTGAGAGTAACATTGAAACACAGTACATTACCACGTGTAAAATGCTAACAGACAGCTGGCGGGCAGTGGCTGTGTGGCACAGGAAGCTCACCCCGTCTGTGTGACCACCTGGAGACGCGGGGCGGGGTGCGAGTGGGGGACTCAGGAGGGAGGGGGATATGTGCACTTAGGGCTGACTCACAGCACTGCACACCACATTTTAAAGAAACCAAAAGTAAGTTTAAAAAATAATATATACATCTATCAAAATCTCATGTTATATACTTTAAATATCTTACAGTTTTATTTCCCTATTCTTTCTCAAACACTACTCTGCTTGCTACTCACTATTCATGACATTTGATTTATACATGTTGGGGTCTACATAGGGAAAAAAAAAAAACTTTGCAGTATCTACTGAGAACAGCAAAATGGAGACTTTTCTGATGCTTAAATATCATTTAAGCAAAAGGTTAATAATTAAGTAGTTATTAGTGGATCATCAGCCTCTCAGCCTTGCAACCAAAAAAATATAAATGCTAAAAAATAGCCCTTCAGCAACACAACCAAAAAAAATAAAACTGTTAAAAAAAAATGAATTGTTGGTATCTTCGCAACATAGTGACTTTAAGTATGAACCCTGGAGTCCTGTAACCCTTGTACAAACTCCCACGCCACTACTCACTAGATCTGAATCTTTAGGCAAGTCTTATTTTACTTCTCTCCAAAATGCCACTCAAACTAGTATCCACCTCATGGAGTTGCATTAGAATTTATGAAGATAATGCAAAAAACAAACAAAAAAATTTCAGAGAAAGACCAGAAGAAGATAAACGCTTGACCAGTGTTTGTCACTTCACATTTTCTTATTCTGAAGTTACAACGAGGGAGATTTGTCAAGCAAAACCAGCCACCGGGCTGTGTAGTGAAGGGCTCAGCCTCACCCAAAGGGAAGTCTGTACTTTGCCCTTGTTTCCTGGGAGCTCCTCTCTAAACCCTTAGGCTATTTCCTCTGAGAAAGTGTGTCTAAAGGTGTCAAAGTTTAACACTGAGAAAAATTCTTTTGCTTTTGTGAGGGTCTTGGGCCAGCCTGATAGGGATGTCAGCACTGTGATTTAGAGTAAAAACTTTGGACCTCGAGAATGATGCGACTCAGGATGGGGGTTTTGGTCATGCAGTATCAGCTGCACCTCTAGAGAGGTTTGAGCCTGAGATCAGTTGTATGAACCGTCAATCATGCCTTGGCGATGGAGACCCAGTAAAAACTCTGGACACAAGCCCTGGAGTGAGCTCCTGTGTCTGCAAGTGCTCACTGCTGGCACATCGGTGCTGGGAGAACAAAGTGGCCCCTGACACTCTGGGAAGACGAAACCAAGTTCCGTGTTTCACATTTCCTATGACTCTGCCCTATATGCCTTTTCCTGGGCAGTTTTTTATCTGTATCTTTTAAAAAGCTGCAATCCCCTGGATACATACCAAGAGAAAATCATACTTTGTAAAGATACATGCACCTCACTCTTCCTTGCTTCATCAGGACTTCCCTGGGGGCTCAGATGGTAAAGAATCTTCCTGCAGTGCGGGAGACCTGAGTTCGATCCCTGGGTGGGGAAGATCCCCTGGAGGAGGGGATGGCAACCCACTCCAATCTTCTTGCTTATTATTGTACACGGGGACAACCCCCATGGACAGAGGCTCCTGGCAGGCTACAATCCATGGGGTTGCAAAGAGTCGGGTACGATTGACTAAACATAGCAGTGTTCATTGCAGCACCGTTTACAATAGCCAGAACATGGAAGCAACCTAAATGTCCATCAACAGAGAAATGGGCAGAGAAGATGTAGTGCAGATATACAATGTAATGTTACTCAGCCATAAGAAGGAACAAAATAATGCTATCAGAAGCAATATGGATGGACCTGGGTATTGTCATACCATGTGAAGTAAGTCAGACAGAGAAAGACAAATGCATATGATATCACTCATATGTGGAATATTAAAAAGTGGTGCAAAAGAACTTATTTACAAACAGGAAGAGAGTCACAATGTAGAAAATAATCTTATGGTTCCAGGGGCAAGAAGGGAGGGATGAATTGTGACATTGGGATTGATGTGTACACACTAATATATATAAGATAGATAACTAATAAGTACCTACTGTGTAGAACAGGAAACTCTACTCAACTCTCTGTGATGACCTACTTGAGTTCAGTTCTATTCTGTCACTCAGTCATGTCCACTGTTTGTGACCCGATGAACCGCAGCAGGCCAGGCCTCCCTGTCCATCACCAACTCCTGGAGTCTACCCAAACTCATGTCTCTTGAGTCGGTGATGCCACCTAACCCTTTCACCCTCTGTCATCCCCTTCTCCTGCCTTCAATCTTTCCCAACAGCAGGGTCTTTTCAAATGAGTCAGCTCTTTGCATCAGATGGCCCACATATTGGAGTTTCAGCTTCAACATCAGTCCTTGCAATGAACAGCCAGGACTGATCTCCTTTAGGACGGACAGTTTGGATCTCCTTGCAGTCCAAGGGACTCTCAAGAGTCTGTCCCAACACCACAGTCAAAAGCATTAATTCTTCAGCACTCAGATTTCTTTATAGTCCAACTGACATTTCCACATATGACTACTGGAAAAAACATAGCCTTGCCTAGATGGATCTTTGTTCACAAATGTCTCTGCTTCTTAATATGCTGTCTAGGTTAGTCATAACTTTCCTTCCAAGGAGTAAGCATCTTTAATTTCATGGCTGCAATCAACATCTGCAGTGATTTTGGAGCCCAAAGCAATATAATCAGCCACTGTCCAGTTTCTCAATCTACTTGCCATGAAGTGATGGGATGGGATGCCATGAACTTACTTTTCTGAAAGCTGAGCTTTAAGCCAAATTTTTCACTTTCATCTTTCACTTTCATCAAGAGGCTCTTTACTTCTTCACTTTCTGCCATAAGGGTGGTATCCTCTGTATATCTGATGTTATTGATATTTCCCCAGCAATCTTGATTCCACCTTGTGTTTTATTCAGCCCAGCATTTCTCATGATGTACGCTGTATATAAGTTAAATAAGCAGGGTGAAATTATACAAGCTTGACATACTCATTTTCCTTCTTGGTACATGTCTGCTGCTCCAAGAGAAAAGAATCTAAATAAGAGTGGATACACACACACACACACACACACACACACACACACACACATATATATATATACAAGTTATGTACTGTTCAACAAAAACTGACATTATAGCATTGTAAACCAATTTTACTTCAGTAAAAATAAATAATGAACTAAAAATAAATCAAAGATCTGGAATAAACCATAACCACATCTATAACAACTCAGGGAGCTCTTGGAGTCCTAGCTGATTATGGAACCCAAGAATGGGCTTGGGATATCTCCAAACTTGTAACTGCTATCTGAAGTGAATAAAGCCTTGAGGATTTTCCACTCTGAAATTTGCATCTGTCAAAGGTGCTTTGCTTCATATGCATAGTTGTCATATTATCATCTTGGTCAAATGGTACTTTGTCTAAGAACTCAATAATTAACTTATATTTCAAATAGGAACATGTATAGGAGTGTGGGATTCCTCGATGCCTGATAACCAAGGAAGACACTGGAGATACTTACATACTGTTGTGAAGTTCATCAAGGAGTTAGCCATCTCAGGCCCTCCACCCGGGGCTGCTGGTCCTCACTCAGCTCCCTTAGTCCTCGGCTCCCTATCAGCAGCACAGAGCATCCAGTGGCATGAGGCACTGGGTCACCTCAGGCCAGTCAGTCTCCTCGTCGGGCGCCGTGGTCTAAATGCCTGTGTTCTTCCAAAATTCATATGTTGAAAACCTAATCCCCAAAGTGATGATTTTAGGAGATGGGGCCATTGGAAAATGATTAGGCCATGAGGGCAGAGCCCATATGAAAGGGATTAGGGCTCTTGTGAAAGAGGCCTGAAATACTTGCTCATCCCTTCTATTTAGGGATATGTCCGGGAAGAGGCCCTCACTCACTTTACCATGCTGGTACCCTGAACTTGGACTTCTAGCCTCCAGAACAGTGATAAATAATGTGGTTTATAAACCACCCAGCCTCTGGCATTTTGTAACAGCAGCCTGCATGCACTAAAACACTGGACATGATTAAATGGGGGAAAAAAAAAATTGTCAATCTTGTTTTACCTTCCAAGTTCATGAATGTGGAACAGGTAGCATAGATATTCAATTCCAAATAAAGTGGCACATGGTAACATATTCCATAGAATTGTACATTTCTTTCAAATTGTAGTTCTTTGACATGCTCATCTGGGAACATATTTTCCTAGAGGTAATTAACATTTAAACCTATAGATTGAGGATTTTATGTGATCAGTTGAGGGTCTTAAGAGCAGAGAAAGAAGTTTCTCAAACTAAAAGCAATTCAGTCTGAAGACAGTACCATTACTGGTACCCAAATCTCCAGCCTCTCAGCCTATCGGGGAAGCAACCGGACCCTAAGGCCTATCACCGGGCTCTCCTCGGAATCCTAGCATAACTGCTCTTTGACCTGGAAAGCCTATCTTCACTTCTCTATGGGTTGGTTTTCTCAATTGGAAAAGGTAAATTAGAATAGAAAATCCTTTACCTTTCCAAAGATTATGCAAATCTCTGTATAAAACATGATTCCAAACTGAGGTTTGTTGTTTTTTCCGATAAGAAAATTGTGGATTGGTTGATCTGCTCTATCTCACAATGTATTTCTCTAGCTTAGCTTTAAGAACAATCATTGATAGAAATAATTACTTGACTGTTATTGAATATTACTTTTATCTTTGATCCTCCATTGACAACCAAGAGTTGTAGCTAAGCACACTAATGAGAAAAACGGTTTCTAAATGTCAGTATGTCAACCTGAGAAGTTTGCTGTGTGTAGTTGCTCCGTCACGCCCAACTGTTTATGAAACCATGGACTGATGATCCCTTGGACTGTAGCCCTCCAGGCTCCTCTGTCCATGGGGATCTTAAAGCAAGAATACTAGAGTGGTTGACATGCCCTCTTCCAGGGATCTTCCTGACCATGGATGTAGCCCAGGTCTCCTGTACTGTAGGTGGACTCTTTACTGTCTGAGCTGCTAGCTCCTAGTAAAATGGGTCTTGAAGTACACAGAAGATGAGTGATTTGTCTACTTTTGTTTCCTGCAACACTTTTTTTTTTTCAAACTAACATATAAGTCCCATTTCTATTTACCTGAAAGCTATGTGGAATGTAAGTTCTCTCTAAAAGAAGGACATTAACACAAAGGGAACTTTTGTCTGGAATAGCAGTAAGATTTTGTCCAGTTGTCAGTTTATCCAAAATACCAGAGGATGGCTATTTGTTTTAAATTATAATATTTACCTCAGAAAGAACAAATGGCTGGCCAGTTTCTGCTATGTTCGATACTCAATAAAAAGTAACTTCAGGGCAGTTGGCATACCCAGGTAGCCCCAGGGGAACTGAATTAAAGAAGTGGGGATTGGTGTTGTTCAGATAATTAACTATAATATAAGTCAGAGTGTGGTAGGGAGATAAAAATGGTGAGAATGAAATTAGGAAGACATAAGGAGAAAGATAGTACTTTCATCTAGGAAAAGTAGGTAACAATTCATCAAGGAGTTGAATTTCTTTTGTACCTTTGAAGAAGAATTAGGTGTTTGTGTATAATGTAAGAATATTTTATTTGTAGGCTTTCCATAAAGTATTTTTATCTTTCATGATCACAGAGTACAGCTAAGAAACTGAACTCCTCTAGTGACGTTAACAATTCTATAGTAAAAAGTAGACTCAAGTGGAAGGTTCAGAGCACTGTCGTTAGTTCTATCCTATTCAGCCTTTTAGTCAGTGAATCAATTATCACATTATCTTAGGACAGGAAGCTGTGAGGGCTAGTGTATGTTGAATAAAAGACCGAACATCCAGTGCTCTGCGTCTACTGGGGTAACAAATAAAAGCAAATGCATCTACATTCTGTGAAAGAAAGTCACTCAGTCATGTGTTGCTTGTGACTCCATGGACTATACAGTTCATGGAATTCTCCAGGCCAGAATACTGGAGTGGGTAGCCTTTCCCTTCTCCAGAAATCTCCTCATCCCAGGGATCAAACCCAGACCTCCCAAATTGCAGACAGATATTTTACCAGCTGAGCCACAAGGGAAGCCCCAACAGTTCTAGCTCAGTATTTATATCCAAATAATCAGGGTATGAGGGTTTGGGTGGAAGAAAAGACCTCAATGGTATTAGTTCCCTGTATGCTGTGAGAGCAGCATCAAAAATTCATTAGGATTTAACTGTGCACGAATAAAATTGTTTCATTGAAAAAACACCTAACAAAGGCTTGTTGGATGCAAAGAATGGACAGTAGTGAAGAGCACACATGTGGATTTTAAGTAGGACTTAAATTTTAATAGAAAAACAGAAATGAGGTAAATTTCAAAGTTAAAGGTTGCACCATAAT
This sequence comes from Muntiacus reevesi, assembly GCF_963930625.1. Taxonomy (NCBI): domain Eukaryota; kingdom Metazoa; phylum Chordata; class Mammalia; order Artiodactyla; family Cervidae; genus Muntiacus; species Muntiacus reevesi. Next base: position 35,545,175 of record NC_089268.1, read on the forward strand.
TGGGACATGTGTCAAGAGGGAAAAGCACGGAATCCCATATGTCCACATAACAAGGAGACCTGAGCTGTCTCAGAATTACAAAGGCTGCTTTGTGGAAGTGGTTGTTACTGAGATCTGAAAGATGTCGGGGAAGTCATGAGGTAAAAGAGCGAGGGTCTTCCACGGAGAGGAAATGGCGTTGATAAAGAGCTTTAGCCATGAGAATATAGAGTGAGAAGAATAGACATGCCAGGATTGAACCTTCAAGGAATTTAACTTACTTGGTAAAACTTATGCTAACCGGACAATGAATACAAGGTGGGATATGATCACTTCTCTGAAGAGATAACAATCAAGTTTTGCAGAACATAGATATTTCCACTTGCTGGGTAATTCGGTAAAGATTCCCCTAACCCTAAGAAACCTGGTTTATATTGCTAGGTTTGCGTTGAGTTTTATAAGTTTAAGTAAGTGACTTAATTATTCTTGGATTTATTTATATATCCTTAATATGAGAGGACTGTCTAGATAATTTCCAAGGTTTTTTCCTTTTCTAAATAGTCAGTGAATCCCACTTTTTATTATCTGGAATAAAAAAATGCTTTTACATACCAAGAGTAATGGTTGAAATATCTAAAATATTATATAAAAATCATTGAAATTCTTCTTTTTCATTTTTTAGAATATAATTTCCAGATAAAATGGCAAGATGTTTAAAGTATACATGACAATTTAAATAAGTATACATGATTAATGGATTCCCTCATTGATTTAATTAACATATCTATTAATATCACCTCACATATTTACCTTTAAAGATCTTTTTGGTGAGAACTTTTAAGTTTTCCTGTTTTACATGTGTGCTAAGTGACTTCAGTCATGTCCAACTCATTGTGACCCCATGGACTATAGCCTGCCAGGGTCCTCTGTCTTTGGGGATTCCCCAGGAAAGAATCCTAGAGTGGGTTGCCATGCCTTCCTCCAGGGGATCATCCTGACCCAGGGATTCACCCCACATCTCTTACGCATCCTGCACTCTCAGGAGGGTTCTTTACCACTAACATCACCTGGGAAACTCCACAAATGTCAATGACACATTACAAACCATAGTCACCATGTTACACATTAGATCCTCAGATCTTATTCATCATCATACAGCTTAAAGTTTGTGCACTTTTACCAAATTCATTCTTAAATCATTGATTTCTCAGCACTTATTTTTACATGACCTGTGACATGTTCTTGTATTTATGATAGATGTCCCCCTCCTGTTGTAAGCAATTTAGAACTAGATCTTTGAGGGACCATTTTTATCTAGCAGCTCCATAGCCACCCCTATCATTGTCAGAAATCAAGATGATTCACACAGATAAGGAAAATAAAGAAAACTGGCTTCCCTGGTGGTGCAGATGATAGAGACTCTGCCTGCAATGTGGGAGCCCTGGGTTGCTCCCCTGGGTAGGGAAGATCCATTCAGAAGGGAATGGATACCCACTCCACTATTTTTGTCTGAAGAATCCTTTAGAAAGAGAAGCCTTGTAGGCTACAGTCCATGGGGATCACAAAATGTCAGACATGCCTGAGCAGCTAACACACAATGGACTTTAAGGCTTTGGAAGCTGTAGCAGAGTTATGGATAGCTTAAAAGGAAAAGCAAAACTCTTTGAGACATGCAAGAACGGGGTGCATGAGCACTTTTAGGGCCATGGGGCAAAGAAGAGAATGGATGTTGTAGTCTCTAAAGAGTCTTGTATATAGCTGCAGCTAAAAGCGAGGGCCTCTGACCAGAGCTCTGACCTTCAGTGGAGAGATTTGGCCACTTCCCAGCAGGAAAGGTGTCAGAGGAAAGAATCAATCCACTAATTTCTTTCTCTACTGACTCAACAATTTCTATTCTCCACCACTGGCAAAACTCAAGTAAGTCAGAAACCAGGAGAGCTAGAGGGATAAAGTCTGGTCTTCTCAGCCTCCAAAGGTTTATAATGAATTAGAAAATGATCAACAGGATTCCTGAGGGGCAAATAAAGACTATCAAACATACCCACCATTTCTATGTAGTAGATATGTTTTCTTTATCTTATGAATCTAGTTGCAGTTATTTTTGCTAGACATTTAAAATGAGTGGGTAAGATTAACCTTGATGGGAGAAGTCAGTTTCTGATTTGACCTAGGCTGAGTATTTCTCACTGTATTTCTGGAATGATAATATTCTTACTGGGACACTAATTGTGATGCTGGGAGGAATTGGGGGCAGGAGGAGAAGGGGACAACTGAGGATGAGATGGCAGGATGGCATCACTGGCTTGATGGACATGAGTTTGAGTAAACTCTGGGAGTTTGTGATGGACACAGAGGCCTGGCGTGCTGTGATTCATGGGGTCGCAAAGAGTCGGACACGACTGATTGACTGAACTGAATTGAACTGTCTGTATACTTGATTCACTTAAACCCTTTGAAGAGATAGGTAATGTGACCAGACTTAGGAAGGCACCAGAAACTTTCAAGAGATGTTTTTATCCATTGTTGAATTCATTTGGTTGATTTGTATGTGTGAGAGTGAAAACATTTAATTCCAAATTTGTGAGAGACATTAGTCTGAAATTTCTTTTTTCTACAACATTTGTGTGAGTTTGATATAGAGCAATACTGGCCCCATCTAATTAGTTGGGAATGGTTTCTTACTCTTTCTTTTTCTTGAAGAGACTATGTCAAATTGATCTTAATTATTAAAATATTTGTTAAAATACTTTTGTCAAATATATTGGATTGATGATATCTTTTTCAAAAGTTCTATGTCACAGTTTTAATCTGAGTAATGTGTATAGGAGTATTCATATGATGTATCTAATTTTACTTCAAGTATTTTGAGATTATGTTGTTTCATGTATACATATTTTGGACTATTGTGTGTTCCTGCTGGATTGACTCTTTTTTCCTTATGTAATGCCCTTGTATTCCTTTGTCCTTAGATATTTTGTTTGCTCTAAAGTCTACTTTATCTAATATTCACATATGTGTTTATCCTTTTAATTTTCCTTTTAATTTCTTCAGGCCCTAAATTAGTTCCGCTTCTTCTAGCCAACTATAAAAGGTCCCTTTAGTGGTCTCTTCTTATTTCCAGAATAAACAGAGGAGTGGGCACAAAGAGATTAAGGTCATGTTGTCTGAACCAGAAGCCCAAAGTGTGTTTTATAACCTAGGGAAGAGATTTCATGGAGGAAAGTTGAGGAGGGAAGTGGAAAGGAGTCTACTGTAGACTGGAGATGAAAGTCATGGAGTCCCTTTCTTTAGAAGCCATCAGAATCTGAGAAAGTATTTTTTTGAGATTATATGTATATTTAGCTCTGAGTGAGTACACTTTCTGTTTCAGCAAACTGTAAGTCTTCTGTATTTTTTCATTAATTTTCTGTATAAATGCATACATATATATATAATGATATCCATACAACATTTTATTTATTCTTTAGGCGATTTCAGTTCAGTTTGGTTCAGTCACTCAGTCATGTCCGACTCTTTAGACCCCATGAACTGCAGCACGCCAGGCATCCCTGTCCATCACTAACTCTCGGAGGGCGCCAAACCCCATGTCCAATGAGTCAGTGATGCCATCCAACCATCTCATTGTCTGTCATCCCCTACTCCTCCTGCCCTCAATCTTTCCCAGCATCAGGGTCTTTTCAAATGACTCAGTTCTTCGCATCACGTGACCAAAGTATTGGAGTTTCAGCTTCAACATCAGTCCTTCCAATGTACACCCAGGACTGGTCTCCTTTAGGATGGACTGGTTGGATCTCCTTGCAGTCCAAGGGACTCTCAAAAATCTGCTCCAATACCAGAGTTCAAAAGCATCAATTCTTTGGTGCTCAACTTTCTTTATAGTCCAACTCTCACATTACATAACCACTGGAAAAACCATAACCTTGACTAGATGAACATTTTTGACAAAGCAATGTCTCTGCTTTTTAATATGCTGTCTAGGTTGGTCATAACTTTCCTTCCAAAGTGTAAGTGCCTTTTAATTACTGGCTGCAATCACCATCTGCAGTGATTTTGGAGACCAGAAAAATAAAGTCAGCACTGTTCCCACTGTTTCCCCATCTATTTGCCATGAGTTAATAGGACCGGATGCCATGATTTTAGTTTTCTGAATGTTGAACTTTAAGCCAACTTTTTCACTAGGTCATTTTTTTCAAGGCCATTGCTCTGCTTTTATTATGATTTGATATTTAAACCCTGAAAAAAAGAAATCTAGTGTAGAATTTAGATTAATAACCAGTAGATAATTTGACAGATTAACAAAAGAACTAAAGATGGTTACTTAACTGAGTTCAAAATTTTATATATGCATATGAAGAGAGTTACATATAATTTTATTCTTGGCCCCTTGGGGTATTCTGAGAACTTTGATTGAAGCTATATATAAAAGAAATTCCTTTATTATTATACTTAAATAAATGGTATAATTATGTGTGTACATTCAGAATCCATTAGTCCGGTGGCCATAAAATTGTGTGTCTGCATCCCCTGGGGAAGAAAATGTTAGCATTTCCATTTCTATTTATTTTTATCTCACTGTCATTTAGGTTATATTTTGTGTATATTTTTTAAATGTCATAATATATTAGAATGGCAATGCATATAATATTTTTACATAATATAATTAGGTCACTGACAGTGTGTTTTAAAATGGAAAATAATTTGGAGATTAGTTCTTCAGGAAACAGAAAATTATCAAAATTTGCTGCATATAATGTTACTTAATTTGGGGCAGTTTACCAAAAATTTTTTTATGAAACCAGTTCTACTGAGGTGAGGCAGAATTTTCAGAACATCCATGTTTGCATGAGTTCACATAGAGCCTCAGAGACAGAACATTTTGAAGTTGGGTAGAAGACCAACTGGATAAGGGAAATCTGGTATCTTGAATACAAAAAGGGTGTTTGCTCCCCTCAGTGTGGTCTAAGTTGTTTTTCTTTAAATCACCTCCCTTTCTTCACATTCATTCCCTAAACCCCATCCTCTGCTTTACTATTTCTTTTCCCACAGTACAGACCACCTGTTAACATACCATATAATGTACCTGGATTCATGTTTATGGCAGATTATCTGTCTTCCCCCAGCTGGAGTATCTGTTCCATGAGGGTAACTGTCTGCCTGCTTTGTTTATTGATGTAAACTAAGCACCTATAAGAGTTTCTGAGTCAAGGAGGAATTAAGTCAATGATCAGTTGGTTAAATGACCAATAGCAGAGTACTGGCAAGTCTATAGGTTTCAAAATTTTGGAATTTTGATTAGCTATTGTAAATAAGCTGTTCTGCAGTTTATGTTACAAGGTTAAGCCATGTTTCTGTTTCTTTTATCAGCAAAAACATAAACTACATATGAAGCTAAGGTTTTAGACCCAACATGATAGCTAAAGTGCACATTTGAAAAAAATATTTATATTAGTTGATTTGATTTCTTTATCCAAAATAGAATTATATTCCTTTTCAAAACTCTTCCTTACATAGGTGTGTGTACATATATGTTTATATATATAAATACACTTCCATCTAGTCAAAGCTATGGTTTTTCCAGTAGTCAGTATGGATGTGAGAGTTGGATAATAATGAAACTGGGATCAGAGGAATTGATGCTTTTGAACTGTGGTGTTGGAAAAGACTCTTGAGAGTCCTTTGGACTGCAAGGAGATCAAACCGGTCAATACTAAAGGAAATCAACCCTGAATATTCATTGAAAGGACTGATCCTGAAGATGAAGCTCCAATAATTTTTCCACCTGATGCAAAGCACTGACTCATTGGAAAAGACCCTGATACTGGGAAAGATGGATGGCGGGAGGAGAAGGAAATGGCAGAGAATGAGACAGTTGGTTGGTATCACCGACTCAATGGACATGAGTTTGAGCAAGCTCCAGGAGATGCTGGAGGACAGGGGAGCCTGATGTGCTACAGTCCATGCGGTCTCAAAGAGCTGGATATGACTGAGTGACTGAACTTAACTGAAGGTATGCATATGTGTTATGTATATAACATAATCATTATGTGATCATTATACATAGGTCACATTGACAGATAATGCTATTTTAGTTTCGGGTATCATTATATATAGATAATGTTGACATATAATGTTATTTTGGTTTCAGGTATACAGTGTAATTATTTGATACATATTGCAAAATGATCACTGCAATAAATCTGGTGAACATCTGTCACTAGAAATAGTTATAATTTTCTTCTTGTGATGAGAACTTCTAAGATCTCTTAGCAGTGTTCAAACAGGCAATAAGTATACTCCAGTTTTGACTTAGTGCAGTTAAATGAGACAAGTGGCTTTGAGTCTTAGAATCAAAGAATCATGTTGAAACAGTTGAGTTGAATCAAACTTGTCAGTGCCTACTCATATAGAGCTTTCTTGAATAATCCACCCCTGATTAAACCCACCTGGCTCCCATCACATGTGGTATGGTGTGCAGGCATAGATCGAAGTTTAAGGCTTCTGCTATCTTTTCCACTTGTCCATGCGATTCTTTCTTGACATCTTTCAGTGCTTCATCCATCTCCTGTCCTCATTATCCAAATAGGTTATAATTAATGACACAAGATATCTAAGTAGCTACACTCACAGTTGCTGCCCACTGGGCACTTTGGAAAGAGGCTGGAAGGAGTCCTTCCAGTATTAGAGTTTTACTTTCAGGGGATTAGAAACCTTTGCAGGTTGAAGAGTCCATCAATACAAATATATCTCAGGAGTGAACACTGTTTAATTATTTATTTGATTAGTGATTAGCTGACCGTCTGCTGAGAGTGAGGCAATGAAGGGTTGGTAAACAAGGGAGGATTCAGGCAAAAGGAATGAGGAAATCTTGGAGAAAGTGGACACAAGATTAAGGAGACCATTACCTCTATTTTGGTTAGGTTTCAGGTTTTGTTTAGGCTGGCTCTGTAAAGGTATGGATTGTTTCCATTTTATTTCCATTCATCCTCTATGCTTTACAATGTAAGTGTTGAAAGTGACTAGTGACTTACTGCTTGTTATCACTGGGTAGTCGTGCTTTGCTTCTGGTATTACAGACGGTCTAGCAGAGGCTCAGTAAAGTACTTATTTCTATCATTTGCTGCAGAACCTTAACATTTTTTATTGATTTCTGGTATTAAGTTGATGAAATACAGGAAAATAGAGCTCAGTTGATTCTGGATAAAACCTTAATTTATCTCCTCCCTTCTCTCTGACTTTTCATGTATTGACTCAACTAGTCCCATATTGTTGGATGCCTTTTCTGACTCTTATGTCAGCCTCATTCCTTGCATGTGGTCAAGGTCTATTTCATTATCTGTATCTCTCACATTCTTTACGTCTTTTCACTTGGCAGAGCCCTTTTAATTTTTTTTTTCATTTATTTTTATTAGTTGGAGGCTAATTACTTTACAATATTGTAGTGGTTTTTGTCATACATTGACATGAATCAGCCATGGATTTACATGTATTCCCCATCCCGATCCCCCCTCCCACCTCCCTCTCCACCAGATCGCTCTGGGTCTTTCTTGCCAGTGCACCAGGCCTGAGCACAAGACTCTCTCTTTGATTTTTAGTGTCATAATATCCCCAGCTCTTTCTGCTCTCTTTCTTATTCTCTATGAGTCCCAACAGCCACAACTCCTCAATGCACATTAAAGTTTTCTTTTCTAATTTTGGACATACTGCTCTCCTGGACTAAATGTTCTTGGTTTCCTGTTGCTTTGTAGAATAAAGACAAACTCTCCAAACTGACATATATGATTCTCCTAAATGCATAAAAATCCATACAAGTATTTCTCCTTTATAACCCTACAATATACAGTATATCTGGGAGCATAATCAGGAGAGACACAACATAAATGGTAAAAAGTGAACATTTCTTGTGTTTTTGTCAGACTTGATTATTCACTGATATCTTATAATGCTATATGTATTAATATCTCAGTTGCCTTGATCTCAGATGTTGGAATCCTTACTTCATAAGGTGATCCTAAATGAATTGACAGATATACTGTTTTCTTATTTTGGCACATCAATATCCCATCAACCTTTCAAAATTCGATCATAAACCCAACCTATTTGCATCTCTCCTATGACACACTCAGATGGCTCCTAGCTTTACCTCAATCTACTCTAGCAACGTGTTGGCATCATATCTTATTGTTCTTCACCTTAACATGCAACATAGCAATTTGTGTGTTTATATCACCCTCTCCTTCTCCACAAGTGGAGGGCCTGCTTCTGGAAAATAGAGACTTTTTCAAACCTCAGTTTAAGTCCTCACTGTATCCATGACATATGACTTACTAATCTATAAGGTCAGTGAAGTTCAAAGGTTCTTAATTTGTTTGTTTCTCTTCAGTAACCACTGCTACTATTCCATATATCATGGCCATTTCTCCAAATGTAATCTTATATGGAAATCTGTAAAAGAGAGGAAACTCAACGCTTTCTGGATGGCAAGGGAGTGATCGTTAAATCCTGCCCAAATATCCCTTCTTGGCTATTCCTGACTGACTATTCCTGAATATCTACGGCTCTGTTCAATATTGTCTGAAATCTACAGAATTCACTTTATATGTCACTGTCAAATAAGGAGAGCATTCTCAATGTCAGCACCCCTGTTCTGGATGTAAAGTCCTAAATTCATGCTTGAAATAAATTTTATAAGAGACAAATACATGAAGATATGTGTGGTCTATTGGTGAGTGTATGTTTCCTCCAATTACATTGTCCTCCTTATTGCCAAATGTTCCCTCAAATAACTACCATCCTCTCTGCTGGAAATATCTAGACATTGAAGGAAAGAAACTTAAGCCAGTAACACAAAAGAATTAGATGTTTTGGGCAGTAAATGACTAAGAAAGTGCTGACACGGTTTTTTTATGATCTTTTAACTCTTAGAAGAAGAAAGTGAAAAAAGAAGAAAACTGAAACTTTACATGCATGAAGGAGGCAAAAGAGGGTTTGATAGATTGCTTTGGGGTAGAGTATTTTGTCATGTTCTGAATGGCTTCAGTCATCCCAGGTAGAGACAGGGACAGAACTCAGGAAGAATAACCCTGACTATGAGGGAAGAGATTGGTTTTTCTGGACAGTGTTCCTCTTTGTGGGTGAAAGGTGTCTTTGCCTAAAAGAAGATAATTTGGCTGGATTCTGCCATGAAGCATTGCCAGGCTTTGTTCACCTCTAGAACTATGGCCTTAGTAAAAACAAAAGAATACTCCTAATATAAAGGAGAATTTAAGAAAAAGGAGGAGAAAAGAGAAAATGGAAATAAAAGGGAATATGAGATATTTGCTCTTACAATATATGTGTGTGTGTGTGTGTGTGTGTGTGTGTGTGTGTGTGTGTATTTGAGTCCTTAAAAGTAAAGTGTTCTAACATCTTTTCATCCTTCACTACCCAAGTCCTTGACTCACTTTCCTTTTGCTGCTTTTCCTTCCTTCTGCCTTTCTCTTCCTTCTCTCTTATTCATCCCCCTTTCCTTCTATCTTTTGATTTCCCATTTTTTGCTTACTAGAAATTATGGCTAAATCCCTAAAGATGCTGCACAACCAGCCCAGCAACATCACTGACTTCTTGGGAGAGCCAGTCAAGAGACTGGCCCTCATCCCAGGTTGTCTGGAGGCTGTTGAACAAGCTGAGCAACCCTAATCTAGTCACACTGCTCCAGTCCCAGTAGAGACTCAGTTTATTTGGAGGATTTTATAATTCTGGGACCTACTAGGGCATGTTTGTAAGGCTGAATAATTATTGCCTAGGATTGTTACTCTAAAAGGAAGAGAGAATGGTATCTCTCTACTCAGATAAATGTGTTTTGAATCCAGTGTTCTGATCTCCTTGGTGTCTATGTGAGCAGTTGGACAACTGTTCAGGGGCCCCAGGTGGTGACAGATGCACACGTGTATTTTTGCGATTCAATTGTTCAGAGTGTGTGTGATACATGGGTTTCCTGTGGGTCAGCTAGTAGGCAGCTGACTGTGGGCTACTGAATTTTCTCCAGATGGTGCTTGCAGAGTGAAGGAAACAGAGAGGCTGTGGTGATGACTGCAGGTGGTGAGCTGTGGGTACCAGAACATTTCCCCTGAAAAAAGGAATCTATGGCTTTGGGGATCCCCAACTTGTGCAGATCCTAAATAATCACAGAGACACCCCTCAAGAGAAACACTTATCAGTCAGAGGGAACTTCAGATCAGTCTGTCTGGACCAAGAGAAGGCTACAACAGCACCATGTAAGTCAGTGATGCCAGAACTTTCCCATCTCATTACCATCTACCCTGTTCCAACATGGCCCAAGGAATGAAGATCCAGAGAGGGATAGAGAAGGAACCTTGCAGAAACGGACACATCAATGCTTCCTGGAAGGTCCCCTGGGCCTCAGCAGGGGAGAGGGAAACATTGAATAGGCTGATTGTGAGATGGAGTTGACACTTGACTGACCTGGCCTTGTGAAACCCAGAGTGACAGAATGTATAGAATGGTTGCGAGGTGATGCAGAAAATGAGAATGCAGTGGAGTGTGGGTGAAGACAGCCACTGGAGGAGGATGGAGCCAGTTCATGTTGTATCTGCAATGGTCTCATAATTTGTGTCCCAGAAATTTCATATGATGAAATCCTGACTGCCATGGTTATGGCATCCATAGGCAGCGACTGTGTGAGGTGATGGAGTTATGAGGATTGAGCCTCCTCAATGAGATGAGTGCTTTTATATATAAGAGACACACAGAGCTCCCGAGTCCTTCCCCCCGTTTGAGGATACAATAAGAAGTGTGTGACCAGAAAGGACCTGCGTGACCATGCTGTGGAAATCCATTTCCAATGTTTATAAGTCTGTGATATTTTGTTATAGCAACCCACAAGGGCTAAGACAGCATCCTAACAATCTTTAGACAGTTCAGTATACCTCATGCTATTTGTACAAATGTGTGAAGCACTGATCCTGTCTGGTGTAACTCTGTGACAGTGGGCTGACTGTTCGCAGCTGGCTTTAACAAAGAATCCTGAGGATTCAGTCTTCTTGGTCACATGACCAGAACCATGAACAATTGTCTAATTCTTTGATTCTAATAACTTGACCCAGAATAATTTTCTGTGATTCTTACATAATCTCTTAATGATCTTCTTTTTAATGCCAGCTTCTGCTATTTGTGACTAATTTTAATAGGAGCTTCATTCTCCCAATTGTAGGGGTGAATTTTCTTTTGATTTTTTATTAAATGAAAATAAGAAATATTAGCAAATTACCCTCTTAGATTTTGGCATCTCTACAGAGTCTCTATTTATTTTTTTTCAAGAGGAGACCAATTTCACAGATCATGCATGGAAAAGCTGTAAATTTCAAAGAAGCTTGCTATGGGATAGATCATTAGGACCATCTGAGAGTTGGATCGGATGGATGCGGATTTAGCACTCGTCGCTGATTCGGCATGCCAGGATCTTGGTGTACATGTCAACTTTACGGGAATCCCTGCTCAGGCACTTGAACAGGTTATAAAATGCCAAATGACGTATATCTTCATTGCTGGACACCAGGGATGAGAGTTCTTGCCAGTATATGAGATCCTTGGCCAACTTCAACCTGACTGGAACAACAATCTGAATACCAAAAAAGAAATGACTTCTTATGTGTTTTCTTAGTATTTGCTTATCTTTGTCCCTTTTAAATATCAAATTAAGATTTAGGGAACACATATGAATATAAAACTCTCTAGATATGGATTTAGGAGCCAGCCTATGAGAAAACATTCAGAAATCTAAAAAGTAGAAACATAACTCAAGTTTAGTTTTAACTTTTTCTTTTCTTCCTTCCCACTCTCATCCTTTGATTTGAGGAGAACAGAGAAAGAAGACAAGTGGACTTCAAGAGCAGATGTCCTGGGATACTTTGAGGAAAATGCTGAGCTTGGAAATTGTGTTCTCTAGTTCTCTTACTGTTGAAAATATTTCAACCACCTGTGCCCAGGAAGAGGTGAGTTTTTGGTGGAATTGTGTGCAATACAGGGAAGGATGCACATGTCAAAAATTGCAGTGAAATTCTGATTCCTTTACAGTAGAATATATCACTATGAATGACTAGGCTCCTGCTTTATGTAGTAGCAGTCTAGCATTTAGAAGCCATGAATCTTTTTCCTACAAAATGAGATATTTCAAATCTCCTTATGCATTACAGAGTCATCAATAAAGCAAGTAAGCCCTCTGCAGGATGCTCACCTGGCTGAATCGCCTCTCTATGATTGTTTGAAGTCTGTGTAATTTTTTAAAATTCTCTCTGGCATTTGAAAGGATAGTATCTGAGAGATTTTTCCCAAACTGCAGGTCATGGACTAGATCATACAGAGCATCTCTCCAGAGGTACTGTAACATGAGTATCCACTTAGTAAGGTCTTCATTCTAAGCAAACATAAGAAACAGTCTCATGAAAATAATCATAATTCAGTGGTTTTGGTAACATGTGATCTTTGCTCAGAGTAGCTTACCTAGAAGACTTTTGGTTATTCCTATGTGTATGCAGAGATTTTTGAAGGTAGTAAAAGTTGCAAAATTATAAAATGTAAGCTATTAGTTCACACTTCGCTGATTTATTGAAAATCTGGTTTATTTTAGGAATTAACTCTTCTGATGAGTTCTAATTTACACCATGAATTTTCTTTTTTTCCTCTGAATTTCTACCACTCACTCAGTGAGGTTTTGTTTTGTTTTGTTTTGTTTTTTGGTAGACTGTGGGCCATTGATAAGAGGCTTCTTGGCATTACCTTCCATTTTCATTATTTTATTTATTTATTTATTATGTTTTTTCCCATTTATTTTTATTAGTTTTACTGGTGCACTGGGAACACTCAGTGAGTTCTTTTATGTTTGTATATTTGTGTGAGAGAAATCTAAGTATTTTATGACAAGTCAGTATGTCCCTGCAGTACCTGACCCAGGAAGGAGGCATTCTACCTGTGTCCACATCATTGTCACCCAGTGATTCCTTCATATTAATGAATCAGATGAGTCATTCGTATTGATTTTTGATTGGAAATTTGTTTTATGATATTACAACAAAGAGACAGTGAAGAAGACATGACATTCCTAAACAGGCTTTCTTTCCGTAGTTGAACCCAACACCAGCCCCCATGCTGGTATCAGAAGAGTCTGTCTTGTTGACATGTGTCCGGGCAGAAAATGGCACAGCGTTGTCTTTAGTAACAGCATCCGTGGGATTCACAATGGAGGGTTTTCCCCCCAACTTCACTACTAGTATTAGAATTGAGCATGAAAATCCGGGGGGCTGAAGATCTCTAGTTAATATGCTTGATTTCTTTATAGCCATGAACTGTTTTAGTGGAAAAGAACAGAGAACTCAGTAGGATGAAATATAGTAATGCACATAAAGTGCTTAGTAAAATGTATGGCCATGTAGTAACTCTCAAATAAACTTTAAATTCAAGCTTACTGAAAAATCCCTACTCTTCCTCCTTTTTGATCTTTTCCTTTACTTGGTCATCCTCATTATTACTGACTTTAACAGAGGAAAAGAATTCTGGTATCATTAAGAAAGTTGTAGAGAGAAAAGATAGTATTTTAACAGGGGATGCATGTGAAAATATTTAAAATAATGTTAGGACGAAGGAAAATGCAGGAAATCAGAAAGGAGAGATTATAACGGTGAAAATTTGGAGCTGCCAGTAATCATTGAGGCTTGATATGTAAACTGTGTTGTCCTCAGAACAAGAGCAGTTGTTGTGGTCATGAGAAGCAAAGCAATGTTACATAGGCCACTGTGGGGGAAACTTACAAATTAAAAATAAAAGGTGACAGAGGAGTTGTTGAGAATGATGAATGAAGGAGGTGTCAGAGAAATAGAAGCAGAATCAGGAGAGCCTTGAAAGGCATTCACACTGACTTGAGTGGTGCAGTATAGGACTCCCACGTACAAGTCACTAGTAACAGTGAGTACTCAAAACTGGAGTGTGTTTCTGATATATTCATAAATTTTGCAATCTTATATTTTACAATGGAAGTTCCCATTCATTTCGTGTTTTTGTACAGTATAACAGCTGCAATCCTGTGTCTAATGCATTGCTTAAACTAAACTTGTCTGCAGAGACAATTTATAGGTCTGTTATTTGTTTTGCTACTACAGCTCTTTAGTCATCCCTTGATTTGCTCATTCTTCATCAAGTGCATAATATAATTTCTCTTCAACTGCTTACAGTTCCTCCACCATTTTCTGCATGTACAGTTACCATTACCTCTAATAATCAGAAGCCTGGTAAGCTATTTACTGTCTCATTTGATCTGGTGAAAAACCCAGGTGAAAGACTCACATTCATCTGTTGGGCTTTTTCTCTTTCTTCAGGAGCATGGAGGGGATTGGTGTGGCAGTCACTGGTGGCATTGATATACTCAGGTTTACTCTGGGAATACTTTTTATCCTGAAAGTGATCAGGCAACTAGTTAGGGTAGTTGGGCATTCAATAGATGAACCCATTACAAGAACTTTAACATGTTTGATAGGCATGTAATTTTTTAACTGGGGGGAGAAGGCATCACAAAATTTGAAAGTCACTCTTTTCCTACTTTTTCTATATATTCTCTCTATAAAAATGATTTTACATCTAACATTTCTAAGTTCAAACTATTCCTTTCTCTATTTTATCACTATATATATATATTTTTTTTTTTTTATTTTTTAGTATTTGAACCAAATATAGTACTTTTGTACCAATACTTGGTGCCTCCCAGGTGACGGTAGTGGTAAAAAGCATTCCTGGCAGTTCAGGAGATAAAAGAAGACTCAGGTTTTATCCCTGGTGAGGAGCATCCCTTGGGAGAGGGTACAGCAGCACATTCCTGGACTCTTGCCTGGCGAATCCTATGGACAGAGGAGCCGTTGGGCTATAGTCAGTAGGGTTGCAAAGAGTTGGACACAACTGATGTGACTCAGAATGCATGCATGCACCTATATTTAACCATTTAATCTCTTGTGTACTGTGGTTAGACCAATGTATTACCTTATAAGGAATAATAGGAGTAATGACTCTGACTTTTCTCTGAACCCACTCACTAAAAAGCTTAGTGTTCATCCCAGGTTCAGAATACAATGTTGTTTATGGTGACAAAATGATATGTCAGGAAAACATGGCATAAAGTTATAGGAAATACTAAGCAATGGACTGAGAATAATAAGAATAGAAAAATCTAACTAACACTTTGATAGAGAAAAACTAATCTTACAGCACAATTTATGAACATTTGAATACATTACTTGGAAGATTTGGACAAAAATGGACAGTCAAAAATGGAGGATGACCGCTACAATATTGTAAAGTAATTAGCCTCCAACTAATAAAAATAAATGGAAAAAATAAAAAAAATTAAAAAAGGGAAAAATAAAAATGGAAGTATTCGGAAAAAAAAAATAGAGGATGAAACAATAACTAGTGTTTACAAAAAAGTACGTGAATTTGATAGAAACCTTTAGCACTGCCTTTTATTAGCTGTCTGCTGTATTCTGTGCTCCTTGATTGACATAAAAGAATTAACATACAACTTTCAAATACCTTCATCAGAAAGAGAATAATTGTTTCCAATTGTAAACTCCCCTTCTATTGTAGCTCAAAACCTATTCACTGCAAATCTTAAAACAATAATTTTTAGCATTAAAAAAACTACCAGTATTCGTTTTTCTGACAGGGATCCAGCTTTTTTAAACGTTTTCCCTCCACCCAGTTCACTGCAGAGCAGTTCTCATTTATTGGCTATTTACTATGAGCCTGGAGAAGAAAGCCTAGAGAGACCCTGGAGGACCAGAAAATCATCATTCTTCCTTTTCCCCAATCCCACCTAAAAGTGCTTTAGTCAGGTAGTATTATGGACTGAATGGGTATTCTTCAAATTCATGTGTTAGAGCCTGAACTGCCAAAGTACTGTGTTTTGAAAAGGGTTCTGACTTTTTGGCACGCCATGGTCTATAGCCCACCAGAATCCTCTGTCCATGGGATTTCTCAGGCAAGAATACTGGAGTGGCTTGCCGTTCCCTCCTCCAGGGAATCTTCCAGACCCAGGGATAGAACCCAGGTCTCTCCCATTGAAGGCAGATTCTTTACCTTCTGAGCCACCAGCAAAGCCCATTAAGGTTAAATGAGCTCTTAGGATACAACACTCATCCAATAGGTTTAGTGTCTCCATGAAGCGAAACACCAGATAATTTTCTTTTCTGTCTCTGTGTCTGTGTGTCCTTTCCTCTGTCTGTCTGCCCCACTCCCCACCCTGTGTGAGGACGCACGGAGAAGCCATCCTGGGAAGAAAGAGTTCTTACCAGAACCTCACCTTGATGGTGCCCAGATCTGGGATCTACCCCCAGAAATGTGAGGAAATAAATTTCTGGTGTTTATTCCACTGAGTCTAAAGTATTCCTTTATGGCATTCCTAGCTGATAAATACAAAATCATTTATTTTGGAAATTTAAAAAAGAAAATGAATGAAAGGAAATTGACACAATTGTTGAACTTCTTAGGAAACTTTGAGATTTCACAAAACTGGTCCTTTCTTCGATTTCCACATCTAATGGGCTGACAGCGTCTTTAACCTAGAGAGTGTTTTATTTGAAGTTTGGTTGACGCAGCCCTCTTGTTGAAAGGACAGTATGGCCCAGTCACTTACACCACGGTCCTTCTGGGAGCCTGGAGGTCAACAGTCCATGGGGTTGCAAGTGTCAGACATGATTAGCAACTAAACCACCACCACCACAGTACTTACAAACTCATTGAACATTATTGTGGAAAGGTTATGCATGTCGTGGGACAGCCTGGAGGCACGACTAAAGGTTTTTTTAAGGAACTTCAAGGGGACACCAAACACGTCAGGACCGCAGGACGGGCATAAATTGTCTTGGCACAGGAGCACATTTGACATGACCAGCAGCAGGAGCAGGCAGGACACTGCTAAAATAAAAACATGAACCATTCTGAGATGATAAGGTCACCTGAGGTTATCAAATTCATCCTGTGGAGGGAAGCCTTCTCTTTCCCTGTTGCTCTGAGCAGGAGTTGGTGCTGTAGTAGCTGGGGTGGGGAAGAAGGAGAGCCTTCTGTGTGAATTTAGATGGATGATGATATTTGCACAGGCAGATAATTGGAGAAGTAAGTTACTCCCTGCATTTTTGTATTGCTCCCTGAAGTGCTTCTGTGGTCTGCAAACATTTGCAACTTAATTCTGAGCAGTAGTCTTTAGGCCATTATTTTAAGACACTTTAATGTGGGGACTCTGCAGACTCTGACCAGCGTGGTCCTCTAGGAGTTTTCAATTTTTTCACTCTACATTGACTAGTGCTTGAATTTTAGACACTGAAATGACAAGAAGTGTACAGTTGATCTGTGTGGTTTACCATCACTCTGGGGTAAGAGTAAACACATGACTGACTGATCGCCACTATTGAGTACAGAGAGAATACTAAGAGAAAAAGGATACTGTACCTTGGATCTGCTAACTCACCTTCATAACCACATGCATGTCTTTGATATTTTGCAAAAAGCTTTAAAACATCCTAAAAGTTGTGTTTCACAGTAACCCTGTGAGATAGTGTTCATCTTCACTGTGTTCATCAAGTTAATTTAAGGAAGATGCAATGTCTTGGAGAGGGCAAATAATTTTCCCTGGTCCCGTTATTAGCAGATGGAGGTGAGTGGGCACCAATACAGTCATCTGTTCACTTCCTGATGTCACATCAAACATGCCTGTGGGCTCTCGGTCTGCATGTGTGTAACCAGGACCACATCAGAAGCTGTGATGTCTCAGCTTAAAGCAAAAAAATCTTGTCTTTTACTGCCGAACAAAAGTGACCCTAGAGCATTGGTTTCATCCACTGGTTATGCTCTGTCTATAAAACACTCACTGTTAAAGTCTTTGACAGTTATCAGTGTGGGGGCCTGGTTCTCCCGGCTAGATGTTCTTCTAGGCAACGTGACAGCTCTTCTACTTTTATGCATCCTTAATCTTCTCATTAGGTTTGTTTCTTCAAGACAATGACAGGTAAATCTCCAGATGGTCATCCAAGAATCTTACCTGCTCATCACCCAGGACCCCGTCACTGGCTCTGCGGACATGCCTGGCCTTTCCTGACTGTGCTGTTTCAGGGAGAAAATCCATCTGTCTGATCGGGAGCACATCCTGAAAACCATGGGGCTGAGTTTTCGAACCATCTCCAAACATCTCCTCTTTGATAGGAGAACTAGACCTTCATGCTTCAATGATTTACTGTAATTTTTCAGAAATTATTCCGGGCCCTACCTTTGGCCAACAGAAGCATAAAATCATAGACACTTGTAAGCATGATTTTAATATTACTTTTCCTGTCTGTCCTTTGTCAGTAAGCAGAATTTAAGATGGAGTGAGCAAGAATTGTGTCTGGACAAGAGAATTTGATAAAACAGACATTTTCATCCTGAATGAGATCTGAAAATGATTCTTTCTCCAATTTACCAGAAGAGTGATAATTTAATGAAGGATAAGATATCAGCATTTACTAGGTTTTCTCTGCTCTTAGTTAGTTTAAAGGGGCATGGTACCTAAGAATAAAATGGTTATTTAAAATTAGGTGGTGAAAATCAAAGAACTGGTTCTTAAAAAGAAGACATATAAGTTGGAGAAATTTGGGATTATCTCTCTCACCAACTAAAGAGACTTTTGTGACAGGCAAGGAGAATAATAGCTTGTATAATATAGACGTATTTGTCTGCATATATTTCTGTGCATGTATACATGTGCTATGAATAAATATATGCTTAATTCCTACATGGAACTTTGGACCTTATAAAATTCAATTTTATAAGAGGCAGTAAATATAAAAGAATACCCTAATTCCTAATGTAATTGGTCATTTGTTGGTAGATGACAAAATATATGATTTTTTTTTCTGTTAAAGTGTTATTTGTGTGTTTCCTTTGATAGCACATATGTTAAAAAACTGGAATAATACTGAGAAGATTAGCATGGTCCCTGCCCAAGGAAGACACACAAATTTGTGAAAACTTCATATTTTTTCTCTAACAAATTTGAAGGGTGCAATGGGAAGGAAGGTGGGAAAGAGATTCAAGAGCGAGGGGACATAGGTATCCCTATGGCTGATTCATGTTGATGTTTGGCCGAAAGTAGTAGAGTATTGTAAAGCAATTACCCTTCAAATAAAGATCAATAAATTTAATTATTAAACCTGTTATTGGGGATCATATAACAGGTTCAGATATTCATTGTATGACTAAAGAAGATATGACTGGAAACTGAAGGTGTAAATTATCATTGGTTAGTGATTCATTAATTTTATAGTTGAATGAGAAAAGTAAGCTAACAAACACTACTGTCTGTGACTCAGTGTCACAGCAAGCTATAATCCTTGTCTGCGTTCGCGTTTAGGTGGTATAGTGCCCAGACTTTGAAACTGAGGCTGTTCCCAGAAGTGCACAGTCATGAGTTCTCTTCAGGGTTTCTGTTCCTGATGCTGGAGGCTTCTGTTCACTGGTCCACTAAGTCCGAAACTTTCTCTCCTGAGCATTCTCTGGTTCTGTCATGTGCACAAGTCTTTGTATTTTGGCTGTCTAATTTGATTCTCTTATTCTTTTGATCAGACTACCAAGTCTCTTTACGATTTACTTTCAGACCTTTTTGGACTTTGATTTTTCTGATGCTCATTAGTGTATTTGCTTCCATGTCTACCTCTCTGAGTAGTTCTCAGTATCTACATATACGATACCCTATTTGCTTACAGTCTGGATTTTAGCGTTCAGCATCAGCATATTTTTATGAGCTTCGTTTTCCTTCTGGTGATGTTTCTGGTATACAGCTTAAGCTGGTTGGCTCCCATCTGGCTTGTTCGTGTTGTCTCCAAAAAACTATGCTTTCTTTCTAGGCAATACTGTCCCTTTCATTTGATACCATTGCTAATTTTCAGTGATTTTAGTTCTTGCTTCATAAGCTTTGTCTTTCTCAATTTACTGTATCTTGAGTGCCATGTGTCTCTATGTTGATATTACTATTTTATTTTATTTTGTTAATTTTAATTGGAGGCTAATTACCTTATAATATTGTATTGGTTTTGCAATATATTGACAGGAATTCGCCATAGGTGTACATGTGTTCCCCATCCTGAACCCCCTTCCCATCTCCCTCCCCATCCCATCTCCCTCCCCATCCCATCCTTCTGGGTCATCCCATTGCACCAGCCCCGAGCACCCTGGACAGTTCATCGAAACTTGACTGGCGATTCGTGTCACATGTGATAATATACATGTTTCAATGTCATTCGCCCAAGTCAGCCCGCCCTCGCTCTTTCCCACAGAATCCAAAAGACTTCTATACATCTGTGTGTCTTTTGCTGTCTCACATACAGGTTTATCCTTAACATCTTTCTAAAAAGTCCATATATATATATATATGTTAGTATGCTGTATTGGTGTTTTTCTTTCTGGCTTACTTCACTCTGTATAATAGACTCCAGTTTTATCCACCTCATTAGAACTGATTCAAATCTATTGTTTTCAATGGCTGAGTAATATTCCATTGTGTATATGCACCACAGCTCTCTCGTCCATTCGTCTGC
This sequence comes from Muntiacus reevesi, assembly GCF_963930625.1. NCBI lineage: Eukaryota > Metazoa > Chordata > Mammalia > Artiodactyla > Cervidae > Muntiacus > Muntiacus reevesi. The sequence continues at coordinate 35,565,757 of NC_089268.1, forward strand.
TGATGGGCATCTAGGTTGCTTCCATGTCCTGCCTATTATAAACAGTGTTGCAATGAACATTGGGTACACATGTCTCTTTCAATTCTGGTGTCCTCGGTGTTTATGCCCAGCAGTGGGATTGCTTGGTCATCTGGCAGTTCTATTTCCATTGTTTTAAGGAATCTCCACCCTGTTTTCCATAGTGGCTGTAATACTATTTTAAATAAATATCAACCTAGTATACCAGAGAATTAAGCGGAATAAAATTACATAGTATTGGTGATAATACAGTCTCCCAAGTTATAATCCAGTAATGCTCCCAGTTTTAAATGACTTTCTCCCCATGTATTATTGAGGTCCCCTACTCACTGCTTACTAGGCGTTTCAATTTTGAAATAGAATGTAGAAAACAATGGAGTGGAAAATTCTGAAAATCACTTTGGATTTTAGATGCCTCAAGATTAAGTATGTAATGATTAGGTTTTTATAGTTAGTAGGGCTATTTTCTGGGCACAGACAGCTCAGTGTAGGGTGATGGCTATTGAGTGAAGGATGTATACTGTGAACTTCAATCACCAGACAGGTGATTGGAAATAAAGAAAAGGAATGCCAGGAAGACAGAGGCTTCTGTTTTGGAAGGTATAACTTAAAGTGTCTCTCATCTACAGTCTGATCTTCATATTTTTCAAAACACTTACTCTTCCTTTGCTCCTTTAAATATTTGAGTTGTTTGATTTTTTTTTCTACTGAGTTGCATGAATCTCTTATATAAACTTGATATGAAACCCTTACCAAATATGTGATTTGCAAATATATTTCTTCTCATTCCATACGTCACCATTTAATTTCATATATGGCTTCTTTTGCTATGCAGAAGGATTTGAGTTTGATGTTGTCTCACTCTTATTTTTCCAGCTCTTGCCATTGCTTTTGATGATTGACATGTTTGAGCTGCTTGTATTTTGGAAAGTGATCTTTTATCAGTTGTTTTATTTGCTATTATCATCTCCCATTCTTACCAAAAGACACAGACTGGATGAATGGATTAAAAACAAGACCCATGTATATGCAATCTACAAGAGATCCACTTCAGTCCTAGAGATACAAACAGACTGAAAGTGAGAGGATGGAAATAGATATTCCATGCAAATGGAAATCAAAAGAAAACTGGATTGGCAATTCTCATATCAGAAAAAATAGACCTTAAATAAAACTATTATAAGAGATAAAGAAGGACACTACCAAATGATCAACGGTCAGTCCAAGAAAAGCACAAAACAATTTTAAATATTTATGTAGCCAACATAGGAGCACCTCAGTACATAAGATAAACACTAACTGACACAAAAGGGGAAATTGACAGTATCACAGTAATAGCAGGGCATGTCAACACCGCACCTATACCAATGGGGCAGATAAGTAAAACAGAAAATTAATAAGAAAACATAAGTCTAAAAGGAAATATTAAAGCAAACAGACCTAATTGATATCTTCAGCACATTCCATCCAAACGCAGAATACACTTTCTTCTCAAGTGCACATGGAATATTTTCCTCATCTTGGGTCACATATCAAACCTCAGTAACTTTAAGGAAATTGAAATTATATCAAGCATTTTCTCTGACCTCAACACTATGAGACTAAATATAGATTAAAGTAAAAAGAAACTTTAAAGAAAACAAACACATGGAGATTCAACAACACATTTATTAATAATAAACAGGTTACTGAAATAATAAGGGAAATCAAAACATTCCTAGAAACAAAGAAAAATGAAAACATGATGATTTAAAACCTATAGGATGCAACAAGAGCAGTTCTAAGAGGGAAATTTATAGTAATACAAATCCTACCTCAAGAAACACATTGAATAGACAACCTAACTTCACATATCTTTAACTCTTTTAAAATTTCTCTTATCAATATCTTAAAGGTTTTGTATAAAATCTTTCAACACCTTGCTTAAGTTTATTTCTAAGTGTTTTATCTTTTATTGATGCAATAGTAAATGGGCTTGTTTTCTTTATTCAATATCTGATAGTTTGTTGTTGATTTATATGTAGGCAACAGAGTTTTGTATATTGGAATATAGTAAACACAATGTATGCTACATCTTTAAAGAATAGACATTTTCCCACAAATAAGACATATAGATGGTCAAGAGATATATGACAAGATGTTCAGCTTTGCTAATAATCAAAGGAAATGGAGATCAAAAGCACAAGAGATATCACCTCTTACCTGTTTGAACGGCTAGTACCAAAAATGTAAGAATTGGCAAATCCTGTATAGGATTGAGGAAAAAGGAGTGCTTATGCACTGTTGGTAGGGATGCATACCAGTGCAACTCCCATGGGAAAGTACTGTGGAGGTTCCTCCAGAAATTTAAAAGAGAACTATTATGTGATCCATTATCCCACTACTGGATATAGAGTCAAAGGAAGTGAAATAATTGTCTCAGAGATCTGTATTCCCATGTTCATTGCAGCATTATTCACAGTATCTTGGTATGGGAACAAGCTGAGTATCTTTCAACATGTGAGTGGATTAAAAGAATGTGATGTGACACATATAGGTAAATATTATTTAGCCATTAGAAAAAGAAAGAAATCCTTCCATTTATGGCAACATGGATGAAATTGGAAGACATTATACTAGATAAACTAAGTCAGACTAAGAAAAATACAACATGATTTCAATTATAAGGAATCTCAAAAAACAATAATCTCTGTGAGAGTGGACATAATCGAGTGGCATAGCGCCAGAACGTACATGACTTTCAGTAAGCTCTGGGTGTCAGGGATGGACAGGGAAGCCTGACATGCCACATTCCATGGGGTCACAAAGATTCGGACATGACTGAATGACTGACTCAACTGAAGACAATGGAACTTACCTGTGTTCTCCTCAAGAAGCAAAATTTAAACAGGTGCGATGATGGCAATGTTACTTTATAGAAAGGGAAACTCGTTTCTAATACATTCACAAATGGGGATGGACAAGATGATGGATGGGTAGGTGGGAGTGGGGTACACCTCTCTCCACGATGCATTAAGAAAGTCTAAAGACACAGCAATTCTCACTGAAGACCAGGTGAATATGGCAGGACTCCCTGACTACTGAGAAGGAATATCTGGATCCACACAGAACTCGGTAGGACAAAGGAAAGGAGGGATGAGGATGAAGGGGAAAGAAGGAGGAGAGCATGTGGGACCAGTCTGCACCTGGGGCTGAGGGAGCTAAAGCGCAGAGGAGAGATCCCCACATCCATGGCCGTCCACTGGAATGGGGGAGTCATTTGAAGCTGTTGGGGAGTGAACTAACTAACCTGTGACCGTCTGAAAGGAGTGAGAACCACATAGACAAGCCATGCTGCTGCCTTTCATACCTCGGACAGGGTTGTAAGTCCACTGGTGTCCACGGAAGCTGGGAGCTGGAGCCATGGGGATTGCAGAATGATCCCAGGGTGAGGACTCCTGTTGACCTTGGGGAGTCAGCCGGACGGGATGGGATGGAGGAAATCTGCTGCATCGAATGCTTCTTAAGGAAAGCCACGAGACCATAAAAGTAGGGTTCAACTGCCTGTGGAGTAGAGCTATCTTTTTCTCCATGGTGGTACCTGTACGTTGAGCAATAGAGAAGACTTCAGTGAGGGTGGTCCTTGAGTGCCTGATGCACTAAACAATGGAGAATTTTGAATGTCTATATACCATACCCTACCCTATTATCTGTCTAAATTGTGGTTTTTAGAATCGTAATTTTTTTATTAACTTAAATTTCTTCTGGTAGATTTTCTGGTTTATAAATTAAGTAAATTCCTCACATCCGGCTCGTTCTTGGTATTTCAAGAAACTTTGAGAACCTTCCTTCCTCTCAAGGCTATACTGTCCTTTACTTTACTACCATTGCGTATATCCCGTTCTTTCACTTTTTGCCTAAATATTCTATGTCTTTCTCTATTCACTATCACTTTGGTAGTATGTGTCCCTATGTTGCTTTTAATATTTATAATAAATTATTAGCCCAATGCAGTAGAGAATCAAAAGGACTACAGGTTCAACACTAGTAGCAAATTACCCCCAAATTATAATCCATTAATGCTCCCATTTGAAACTGATTTTCAATCAATATATTAGTGACGTCTCTTAACTCATTTCCCCTACTAGTTGCCACAAATTTGAAATGAAATATAGAAAACAATGGAGTGGTAAACTCTGGAAATTACCTTCCTTTTGATATGCCTCATTAGTAAGTATGCAAATATTAGTTTTGGGGTATTTTTTTGTATGTTTGTTTTTTTCCCCCAGTGTGGCTATTCTTAGTACATATTATAGCTCACTGTGGGGTTACTTCTATTGACTGAATAATGTACACTGTGGACTGTAATTGTCAAACAAGCGAATGGAGATGAAGAAAGTAATGCCAGGAAGGCACAGGCTTTTGTTGTTCTATAAGGAAAACCTTGCTGTGTCTCTCATCTACAGTCTAATCTTCAGATTTATTGAAACTCTCACTTTTCTTATGCTCCATTAGAAATTTGGATTATTTGGTGTTTTTTGCCCTTGAGTTGTATGTTTCATGCATTTTTGGATATTAAGCCCTTATGAAATATATGTTTTTGAAATATCTTCTGTCAGTGTGTAAATTGCCATTTGATTTTGTTGATGTTTCTTTCTTTGGAATTTGATGTGGTCCCACTTGTTTGTTTTTGCAGTTGTTGCCTTTGCTTTTAGTGTGAAACCCAAAAACTCATTGCAAAGGCCAATGGCAAGAAGGTTACCTCAATGTTTTCTTCTAGGGGTTTAATTACTTAGGTCTTAGGTTCAACTTTTTAATCCCTTTTTAGTTGATATCTGTGTATGGTAAAAAACAGGGGCACAGTTTCATTTTTTCATAGGACTATCCAGTTTTCCCAGTGCCATTTTTGAAAAGTTTGTCCTTTCCCCACTGGATATTCTTGGCTCCTTTTTCATAAGCTAACTGACAATATATGGGTGTGTGTTTCTTTCTGGCTTTGTTGTTCTGTTCTGTTGATCTATGAGTCTGTTTTCGACCAGTCAATAAATATGAAGCATGTTTCCTTTTGTGTCTTTTAAACATTTCTTTCATGAATGACTTGAATATTTTCATACATAGATCTTTCAACACCTTGCCTAAATTTATTGCTAAGTATATTTCTGATGCAATTATAAATGGAATTATTTATATTTCTGCAATTTTTAGGTGTATGGATAGGTACCTGAGTTTTATATATTCAAATACAATATGCAAAATGCGTGCTATTTTTTTATGGAATAGACATTTTTCCCCCCAAATAAGACACACAGAATGCCCAAGAAGTATATGACAAGATGCTCAACATCACTATCAGGGAAGTACAAATCAAAAGTACAACACATACCACCTCACTCCTGTTTAAATGGCTTTAACCAAAATGTAAGAAATAAGTGTGATTGAGGATGTGTAGAAAATGGAGGTCTTAATGGATTATTGGTAGGAATGTATATTGTTGCAACTCCCATGGAATACCTTCAAGAAGTTTCTCAGGAAATTTCACACTTCTGGATATATATTCATTTCTGAATATATATTGAAAGGGAATGAAATAATTATCGCAAAGAGAAATCTGCACACTCATATTCACTGCATCAATATTGACAGTAGCCTGCTGCTACTGCTGTTGCTGCTAAGTCGCTTCAGTTGTGTTTGACTCTGTGTGATCCCATAGACGGCAGCCCACCAGGCTCCCCCTACCCTGGAATTTTCCAGGCAAGAACACTAGAGTGGGTTGCCATTTCCTTCTCCATCACAGTAGCCTAGAAACAGCCTATTATAGGAACAATCTAAATATCTGTCAGCATGTGAAGAGTAAAATAATGCAATGTGATCTTATAATGAATTTTATTTAGCCATTAAAAAAGAAAGAAATTCTTCCATTTGTGGCAGCATCGATAAAATTGGAGGGCCTTATGCTAAGTGAAATAAGTTAGAGAAAGACAGATACTATATGATCTTAATTGTAAGAAATCTAAAAAAATAAAAATAAAAAGTAGAACTCAAAAACAGCATATGAAAGTGATTGCCAGGGCTTGGAAAGTGGAGGAAATAGGAACAGGTTGTAAAAGGTTATACATTTTACCATATGAAAATTATAAGGTCTGAGAACCTAATGTGTAGCATGATGACTATAACTGATAAAATTGTGTTGTTTAATTGGTGCTTTCTAAGAGAGTAGAACTCAGGTGTGGTCTCTTCAAAAAATAAAAGGTAAACATGTCAGATGATGGCTATGTTACTTAAGTTAATAGAAAGGGAAACTGTTTTCTAATACATGTGTAAATGAAAGCCAGCACTATGGCAGAGGGGCAGGTGGAAATGGCAAGTGTACTGGAGTGGGTTGCCATTTCCTCCTCCAGAGAAGCTTGCCGACCCAGGGATTGAACCATCTCCTGTGTCTCCTGCATTGCAGGCAGATTCTTTAGCTGCTGAGCCATCAGGGAAATCCTAACAAAACTATCATATGAACTAGAAATTCTACTATTGGGCATAAACCCTGAGAAAACCATAATTCAAAAAGACACATGTACCTCAAAATTCATTGCAACAGTGTTTACAGTAGCCAGGAGATGGAAGCAATCTAGATTTGCACTGAGAGAGGAGTGGATAAAGAAGTTGCAATACATCTATACAAGGGAATTTTAATTAACCTTAAGAAGAAACAAATTTGGGTCACTTAAGCTGAGGTGGATGAAACTACAGCCTGTTATGTAGAGTGAAGTAAGTCACAAAGAGAAAACCAAATATTGTATGTTAATGTATATAATGGAATCTAGAAAAATGGCACTGGTTAGCCTATTTTCAGGGCAGGAAGAAAGGCACAGACAGAGAACATGTTTGTGGAAACAACAAGGGAGGTGATACAAGTTGAATTGAGAGTAGCATTGAAACACAGTATATTACCAAATGAAAAATAATAATAGATAGGCTAGCGGGAAGTTGCTGTATGGCACAGGACGCTCACCCCGTCTGTGTGACCACCTGGAGAAGTGGGATGGGGTGCGTGGTGGGGGGACTCAAGAGGGAGGGGGGATATGTACACTTATGGCTGACTCACATCATTGTACAACACATTTTAAAGAAATTATACTTCATTAAAAACAAATTAAAAAAATAATATATACATCTGTCGAATTCTCGTGTTATATACTTTAAATATCTTACGGTTTTATTTGCCAATTCTGTCTCAAACAATACTCTGCTTGCTAGTCACTATTCATGACATTTGATTCATATATGTTTTGTCTACATAGGAAAAAAAAAAACTCTGCAGTATCTACTGAGAAAGGCAAAATGGAGACTTTTTTGATGCTTAAATATCACTTAAGCAAAAGGATTAATAATTAAGTAGTTATCAGTGGATGAGTAGCCCCACAGCCTCACAACCAAAAAAATAAAACTGCTAAAAAAAGAATTACTGGTATCTTTCCAACATATTGGTTTTACGTATGAACCTTGGAGTCCTATAGCCCTTGTACATACTTCACTCTATCACTCGCTAGCCCTGAATCTTTAGGCAAGCTTCATTTTACTTTTCTCCATAATACCATTCAAACTAGTATCTACCTCATGGAGTTGCATAAGAATTAATGAAGATGATGCAAAAAAAAATTTTTTTTCAGAGAAAGACCAGAAGAAGATAAATGCTTGACCAATATTTATCACTTCACATTTTCTTATTGTGTAGTTACAATGAGGGAGCCTTGTCAAGCAAAACCAGCAACTGGGCTGTGTAGTGAAGGGCTCAGCCTCACCGAAAGGGAAGTCTGGACTTTGCCCTTGTTTCCTGGGAGCTCCTCTCTAAACCCTTATGTTGATTCATCTGACAAAGGGTGACTAAAAGTGTCAAAGGTTGACACTGACAGAAGTGCTTTTGTTTATTGAGGGTCTTGGGCCAGCCTGATAGAGATGTCAACAGTGTGATTTAGAGTAAATACTTTGGCCCAAAAGACTGATTTGATTCAGGATGGTGGTTTTGGTCATACAGTATCAGCTGTACCTCTAGAGAGGTTTGAGCCTGAGACCAGCTATATGGACCATCAATCATGCCTTGGCTGTGGAGCCCCAGTAAAAACTCTGGACACGGAGCCTGGAGTGAGCTCCTATGTCTGCAAATCCTCACTGCTGGCACATCGGTGCTGGGAACACAGAGCTGCCCATGACACACTGGGAAGAGGAAACCAAAATTCCATGTCTCACATTTCCTTTGACTCTGCCCTATATGACTTTTCCTGGGCAGTTTTTTATCTGTATCTTTTAAAAAGCTGCAATCCTCTGAGTGTATAACAAGAGAAAATCATACTTTGTAAAGATACATGCACCTCAGTGTTCCTTGCTTCATCAGGGCTTCCGTGGTGGCTCAAATGGTAAAGAATCTGACTGCAGTGCGGGTGACCTGGGTTCGATCCCTGGGTTTGGAAGATCCCCTGAAGGAGGGGATGGCAACCAACTCCAATCTTCTTGCCTATTATTGTCCACGGGGTCTGCTCCCATGGATAGATGTGCCTGGCAGGCTACAATCCATGGGGTCGCAAAGAGTCGGGCACGACTAAGTGACTAAGCATAGCGGTGTTCATTGCATCACCATTTACAATAGCCAGAACATGGAAGCAACCTAAGTGTCCATTAACAGAGAAATGGGCAAAGAAGATGCAGTGCAGATATATAATGTAATGTTACTCAGTCATAAGAAGGAACAAAATAATGCAATCAGAAGCAATATGGATGGACCTGGATATTGTCATACAAAGTGAGGTAAGTCAGAAAGAGAAAGGCAAATGCATATGATATCACTGATACATGGAATATTAAAAAAATGGTACAAATGAACTTATTTACAAACAGGACGAGAGTCACAATGTAGAAAATTATCTTATGGTTCCAGGGGCAAGTAGGGAGGGATGAACTGTGACATTGGGATTGACATGTAAACACTTATATAAGATAGATGACTAATAAGGACCTATTGTATAGAAGAGGAAGCTCTACTCAACTCTCTGTAATGACCTACTTGAGTTCAGTTCAGTTCATTTGCTCAGTCATGTTCGACTCTTTGCGACCCCTTGAACCACAGCACGCCAGGCCTCCCTGTCCATCATCAACTTCCAGAGTCTACCCAAACTCATGTCCATTGAGTTGGTTATGCCACCTAACAATTTCACCCTCCGGCATCCCCTTCTTCTCATGCCTTCAATCTTTCCCAACATCAGGTCATTTCAAATGAGTCAGGTCTTTGCATCAGGTGGCCAAAATATTGGAGTTCCAGCTTCAACATCACTCCTTCCAATGAACATCCAGGACTGATCTCCTTTAGGATGGACTGCTTGGATCTCCTTGCATTCCAAGGGACTCAAGTGTCTGCTCAAACACCATAGTTCAAAAGCATCAGTTCTTCAGCGCTCAGGTTTATTTACAGTCCAATTGTCACATCAACACATGACTACTGGAAAAAACATAACTTGACTAGATGCATCTTTCTTGAGAAGTAATGTCTCTGCTTCTTAATATGCTGTCTAGGTTGGTCATGATTTTCCTTCCAATGAGGAAACATCTTTTAATATCATGGCTGCAATCACCATCTGCAGTAATTTTGGAGCCCAAAAATAAAGTCAGCCACTGTCCAGCTTCACCATCTACTTGCTATGAAGCGATGGGATTGGATGCCATGACCTTAGTTTTCTGAATGCTATGATTTAAGGCAAGTGTTTCACTCTCCTCTTTCACTTTCATCAAGAGGCTCTCTAGTTCTTCCTCACTTTATGCCATAAGGGTGGTGTCATCCGCATATCTGAGGTTATTGATATTTCTCCAGCAGTTTTGATTCCAATTGTGCTTCATCCAGCCCAGTGTTTCACATGGCATACTCTGTATATAAGTTAAATAAGCAGGGTGACAATATACAACCTTGACAAGCTCCTTTTCCTTTTTGGAATCTGTTGCTCCATGAGAAAAGAATCTAAACAAGAGTGGATATAACTATATATATACAAGTTATTCACTGTTCAACAAAAACTGACATTTATAGCATTGTAAAACAATTATACCTCAGAAAAAATAAAAATGAATTAAAAATAAATCAAAGATATGGAACAAACCATAACCACATCTATAACAGCGTTCAGTGAGCTCTTGGAGTCCAGCTGATTATGGAACACAAGAATGGTCTTGGGGGATCCCCAAACTTGTAATTGCTATCTGAAGTGAATAAAGTCTTGAGGATTTTCCACTCTGAAATTTGGGTCCATCAAAGGCCCCTTTCTACATATGCGTAGTCGTGATATCATCATATGGGTCAAATGGTACATTGTCTAAGAACTAGTAATTAACTCCTATTTCAAATAGGTACATGTATAGGACGGGGGAGATTCCTCAGTGACTGAAAACCAAGGAAGACCCTGGAGATACTCATATACTGTTGTGAAGTCCATCAAGGGGTTTGTCATCTCAGGCCCTCCACCCGGGGCTGCTGGTCCTCACTCAGCTCCCTTAGTCCTCGGCTCCCTATCAGCACACAGAGCATTCAGTGGCATGAGGCACTGGGTCACCTCAGACCAGTCAGTCTCCTCGTTGGGTGCCGTGGTCTAAATGCTGGTGTTCTTCCAAAATTCATATGCTGAAAACCTAATCCCCAAAGTGATGATTTCAGGAGGTGGGACCATTGGAAAACGATTAGGCCATGAGGGCAAAGCCCACATGAATGGTATTAGGGCTCTTGTGAAAGAGGCCTGAAATACTTGCTCATCCCTTCTCTTCAGGGATATGTCCTGGAAGAGGCCCGCACTCACTCCACCATGCTGGCACCCATATCTTGGACTTCTAGCCTCCAGAACAGTGACAAATAATGTGGTTTATAAACCACCCAGCCTCTGGCATTTTGTAACAGCAGCCTGCATGCACTAAAACACTGGACATGGTTAAAGGGGTGGGGGGGTGGATTGTCAATCTTGTTTTCCCATCCAAGGTCATGAATATGGAACAGGTAGCATAGATATTCATTTGCAAATAAAGTGTCACATGATAACATATTCCCTATAATTGCACATTTCTTTCAAATTGTACTTCTTTGACATGCTCACCTGGGAACATATTTTCTTAGAGGTAATTAACATTTATACCTATAGATTGTGGATTGTATGTGATCAGTTGAGGCCTTAAGAGCAAAGAAACAAGTTTCTCAAAATAAAAGCAATTCAGCCTGAAGACGGTACCATTACTGGTAGCCCAAGCTCCAGCCTGTCAGCCTAAAGATGAGGCATTTGGACCCTAAGGCCTGTCAGCAGGCTCTCATCAGAATCTTAGCATTACTACTCTTTGTCTTGGAAAACATACTTCACTTCTCTAGGGCTTGGTTTTCTCAACTGGAAAAAGAGAATTAGAGTAGAAAATTCTTTACCTTTCCAAAGATTATGCAAATCTCTGTATAAAACATGATTCCAAACTGAGGTTTGTTCTTTTTACTGAAAAGAAAATTATCGACTGGTTGAGCAGCTTCCCTGTTTGGATCTCTTCTACTTCTCATTATTGCTCTATCTCACAATGTATTTCTCTGGCTTGGCTTTAAGAGCAAATCATTGATAGAAATAACTACTTGACTGTCATGGAACATTACTTTTATCTTTGATCTTCCATTGAAAAGCAGGTGTTGTAGTTCAGTACACTAGTGAGAGAAACTATTTCTAAATGTGAGCATGTCACCTTGAGAAGTTTGCTGTGTGTAGTTGCTCTGTCGTGTCAAACACTTTACGACCCCATGGACTGATGAACCCTTGGACTATAGCCAGCCAGGCTCCTCTGTTCATGGGGATTCTCTAAGAGAGAATACTGGAGTGGTTTGACATGTCCTCTTTCAGGGCTCTTCCTGACCAGGGATGGAGCCTAGGTCTCCTGTACTGCAGGTGGACTCTATACTGTCTGAGCTGCCAGCTCCTAATAAAATGGATCATAAAGTATACAGAAGAAGAGTGATTTGTCTACTTTTGTTTCCTTCGACAGTGGGTTTTTTCCCTAGGTAACATAATTCCCATTTCAATTTACCTGAATGCTATCTAGAAAGCAAATTCTCTCTAAAAGAAAGGCATTAACACAAAGGGAACTTTTTATGGAATAGCAGATAAGATTTTGTCCAGTTGTCAGTTTATCCAAAATACCAGAGGTTGGCTATTTGTTTTTAATTATAATATTTACCTCAGAGAGTACAAATGGCTGGCCAGTTTCTGCCATGTTTGATACTCAATAAAAGGTAACTTCAGGGCAGTTGGCATACCCATGTAGGCCCAGGGGAACTGAATTAAAGGAGTGGGGATTGGTGTTGTTCAGATAATTAACTATAATATAAGTCAGAGTGTGGTCAGAGAGATAAAAATGGTGAGAATGAAATTAGGAAGCCATAATTAGAAAGACGGTACTTATATCAAGGAAAAGTAGGTAACAATTCATCAAGGAGGTGAATTTCTTTTCTACCATCAAAGAGAGATTAGGTTTTTGTGTACTATGTAAGATTTTGGATTTTTAGACTTTCCATAAAGTATTTTTTATCTGTCATGATCAGAGACTACAGCGAAGAAACTGAATCCTCTAGTGACGTTAAGAATCCTATGGTAAAAATAGACTCAAGTGGCAGGTTCAGAACACTGTCTCTAGTTCTGTCCTATTCAGCCTTTTAGACAGTGACTCAATTATCACATTATCTTAGGACAGGAAACTATGAGGGCTAGTGTTGTGGAATAAAAGACTGAAAATTCAGTGCTTTGCGTCTAATAGGGTGACAATTAAAAGCAAATGCATCCACAGTTCTGTGAATGAAAGTCGCTAAGTCGCGTCCAACTTGTGACCCATGGACTCTACAGTTCATGGAATTCTCCAGGTCAGTATACTGGAGTGGGTAGCCTTTCCCTTCTCCAGGGTATCTTCCCAACCCAGGGATCAAATCCAGACCTCCCACATAGAAGGCAGAATTTTACCAGCTGAGTGAAGAGGGAAGCCCCCACAGTTCTAGCTCTGTAATTATGTCCAAAGATTCAGGGTATGAGGTTTTGGGTGGGAAGAAAAGACCTCAATGATTTTAGTTCATTGTATGCTCTGAGAGCAGCATCAAAAATTCAGTGGAATCTAACTCTGCACGAATAAAAGTGTTTCATTGCACAAACACCTAACGAAGTCCTGCTAGATGCAAAGATTGGACGGTAGTGAAGAGCACACATGTGGACTTTCTAAATTAGGACTTGACTTTAATAGAAAAACAGAAATGAGGTAAATTTCAAATCTAAACATTGCACTGTAATTGGGACACGTGTCAAGAGGGAAAAGCACAGAATCCCATATGTCCACATAACAAGGACACCTGAGCTGTCTCAGAATTACGAAGGCTGCTTTGTGGAAGTGGTTTATACTGAGATCTGAAAGTCAGGGAAGTCATGAGGTGAAAGAGCGAGGGTCTTCCAAGGAGAAGAAATGGCTTTGATAAAGAGTTTTAACCATAAGTGAGAATATAGAGTGAGAAGAACAGACATGCCAGGATTGAACCTTCAAGGAATTTAATTTACTTGGTAAAACTTATGCTAACTGGACAATGAATACAAGGTGGAATATGATCACTTCTATGAAAGAGATAAGAATCAAGTTTTGCAGAGCATAGGCGATATTTCCATTTGCTGGAAAATTACGTAGGGATTCCCTAAACCTAGGAAACCTGGTTTCTATTGCTACTTTAGCATCGAATTTCATACGTTTAGATAAGTGACTTAATCATTCCTTGATTTATTTATATATCTTTATAATGGGAGGATTGTCTAGATAATTTCCAAGGTTTCTTCCCTGTCTGAATATCAAGTGAATCCCACAGGATATTATCTGGAATTTAGACACCCTTTTACATACGGAGAGTAATGGCTGAAATATCTACACTATTATATAAAAGGCATTGAAATTCTTGATTGTTTTCATGGTTCAGTTTTTTAAAATATAATTTCCAGATAAAATGGCAAGATATTTAAAGTATACATGACAATTTAAATAGGTATACATGATTAATGGATTCCCTTATTGATTTAATTAACATATCTATTAATATCACCTCACATATTTACCTTTAAAGATCTTTTTGGTGAGAACTTTTAAGTTTTCTTCTCTTACATGTGTGCTAAGTGACTTCAGTCATGTCCAACTCTTTGTGACCCCATGGACTATAGCCTGCCAGGCTAGAATGGGTTGCCATGCCCTCCTCCAGGAGATCTTCCTGACCCAAGGATTCACCCCATGTCTCTAATGCATCCTGCACATGCAGGAGGGTCTTTTACCACTAACATCACCTGGGAAACCCCCACAAATGTCAATAACACATTACAAACCATAGTCACCAAGATACACATTAGATTCTCAGATCTTATTCATCATCATACAACTTAAAGTTTATGCACTTTTACCAAATTCATTCTTAAATCATTGATTTCTCAGCACTTATTTTTACATGACCTGTGATATGTTCTTGTATTTATGATTTTGGTGTCAGGAAAAAAGATGTCACCCTCCTGTTGTAAGCAACATTAGATCTTTGAGGGACCATCTTTATCTAGCAGCTCCATAGCCACCCCTATCATTGTCAGAAATCAAGATGATTTACACAGATAAGGAAAATAAAGAAAACTGGTTTTCCTTGTGGTGCAGATGACAGAGAATCTTCCTGCAATGTGGGAGCCTTGGGTTGCTCCCCTGGGTCAGGGAAGATCCATTCAGAAAGGATTGGATACCCACTCCACAATTCTTGTCTGAAGAATCCTTTGGACAGAGAAGTCTTGTAGGCTACAGTCCATTGGGATCACAAAATGTCAGACATGCCTGAGCGAGTAACACACAATGGGTTTTAAGGATTTGGAAGCTGTAGCAGAGCTCAGGAAAGCTTAAAAGGAAAAGCAAACCTCTTTGAGACATGCAAGAACAGGGGTGCATGAACTCTTTTAGGGCCACGGGGCAAAGAGGAGAATGGATATTGCAGTCTATAAAGAGTCTTGTACATAGCTGCAGCTAAAAGCGAGGGCCTCTGACCAGAGCTCTGGGCTTCAGTGGAGAGATTCGGCCACTTCACAGCAAGAAAGGAGTCAGAGGAAAGAATCAATCCACGAATCTCTTTCTCCACTGACTCAACAATTTCTTTTGTCCACCACTGGCAAAACTCAAGTAGAAGTAAGAGGCCAAGAGAGCTAGAGGGATAAAGTCTGGTCTTCTCAGCCTCCAAAGTTCATAACATAAGAGAAAATGATCAACAGGGTGCCTGAGGGGCAAATAAAGAATATCAAGCACACCCACCATTTCTGTGTAGTAGATATGTTTTCTTTATCTTATGAATTTAGTTGTAGTGATTTTTGCTAGACATTTAAAATGACTGGATAGGATTAACCTTAATGGGAGAAGTCAGTTTGTGATTTGACCTAGACTCGAGGATTTGTCAGTGTAGTTCTGATGTGATAATATTTTTACTGGGACCCTAACTTAGAGGGATGCTTAGAGGGATTGGGAGCGGCAGGAAAAGGGATGTCAGAGAATGAGATGGCTGGATGGCATCACCAGCTCGATGGACATGAGTTTTAGTAAACTCCGGGACTTTGTGATGGACAGGGAGGCCTGGTGTGCATCGATTCATGGGGTCACAAAGAGTTGGACACGACTGATTGACTGAACTGTCTGTATACTTGATTCTCTTAAATCCTTTGAAGGGATAGGTAATGTGACCAGACTTAGGAAGGGACCAGAAACTATCAAGAGATGTTTTTATCCATTGTTGAATTCATTAGGTTGATCTGTATGTGTGAGAGTGAAAACTTTTAATTCCAAATCTGTGAGAGACATTAGTCTGAAATTTACTTTTTGTACTGCCTTTGTGTGAGTTTGATATAGAGCAATACTGGCCCCATCTAATTAGTTGGGAATGGTTTCCTACTCTTTCATTTTCCTGAAGAGATTATGGCAAATTGAACTTAATTTTTAAAATACTTGTTAGAATTCTCTGGTGAAACTATCTTGGATTGATGATTTGTTTTTCAAAAGTTTTACGTCACAGTTTCAAACTCAGTAAAGTGTATAGGAGTATTCATATGATGTATCTAATTTTGCTTCAAGTATTTTGAGATTATGTTGTTTCATGCATACATATTTAGGATTATTATGTGTTCGAGCTGGCTTGACTCTTTCTTCCTTAAGTAATGTCCTTGTATTCCTTTGTCCTTAGATATTTTCTTTGCTCTAAAGTCTACTTTATCTAATATTTACATATGCTTTTATCCTTTTAATTTCCAAATATCCATGCCATTATTAAATTATTCAGGCTTTCCTGGTGGCTCAGAGAGTAAGAAATCCACTTGCCTTATGAAGACCTGGCTTCAGTCCCTGGGTTGGGAAGATACCCTGGAGGAGGACATGGGAATCTGTATTCTTGCCTGGAGAATTCCATACACAGAGGAACCTGGTGGGCTATAGTCCATGGGGTCACAATGAATCAGACACAGCTTAGCAAGTAAACCACCACCTGGTGTTCCTTCCATTATATATAATGAAATCCATACAACATTTTATTTATTCTTTTAGCCATTTCTGTTCAGCTTGGTTCACTTGCTCAGTTGTGTCCGACTCTTTGCAACCCCCTGAACTGCAGCACACCAGGCCTCCCTGTCCATCACCACTCTCGGAGGCCCCACAAATCCATATCCATTGAGTCGGTGATGCCATCGAACCATCTCATCGTCTATGGTCCCCTACTCCTCCTGTCCTCAATCTTTCCCAGCATCAGGGTCTTTTCCAATGAGTCAACTATTCGCATCACATGGCCAAAATATTGGAGTTTCAGCTTCAACATCAGTCCTTCCAATGAACACCCAGAACTGATCTCTTTTAGGATGTTTGGTTGCATCCCCTTGCAGTCCAAGGGACTCTCAAGAATCTGCTCGAACAACAGAGTCCAAAAGCATCAATCTTCTGCGCTCAGCTTTCTTTATAGTCCAACTCTCACATCCATATATAACCACTGGATAAACCGTAGCCTTGACTAAATGGACATTTTTTCACAAATTAATGTCTCTGCTTTTTAATTTGCTGTCTAGGTTGGTCATAAGTTTCCTTCCAAGGAATAAGCGTTTTTTAATTTTTGGCTTCAGTCACCATCTACAGTGATTTTGGAGACCAGAAAAATAAAGTCAGCACTGTTCCCACTGTTTCCCCATCTATTTGCCATGAGCTAATAGGACCCGATGCCATGATATTAGTTTTCTGAATGTTGAGCTTTAAGCCAACTTTTTCACTAGGCCATTTTTTTAAGGCCATTGCTTTGCTTTTATTATGATTTGAGATTTAAACCCTGAAGAAAAGAAATCTATTGTAGAGTTTGTATTACTAGACAATAAATAAGTTGATGGAATAACAAAAGAACTAAAGATGATTACTTATATTACTCATACTGCATATGAAGAGAGTTATTCACATATAATTTTATTCTTGGCCCCTTGTGGTATTCTGAGAACTTTGATTGAAGCTATATATAAAAGAAATTTTTTTATTATTATAGTCAAACAACTGATATAATTATGTGTGTACATTCAGAATCAATTAGTCCAGTGGCCATAAAAATGAGTGTCCTCATCACCTGGGGAAGAAAATGTTAGCTTTAGCATTTACGTTTCTAGTTATTTTTATCTCACTGTCATTTAGGTTTTATTTTGTGTATATTATTTAAATGCCATAATGTATTAGAAGAGAAATGCATATATGATATTTTTGCATAATATAATTAGGTCACTGACAGTGTGTTGTAAAATGGAAAATAATTTGGAGATTAGATCTTCAGGAAAGAGAAAATTATCAAAATTTGCTGCATAAAATGTTACTTAATTTGGGGCAGTTTACCAAAAATTTTTTTATGAAACCAGTTCAACTGAAGAGAGGCAGAATATTCAGAACATCCATGTTTGCATGAGATTGAACAGAGCCTCAGAGACGGAAACATTTTGAAGTTGGGTAGAAGAAAGACCAAGAGACCTGACTAGACAGGGGAAAACTGGAATCTTGAATGCAAGAAAGGGTGTTTGCTCTCCTCAGTGTGGTCTAAGTTGCTTTTCTTTAAATCACCTCCCTTTCTTCACATTCATTCCCTAAACCCCATCCTCTGCTTTACTATTTCTTTTCCCACAGTATAGATCACCTGCTAACATACCATATAATGTACCTGGATTCATGTTTATGGCAGATTATCTGTCTGCCCCCAGCTGGAGTATCTGTTCCATGAGGGTAAGTGTCTGCATGCTTTGTTTATTGATGTAAACAAAGCACCTATAAGAGTTTCTGAGTCAAGGAGGAATTAAGTCAATGATCAGTTGGTTAAATGACGAATAGCAGAGTACTGGACAGGCCTATCAGTTTCAAAACTTTGTGGTTTCGATTAGCTATTGTAAATAAGTTGGTCCGCATTTAATGTTACAAGTTTAAGACACGTTTCTCTTTCTTTTATCAGCATAAACATAAACTACATATGAAGATAAGGTTTTAGACCCAACATTAAAAAATATATACTAGTTGATTTGATTTCTTTATCCAAAATAGAATTATATTCCTTTCCAAAGCATTTCCTTACATAGGTGTGTGTACATATATGTTTATATATATAAATACAATTACATCTAGTCAAAGCTATGGTTTCTCCATTAGTCAGGATGGATGTGAGAGCTGGAATACAAGGAAACTGAGCACTGAGGAAATGATGCTTTTGAACTATGGTGTTGGAGAAGAATCTTGAGTGTCCATGGACTGCAAGGAAATCGAACTGGTCAATACTAAATGAAATAAACCCTGAATATTCATTGAAAGGACTGATACCAAAACTGAGGCTCCAATAATTTTTCCACCTGATGCAAAGAACTAACTCATTGGAAAAGACCCTGATGCTGGGAAAGATGAATGGCAGGAGGAGAAGAAGATGGCAGAGGATGAGACGGTTGGATGGCATCACCAACTCGATGTAAATGAGTTTGAGCAAAATGCAGGAGATGGTGGAGGACAGGGGAGACTGATTTGCTACAGTTAATGGGGTCTCGAAGAGTTGGATATGACTGAGTGACTGAACTTAATTGAAGGTATGGATATGTGTTATGTACATAACATAATGATTATACGATCATTATACATAGGTCACATTGTCTAATAATGCTATTTTAGCTTCAGATATCATTATAGATAAAAAATATTGACAAATAATGCTATTTTGGTTTCAGATGTACAACATAATTATTTGATATATATTGCAAAATGATCACCACAAGAAGTCTGGTGAACATCTGTCACTAGAAATAGTTACAATTTTCTTCTTGTGATGAGAACATCTAAGATCTCTTAGCAGTGTTAATTAGGCAATAAGTATATTCCAGTTTTGACTTAGTGCAGTTAAATGAGACAAAAGGCTTTGAGTCTTAGAATCAAAGAATCATGTTGAAACAGTTGAGTTGAATCAAACTCTCTGTGCCAACTCATATAGAACTTTCTTGAAAAATCCATCCCTGATTAGGGCCGCTTGGCTCCCATTACACGGTATGGTGTACAGGCATAGATCGGTGTTAAAGGCTTCAGCTATCTTTTCCACTTGGCCATGAAATTCTTTGTCGACATCTTTCAGTGCTTCATCCATCTCGTTTCTTCACTATCCAAACAGGTTTTGATTACAGCAGAAGACGTCTAAGTAGCTACACTCACAGTTGCTGCCCACTGGGCACTTTGGAAAGAGGCTGGAAGGAGTCCTTCCAGTATTAGAGTTTTACTTTCAGGGGATTAGACACCTTTTCAGTTTGAAGAGTCCATCAGTACAAATATATCTCAGGAGTGAACACTGTTTAATTATTTATTTGATCAGTGATTAACTGACCGTCTGCTAATAATAAGGCAATGAAGGGTTAGTAAACAAGGGAGGATTCAGGCAAAAGGAATGAGGAACACTTGGAGAAAGTGGACACATGATTAAGGAGACCATTACCTCTATTTTGGTTAGGTTTTAGGTTTTGTTTAGGCTGGCTCTGTAAAGGTATGGGTTGTTTCCATTTTATTTCCATCTATGATCTATACTTTACAATGTATGTCTTATTTAAGTGTTGAAAGTGACTATAGACTTACTGCTTGTTATCACTGGGTAGTCGTGCTTTGCTTCTGGTATTTCAGAGTGTCTAGCAGAGGCTCCGTAGAGTACTTATTTCTGTCATTTGCTGCAGAACCTTAACATTTTTTGGTGATTTCTGGTACTAAGTTGATGAAATACAGGAAAATAGAGCTCAGATGCTTTTGGATAAAACCTAAATTTATCTTCTCCCTTCTCTCTGATGTTTCATTGGTTGACTCAACTAGTCCCATATTGTTGGATGCCTTTTCTGACTCTTATGTCTGCCTCATTCCTTGCATGTGGTCAAGGTCTATTTCATTTCCTGTATCTCTCACATCCTTTGTGTCTTTTCACTTGGCAGAGCCCTCTTTGATTTTTAGAGTCACAATATTCCCAGCTCTTTCTGATCTCTTTCTTATCTCTACGAGTCCCAACAGCCACAACTCCTCAATGCACATTGAAGTTTCTCTTCTCTAATCTGGACATCCTGCTCTCTTGGACTAAATGTTCTTGGTTTCCTGTTGTCTTGTAGAATAAAGACATACTCTCCAAATTGGCATATATGATTCTCTCAAAGGAGGGTTTGATTGATTGCTTTGGGGCAGAGTATTCTGTCATGTTCTAAAAGGTTGGGTCATCCCAAGTAGAGACAGGGGCAAGGCTCAGGTAAGAATAATTCTGACTATGAGGGAAGTGGTTGGTTTTGCTGGACATTGTTCCTGTATGTGGGTGAAAGGTGTCTTTGCCTAAAAGAAGATAATTTGGCTGGATTCTGTACTGAAGAGTTGCCAGGCTCTGTTCATCTCAAGAACTATGGTTCAGTAACAACAAAAGAATACTCCTAATATAAAAGACAATTTAAGAAAAAGAGGAGAGAAGAGAAAATGGAAATGAAAGGGAATATGAGATATTTGCTCTTAAAATATTGAATATATATATATATATATATATATATATATATATATATGTATTTGGGTCCTTAAAAATGCAGTGTTCTAGCATCTTTCATCCTTCACTACCTAAGTCCTTGACTCATTTTTCTTTTGCTGCTCTTCCTTCCTTCTCTCTTTCTCTTCCTTCCCTCTTATTCATCCTCCTTTTCCATCTACCTTTTGATTTCCCATTTTCTGTTTACTAGGAATTCCCAGAAAATCCCTAAAGATGCTGCATAATCAGCACAGCAGCATCACTGACTTTTTAGGAGAGCCAGTCAAGACAACCTCATCCCTGGTTGTCTGGAGGCTGTTGAACAAGCTGAGCAACACTAATCCAGTCACACTGCTCCAGTCTCAGTAGAGACTCAGTCTATCGGGAGGATTTTAAAATTCAGGGACCTTCTAGGGCAAATGTGTAAGGCCAAATAATTACTGACAAGGATAGTTACTCTAAAAGGAAGAGATAAGTGTGTTTTGAATCCAGCTTTCTGATCTACTCAGTGTCTATGTGAGCAGTTGGACATTTGTCTAGAGGCCCCAGGCAGGGGACAGATACACACCAGTGTTTCTGCCATTCAATCGTACAGAATGTTTATGATACATGGGTTTTCTATGGGTCAGCTAGTAGGCATATGACTGTGGGCTACTTAATGTTCTCCAGATGGTACTGCAGGTTGAGGGAAACAGAGAGGCTTTGGTGATGACTGCAGGTGGTGAGCTGTGGATACCAGAACAATTCCCCTGATTAAAAAGGAAACTATGACATTGGGGATCCCCAGCTTACGAATATCCTGGAAAACCACAAGGATCCCCCACAAGAGAAACACTTGTCAGTCAGGGGGAATTTCAGATCAGTCCATCTGGACCAAGAGAAGGCTACAACAGCACCATGTAAGTCAGTGATGTCAGAACTTTCCCATCTGTTACCATCTACCCTGTTCCAACATGACCAAAGGGATTGAAGATCCAGAGAGTGAGAGAGAAGGAACCTTGCAGAAATGGACATATTGATGCTTCCTGGTGAGTCCCCGGGGCCTCAGCTGGGGAGAGGGAAACGTTGAATAGGCTGAATATGAAATGGAGTTGACAGCTGTCTGACCTGGCCTTGTGAAACCCAGAGTGACAGAATGTATGGAATGGTTGCAAGGTGATGCAGAAAATGAGGATGCAGTGGAGTGTGGGTGAAGACAGCTACTGGAGGAGGCTGGAGGCAGTTCATATTTGTATCTACTATGGTCTCAACCTTGGTGTCCCCCAGAAATGTCATATGATGAAATCCTGATTCCCATTGTTATGGTATCCAAAGGGGGTGCCTTTGTGAGGTGATGGAGTTATAAGGATGGAGCCTCCTCAATGAGATGAGTGCTTTTATATATAAGAGACACACAGATCTCCCAAGCTCTTTAACCTGTGTGAGGATACAATAAGGAGTGTGTGATCAGAAAGGACCCTGCATGACCACGCTGTGGAAATCCATTTCCATTGTTTATAAGTCTGTGATATTTTGTTATAGCAACCCAGAAGGTCTAAGACAGCATCCTAACAATCTTCACACAGTTCAGTAAACCTCATGCTATTTGTAAAAAGGTTTGAAGCACTGATACTGTCTGGTGTAACACTGTGACAGTGGACTGACAGTTCGCGGCTGGCTTTCATAAAGGATCCTAAGGATTCAGTCTTCTTGGTAGCATGGCCAAAACCATGAACAATTGTCTAATACTTTGATTCTCATAACTTGACCCAGAATAATTTTCTGTAATTCTTACATAATCTCTTACTGGTCTTATTTGTAATGCCAGCTTCTGCTATTTGTGATTAATTTTAATAGGAGCTTCATTCTCTCAATTGTAGGGGTGGATTTTCTTTTGCTTTTTTATTAAATGAAAATAAGAAATGTTAACAAATTACCCTCTTAGATTTTGACATCTCTACAGAGTCTATGTTTACTTTTTTAGGAGGCGACCCATTTCACAGAGCATGCATGAAAAGCTGTATATTTCAAAGAAGCCTGCTATGGGATAGATCCTTAGCACCATCTCAGAGCTGGATGGGATGGATGTGGATTTAGCACTCGTCACTGATTCGGCATGCCAAGATCTTGGTGTACATATCAATTTTACGTGTATCCCTGTTCAGGCACTTGAACAGGTTATAAAATGCAGAATGACGTACATCTTCATCGTCGGACAGCAGGAATGGAATTGCTGACCAGTACAAGCGTTCCTCCTCCAACTTCCGTCTGAGTGGAAGAATAATCTGAATACCCAAAAGATAAATGACTTCTTGTGAGTTTTATTAGTACTTCCTTATCTTTGTCCTTTGTAATTATATAATTAATATTTGGGAATCACATACAAATGTAAAACTCTCTAGATATGGATTTTCGGCCAGCCTATGAAAAAACTATTAGGAATCTATAATGTAGAAACATAACTCAAGTTTAGATTTAACTTTCTCTTTTCTTCCTTCCCACTCTCATCCTTTGATTTGAGCAGAACAGAGAAAGAAGACAAATGGAACTTCAATAGCATATATCCTGGGATACATTGAGGAAAATGCTGATCTTGGAAATTCTGCTATCTAGTTCTCTTACTCTTAAAAACATTTCAACCACCTTGCCCGGGAAGAGGCAAGCTTTTGGTGGAATTGTGTGCAATGCAGGGAAGGCTGCACATGTCAAAAAATGCACTGAAATTCTGATTCTTTTACAGTAGATTCTATCAAATGAAAAACTAGGTTCCTGCTTTATGTAGTAGGAATCTAGTATATAGAAGTCATGAATCTTTTTCTTAAAAAAGGATATTTCAAAACACATTGTGCATTACAGACATCAACTCTTTCTTTCATGAACAATGCAAGAAAGCCCTAGGCAGGATGCTCACCTGGCTGAATCTTCTCTCTAAGATTGATTGAAGTTTGAATGATTTTCTACGACTCTCTAAGGCACTTGATATGATAGTAACTGTGAGGTTTTCCTCAATCCGCGGGTCATAGGCTAGATCAAACACAGGAGCATTCCAGAGGTACTGTATCATGAGTATCCACTTAGTAAGGTCTTCATTCTAAGCAAACATAATAAACAGTCTCATTAAAATAATGGTAATACAGTGGTTTTGGTAACAGGTGATCTTTGTTCAGAGCTGCTGACCTAAAAGACTTAGATTATTCCTATGTGTATGCAGAGATTTTTGAAGGTAGTAAAAGTTGCAAAATTATAAAAGGTAAGCTCTTAGTTCACACTTCACTGAATTATTAAAAATCTGGGTTATTTTAGGAATTAATTCTTCTGATGAGTTCCAATTAATAACATGAATTTTCTTATTTCCTCTGAAATTCTACCACCCACTCAGTGAGTTCTTTTATGTTTGTCTATTTGTGTGAGAGAAATCTAAGTATATTATGACAAGTCAGTATGTGCCTGCAGTACCTGACCCAGGAAAGAGGCATTCTACCTGTGTCCACATCATTGTCACCCAGTGATTCTTTTGTATTAATGAATCAGATGAGTCATTTGTATTGATTTTCAATTGGTAATTTGTTTTATGATATTACAACCAAGAGACAATGAAGAAGACATGACATTCCTAAACAGGCTTTCTTTCCTCAGTTGATCCCAACACCAGCCCCCATGCTGGTATCAGAAGAGTCTGTCTTGTTGACATGTGTCCGGGCAGAAAATGGTACAGCGTTGTCTTTAGTAACAGCATCAGTGTGATGCACAAAGGAGGGTTTTCACCCCTAGTTCACTACTACTAGCAGAATTGAGCATGGAAATCCTGGGGGCTGAAGATCTCTAGAAAATATACTTGATTTCTTTACAGTCATGAACTGTCTTAGTGGTAAAGAACAGAGCACTGAGTAGGATTAAATATAGTAATGCACATAAAGTGCTTAGTAAAATGCATGGCATTGTAGTAACTCTCAAATAAACTTTAAATTCAAGTTTACTGAAAAATCCCTCCTCCTCCACCTTTTTGACCTTTTCCTTTACTTGATCATTCTCATTATTAATGAACTTAACAGTGGAAAAAAATTCTGGTTCATTAAGAAAGCTGTAGAGAGAAAAAAATAGAATTTTAAGGGGGGATGCATGTGAAAATATTTTAAACTATGTTAGAATGAAGGATAAAGCAGGAAATCAGAAAGGAGAGATTATAACAGTGAAAATTTGGAGCTGCCATTAATCATTGAGGCTTGATATGTAAACTGTGTTGTCCTCAGAACAGAGCCAATTGTTGCGGCCATGAGAAGCAAAGCAATGTGATATAGGCCATTGTGGGGGAACCTTAAAATTAAAAATAAAAGATGACAGAGGAGTCGTTGAGAATGATCAATGAGGAGGTGTCAGAGAAGTAGAAGCAGAATCAGAAGAACCTTTAAATGCAGACACGCTGGCTCCAGTGGTGCAGTATAGGACTCCCACGTACTAGTCACTAGTAACAATGAGTACTCAAAACTGGAGTGTGTTTCCTACATATTCATGAATTTTGTAATCTTATATTTTACACATGGAAGTTCCCATTCATTTCCTGTTTTTGTACAGAATAATAGCTGCAAGCCTGTATCTAATGCATTGCTTGAACTAAATGTGTCTGCATTGACAATTTATAGGTCTGTTATTTGTTTTGCTACTACAGATCAATAGTCATCCCTTGTTTTCACTCATGCTTCATCAACTGCATAAAATAATTCCTCTTCTGATGCTTACATTTCCTCCAAAATTTTCTGCATATAAAGTTACCATTACCTCTAATAATCCAAAGCCTGGTAAGCTAAATACTGTCTCATTTGATCCGGTGAAAAACCCAGTTGAAAGACTCACGTTCATCAGTTGGGCTTTTTCTATTTCTTCAGGAGCCTGGAGGGGATTGGTGTGGCAGTCATTGGTGGTATTCATATACTCCGGTTTACTCTGGGAATACCTTTCAATCTGAAAGTGATCAGGCAATTAGTTGTGGTTGCTGGGCACTCAATAGATGAGCCAATTACCAGAACATTAACGTTTGATAGATGTGTAATTTTTTAATGGGGGGGGGGCATCACAAAATTTGAAAGTCATTCTTTTCCTACTTTTTCGGTATATTGTCTCTATAAAAATGATTTTACATCTAACATTTCTAAGTTCAAACATATCCCTTCTCTCTTTTATCACTATCTTTTTTTTTTTTTTTTTTTTGGTATTTGAACCAAATACTTTTGTTCTTTTGAACCAATACTTAATTCTTCTTCTTCTTCTTTTTTTTTTTTTTACTTAGTTCTTTTCTACCAATACTTGGTGCTTCCCAGGTGACAGTAGGGGTAAAGAACATTCCTGCCAATGCAGGAGATACAAGAAGTCTCAGGTTTGATCCCTAAGTGAGGAGCATCCCTTGAAAGAGGGTACAGCAACACACTCCTGGACTCTTGCCTGGCGAATCCTACAGACAGAGGAGCCTCTTGGGCTACAGTCAGCAGGGTGGCAAAGAGTTGGAACAATGGATGTGACTTAGAATGCATGCATGCACCTATATTTAACCATTTAAAATCTTGTTTACTATGGGTTAGAGCCAGTATATTCCCTTATAAGGAGTAATAGAGTAATGACTCTGACTTATCTCTGAACCCGCTCACTAAAAAGCTTAGTGTTCATCCCAGGTGCAGAATACAATGCTGTTTATGGTGACAAAGTTGTACATCAGAAAAACATGGCATAAAGTTATAGGAAATACTAAGCAATGGACAGAGAAAAATAAGAGGAGATAAATCTAACTAACATTTTGATAGAGAAAATCAAATCTTTAGCGGAACTTATGAACATTTGAAGAGATTACTTGGAAGAGTTGGACAAAAATGGACAGTCAAAAATGGAGGATGAAACAAAAACTAGTGAGTACAAAGAACTATGTGAATTTAATAGAAATCTTTAGCACCGCCTTTTATTAGCTGTCTGCTCTACTGTGTGCTGCTTGATTGACCTAGAAGAATTAACACACCACTTTCAAATACCTTCATCAGAAAGAGAATAATTGCTTCCAATTGTAAACTCTACTTCTATTGTAGCTCGAAACCTATTCACTGCAAATCTTAAAACAATAATTTGTAGCATTACGAACACTACCAGTATTCATTTTTGTGACCAGGATTCAGCTTTGTTTAACATGTTCCATCCACCCAGTTCACTGCAGAGCAGTTCTCATTTATTGGCTATTTACTCTGAGCCTGGAGAAGAAATCCCAGAGAGACACTGAAGGACCAGAAATTCAACATGCTTCCTTTTCCCCATTCCCACCTAAAACTTCTTTCTGTCAGGTAGTATTATGGACTGAATGTGTGTTCTTCAAATTCATGTGTTGTTTCCCGAACCGCCAAAGTACTGTGTTTGAAAAGGGTTCTGACTTTTTGGCATGCCATGGTCTATAGCCCACCAGACTCCTCTGTCCGTGGGATTTCTCAGGCAAGAATGGGAGTGGCTTGCCATTCCCTTCTCCAGGGAATCTTCCAGACCCAGGGATAGAACCCAGGTCTCTCCCATTGGGAAGAGATTCTTTACCATCTGAGCTACCAGCAAAGCCCATTAAGGTTAAATGAGCTCTTAGGGAGCAACACTCATCCAATAGGTTTAGTGTCTCCATGAAGCGAAACACCAGAGAATTTTCTCTTCTGTCTCTGTGACTGTGTGTCCTTTCCTCTGTCTGTCTGCCCCACTCCCCACCCTGTGTGAGGATGCACGGAGAAGCCATCCTGGGAAGAAAGAGTTCTTACCAGAACCTCACCTTGATGGTGCCCTGTTTGGGACTTATAGCCCCCAGAGCTGTGAGGAAATAAATTTCTGGTGTTTATTCCACTGAGTCTATTGTATTCTTTTATGGCATTCCTAGCTGACAAATACAAAATCACTTATTTTGGAAATTAAAAAAAGAAAGTGAATGAAAGGAAATTGAAAACGTTAATGCACTTCTTAGGAATCTTTGAGATTTCACAATACTGATCCTACCTTCGATTTCCACACCTCATGAGCTGACGGCGTCTTTAACCTAGAGAATGTTATTTGAAGTTTGGCTGATGCAGCCCTCTTGTTGAAAGGATACTTTGGCCCAATCACTTACACGAAGGTCCCTTCTGGGAGCCTGGCAGGCTACAGTCCATGGGGTCCCAGGAGTCGGACATGACTGAGCAAATAAACCACCACCACCACAGTACTTACAACCTCATTGAACATTATTGTGGAAAGGTTATGCATGTCGTGGGACAGGATGGAGGCACGGCTAAACGTTTCTCTAAGGGACTTCAGGCGGACGCCAAACAGATATCGACCACAGAGCCAGCAAAATTCGCCTTGGCACAGGAGCAGATGTGACATGACCAGCAGCAGGAGCAGGCAGGATCCTGCTAAAATAAAACATGAGCCATTCTGAGATAATCTAGTCACCTGAGGTTATGAAATCCATCCTGTGGAGGGAAGCCTTCTCTTTCCCTGTTACTCTGAGCAGGAGATGGTGCTCTAGTAGCTGGGGTGGGGAAGAAGGAGCGCCTTCTGTGTGAATTTAGATGGATGATGACATTTGCACAGATAGATAGTTGGAGAAGTAGGTTACTCCCTGCATTTTTGTATTGCTCCCTGAAGTGCTTCTGTGCTCTGCAAACATTTGGAACTTAATTGTGAGCTAGAGTATTTAGGCCCTTCTTTTAAGACAGTTTAATGTTGGGACTCTGCAGACTCTGAGCAGAGAGGCCCTCTAGGAGTTTCTAATTTTTTCAGTCTACACTGACTAGTGCTTGAATTTTAGACATGGAAATGACAAGAAGTGTACAGTTGATCTGTGTGGTTTACCATCATGCTGGGGTAAGAGTAAACACATGACTGACTGATCGCTACTATTGAGTACAGAGAGAATACTAAGAGAAAAAGAATACTGTACCTTGGATCTGCTAACTCACCTTCCTAACCACATGTATGTCTTTGATACTTTCCCAAAAGCTTTAAAACATCTTAAAATTTGTGTTTCACAGTAACCCTGTGAGATGGCGTTCATCCTCCCTATGATCATCAAGTTATGTTAATGAAGATGCAATGCCTTCGAGAGGGCACATAATTATCCCCAGGTTCCATTATTAGCACATGGAGGTGACTGGGCACCAATACAGTCATCTGTTCACTTCCTGATGCCACATCACACATGCCCGTGGGCTCTCGGTCTGCATGTGTGTAACCAGGACCACATCAGGAGCTGTGATGACTCAGCTTAAAGTGAAAAATATTTTGTCTTTGACTGCAGAACAGCAGTGATCCTAGAACATTGGTTTTATCCACTTGTTCTATTCTGTCTATAAAACACTTACTATTAACGTCTTTGACAATTAGCAGTGTGGGGGCCTGGTTCTCCGGGCTAGAAGTTCTTCTAGGGAACTTGACAGGTCTTCTACTTTTTTTTTTTTTTTTCAGTCATACTACTTTTATGCATCCTTAATCTTCTCATTATGCTTGTTTCTTCGAGACAATGGCAGGTAAATCTCCAGATGGTCATCCAAGAATCTTACCTGCTCAGCACCCAGGACCCCGTCACTGGTTCTGCGGACATGCCTGGCCTTTCCTAACTGTGACGTTTCAGGGAGAAAATCCATCTGTCTGGTCAAGAGCACATCCTGACAACCCATGGGGCTTAGGTTTTGAACCATCTCCCAGAATTCCCTCTTTGATAGTAAAACTAGACCTTCACGCTTCCATGATGTATTGTAATATTTCAGAAATGATTCCTGGCCCTACCTTTGACCAATGGAAGCATAAAATCATAGACTCTTGCAAGCGTGATTTTAATATTACTTTTCCTGTCCATCCTTTGTAAGTAAGCAGAATTTAAGACTGATTTGAGCAAGAATTGAGTTTGGACATGAGAACTGATAAAATAGGGATTTTATCCTCTTGAATGAGATATCAACATGATTCTTTCTACAATTTACCAGAAGAGTGGTAATTTAATGAAGGATAAGATAGGTTTTCTCTGCTCTTAAAGGGACATGGTATCTAAGAATAAAATGGTTATTTAAAATTAAGTGATGAAAATCAAAGAAGTGATTCTTAAAAGGAAGACATATAAGTTGAAGAAATTTGGGACTATCTCTCTCATCAACTAAAGAGCTTATTGTGACAGCCAAGGAGAATAATAGCTTGTATAACATAGACCTTTTTTGGGCATATATTTCTGTGCATGTATACATGTGTTATGAATAAATATATGTTTAATTCCTACATGGAACTTTGGACCTTATAAAATTTAATTTATAAGGGGTGGTAAATATAGCAGAATATCCTAATTCCTAGTGTAATTGATCATTTGTTGGTAATGACTAACTATATGATTTGTTTTTCTGTTAAAGTTTTACTTGCATGTTTGTTTTGGTAGCACATATGTTAGAAAATTGGAATAATACTGACAAGATTAGCATGGCCCCCTGCCCAAGGATGACACACACATTTGTGAAGCTTTCCATATTTTTCTCTAACAGCTTTGAGGAGTATGATGGGAAGGAAGGGGATAATAGGTTCAAGAGCGAGGGGACATAGATATCCCTATGGCTGATTCCTGTTGATGTTTGGCCAAAAGCACTACTGTATTGTAAAGCAAATAACTTTCAATTAAAGATCAATAAATTTAATTATTAAAGCTGTTATTGGGGATCATATAACAGGTTAAGATATCCATTGTATGACTAAAGAGGATCTGACTGGAAACTGAAGGTGTCAATTATCATTGGTAGTGATTCATTAACTTTACAGTTGAATGAGAAAAGTAAACTAACAAACACTATTGTCTGTGACTCAGTGTCACAGCAAGCTATAATCCTTGTCTTCGTACGCTTTTAGGTGGTATAGTGCCCAAACTTTGAAACTGAGGCCGTTCCCAGAAGTGCACAGTCATGAGTTCTGTTCAGGTTTTTCTTCCTGATGCTGGAGGCTTCCGTTTGCTGGTCCACTAGCCTCGAAGCTTTCTCTTCTGAGCTTTCTCTGGTTCTATCATGTGCACAAGTCTTTGTATTTTGGTTGTCTAATTTGATTCTCTTATTCTTTGATCAGACTACCAAGTCTCTTTATGAAATATTTTTCAGACCCTTTTGTGCTTTGATTTTTCTGATGTTCATTAGTGTATTTGCTTCTTTATCAGTTGTTTTATTTGCTATTATCTTCTCCCATTCTTACCAAAAGACACAGACTGAATGATTGGATACAAAATCAAGACCCATATATATGATGTCTACAAGAGACCCACTTCAGTCCTAGAAACACATAGAGACTGAAAGTGAGAGGATGGAAATAGATATTCCATACAAATGGAAATCAAAGAAAGCCAGATTGGCATTTCTCGTATCAGAAAAAATAGACCTTAAGATAAAAGCTATTATAAGAGATAAAGAAGACACTACCTAATGATCAAGGGTCAGTCCAAGAAAAAGACAAAACAATTTTAAACATTTATGTAGCCAACATAAGAGCACCTCAATACATAAGGTAAACACTAACTGACACAAAAGGGGAAATTGACAGTAACACAGTAATAGTAGGGCATGTCAACACCGAACCTGTACCAGTGGGCAGATAAACAAAACAGAAAATTAATAAGGAAACATATCTTACAAGGAAATATTAGAGCAAACAGACCTAATTGATATTTAGCACATTCCAACAAATGCAGAATACACTTTCTTCTCAAGTGCACATGGAACATTTTCCACATCGTGGGTCACAAATTAAACCTCAGTAAATTTAAAAAAATTGAAATTATATCAAGCATTTTCTCTGACCTCAACACTATGAGACTAGATATAGATTATAGAAAAAAAAAACTTTAAAGAACAGAAACAGATGGAGATTCAACAACACATTTCTAAATAATAAAGAGGTTACTAAAGAAATAAGGCAATCAAAACATTCCTAGAGACAAAGAACAATGAAAACATGATGATCTAAACCTATAGGATGCATCGAAAGGAGTTCTAAGAGGGAAGGTTATAGTAATACAAATCCTACCTGAAGAAACACATTGAACAGACAACCTAACTTTATATACTTTTAGCTCTTTATAAATTTCTCTTATCAATGTCTTAAAGGTTTTGTATAAAATCTTTCAACACCTTGCTTAAGTTTATTTCTAAGTGTTTTATCTTTTTGTAATGCAATAGTAAATGGGCTTTTTAATTTATTCAAACTTCTGATAGTTTGTTGTTGATATATAGTTAGGAAACAGAGTTGCATATATTGGAATATAGTAAACATAATGTATGCTACATCTTTAAGAATAGACATTTTCCCACAAATAAGACATATAGATGGTCAAGAGGTATATGACAAGATGCTCAGCATCGCTAATAATCAAATGAAATGCAGATCAAAAGCACAAGAGATATCACCTTGTTCCTGTTTGAATGGCAGGTACCAAAAATGTAAGAAATGACAAATCTTGTTGAGGATGTGGAGAAAAAGGAGTGCTTATGCACTGCTGGTAGGGATGCATACCGGTGCAACTCTCATGGAAAAATACTGTGGAGGTTCCTCAAGAAATTTCAAAGAGAACTTTATGTGATCCATTATCCCACTTCTGGATATATAGTCAAAGGAAATGAAATCATTTTCTCAAACAGCGATCTGTATTCCCATGTTCATTGCAGCATCATTCACAGTAGCCTTGTAATAGGAACAACCTGAGTACCTTTCAACAGGAGAATGGATTAAAACAACGCGATGTGACATATATAGGTAAATATTATTTAGGCATTAGAAAAAGAAAGAAATACTTTTATTTATGGCAACATGGATGAAACTGGAGGGCATAACACTTGGTAAATTAAGTCACACAAAGAAAAATACAATAAGATTTCAATTATAAGGAATCTCAAAAAAATAATCTCTGAGAGAGTGGATATCATCAAGTGGTATACCGACTCAGTGGACATGCGTTTGAGTAAGCTCCGGGTGTCAGGGATGAACAGGGAAGCCTGTGTTGCTCCAGTCCATGGGGTCGCAAATAGTCGGACCCGACTAAATGACTGACCCTTCTGAAGAGAGTGGAACTTACCTGTGTTCTCCTCAAAAAGCAAAAGTTAAACATGTGTGGTGATGGTATTGTTACTTAATAGAATAGAATGTTACTTAATAGAAAGGGAAACTCGTTTCTAATACATGCACAAATGGGGGTGGACAAGATGACAGAGGGGTAGGTGTGAGTGGGGTACACCTCTCTCCACCAACGCATCAAGGACGTCTAAAAACACAGCAGTTCTCACAGAAGACCAGGTGAATACTGGCAGAACTCCCTGACTACTGAGGAGGAATATCCGGATTCATACAGAACTTGGTAGGACAAAAGAAAGAAGGGACAAGGAGGAAGAGGAAAGGAGTAGGAGAGCAAGTGGGACCAGCCTGCACCTGGGGCTGAGGGAGCTGAAGCGCAGGGGAGAGATCCCCACGTCCATGGGCGTCCACTGGAATAAGGAGCCATTTGAAGCTGCTGGGGAGTGAAGTAACTAATCTGTGACCGTCTGAACAGATGAGAACCACATAGACAAGCCATGCTGCTGCCTTTCATACCTCGGACGGGGTTGTAAGTCCACTGGTGACCACGGAAGCTGGGGGCTGGAGCCATGGGGACTGCAGAATGATCCCTGGGTGAGAAGTCCTGTTGACCGTGGGGAGTCAGCCGGACAGGATGGATGGAGGAAACCTGCTGCAACGAATGCTTTTTAAGGAAAACCAGGAGACCATAAAAGCAGGGTTCAACTGCCTGTGGAGTAGAGCTATCTCTTTCTCCATGGTTGTACCTTTAGGTTGAGCAATAGAGAAAGACTTCAGTGAGGGTGGTCCTTGAGGGCCTGATGCACTAAGCAATGGAGAATTTTGAATGTCTATATACACTACCCTACCCTATTCTCTGTCTAAATTGTGGGATTTAGCATCTTAATATTTTTAAGAACTGAAATTTCTTCTGGTAGAGTTTCTGGTTTACAAATTAAGCTAATTCCTCACATCTGACTCATTCTTGGTGTTTCAAGAAACCTTGAGAAACTTCCTTCCTCTCAAGGCATTCCTGCCCTTTACTTTACTAACATTGCTGACTTCCCACACTTTCTCTTCTTGCCTACTATATTCTATGTCTTTCTCTATTCACTATAATTTTAGTAGTATGTGTCCCTATATTGCTAATAATATTTATAATAAAGTATTAACCCGATGCAGTAGAGTATCAAAAGGACTCCAGTTTCAACACTAGTAATAAATTACCCCCAAATTGTAATCCATTAATACTCCCATTTGAAACTGATTTTCTATCGATATATTAGTGAGGTCTCTTAACTCATTATCTTTACTAGGTGGCTCAATTTTGAAATGAAACATAGAAATCAATGGAGTGGCAAACTCTGGAAATTACATTCATTTTGATATGCCTCTTTAGTAAGTATGCAAATATTAGTTTGTTTTTGTTTTGTTTTGTTTTCCCCTGTGAGGCTGTTCTTAGTACATATTATAGTTCACTGTAGGGTGATTTCTCTTGTCTGAAAAATGTACACTGTGAACTATAATTGTCAAATAAGTGAGTGGAGATGAAGAAAGTAATGTCAGGAAGGCACAGGGTTTTGTTGTTCTAGAAGGAAAACTTGCTGTGTCTCTCATCTACAGTCTAATCTTCAGCTTTATTGAAACTCTTACTTTTCTTATGCTCCATTAAAAAATCTGGATTATTTGGGGTTTTTTGCCCTTGAGTTGTATGTCTCATGATTTTTGGATATTAGGCCCTTATAAAATATATGTTTTTGAAATATCTTCTGTCAATGTGTAAATTGCCATTTGATTTTGTTGATGTTCCTTTCATTGGAGTTTGATATGGTCGCACTTGTTTCTTTTTGCACTTGTTGCCTTTGCTTTTAGTGTGAAACCCAAAAACTCATTGCAAAGGCTGATGGCAAGAAGATTACCTCAATGTTTTCTTCTAGGGGTTTAATCGCTTGAAGTCTTATGTTCAACTTTTTAATCCCTTTTTATAGCTGATTTCTGTGTATGGTAAAAGACAGGGGCACAGTTCATTTTTTCATAGGACTATCCATTTTGCCCAGTGCCATTTTTGAAAAGTTTGTCCTTTCCCCACTGGATATTCTTGACTCCTTTTTCATAAGCTAACTAACAGTATATAGGTGTGCGTTTCTTTCTGGCTTGGTTGTTCTACTCTGTTGATCTATGAGTCTGTTTTTGTGCCAGTCAATAAATATGAAACATGTTTCCTTTCACATCTTTTAAACTGTTTTTATGAGTGTCTTGAATATTTTCATACATACTTCTTTCAACACCTTGCTCAAATTTATTGCAAAGTGTTTTATTTTTTTGATGCAGTTATAAGTGGAATTATTGTATTTCTGTAATTTCTTTAGGTGAATGGATAGGTATCTGAGTTTTGTATATTCAAAAACAATATACAAAATGCATGCATTTTTTACAAAATAGACTATTTTCCCCCCAAATAAGACATACAAATAATGCCATACAAATAAGGCATTCTGTAATGCCCAAGAAGTATATGACAAGATGCTCAACATCACTATCAGGGAAGTGCAAATCAAAAGTACAACACATACCACCTCACTCCTGTTTAAATGGCTTTTACCAAAAAGTAAAAAATCAGTGTGATTGAGGATGTGTAGAATATGGAGGTCTTAATGGATTATTGGTAGGAATGTGTATTGGTGCAACTCCCATGGAATACCTTCGGGAAGTTTCTCATGAAATTTCAAACTTCTAGATATATATTCATTTCTGAATATATATTCAAAGGAAATGAAATAATTATCTCAAAGAGAAATCTGTACTCCCATATTCACTGCATCAATATTGACAGTAGCTTGCTGCTGCTGCTGCTAAGTCGTTTGGCAGCCCACCAGGCTCCCCCTTCCCTGGGATTCTCCAGGCAAGAACACTAGAGTGGGTTGCCATTTCCTTTGCTGATGCATGAAAGAGAAAATTGAAAGTGTTGTCCTCTGACTTATACAGACTCCATGGACTGCATCACACCAGGCTCTACTGTCCATGGGATTTTCCAGGTAAGAGGACTGAAGTGGGTTGCCATTTCCTTCTCCATCACAGTAGCCCAGAAAAAAACTATTATAGGAACAATCTAAGTATCTGTCAGCAGGTGAAGAGATTAAAACTATGTGATGTGATATATATATATATATGAATTGAATTTAGCCATTAAAAAGAAACAAAGTTTCCATTAGTTTTAGCATGGAGGGCCTAATGCCAAGTGAACTAAGTTAGAGAAAGACAGATACTGTATGATCTCAATTGTAAGAAATCTAAAAAAAAAAAAAAAAAGCGGAACTCAGAAACAGCGTGGGAAAGTGATTGCCAGGGCTTGAAGAATGGAGGAAATAGGAATGTGCTTGAAAGAAGTTACATTTTAACATATGAAAATTATAAGGTCTGAGGATCTAATGTGTAGCATGATGACTATAATTGATAAAACTGTGTTGTATAATTGGTGCTGTCTAAGAAAGTGGAACTTACCTGTGTTTTCTTCAAAGAATAAAAGGTAAACATGCCAGATGATAGCTATGTTACTTAAGTTAATAGAAAGGGAAACTCTTTTCTAATACATGTGTAAATGAAGGTCAGCACTATGGCAGAGGGGTAGGTGGAAATGGCAAGTGTACTGGAGTGGGTGGCCATTTCCTCCTCCAGAGAAGCTTCCTGACCCAGGAATTGAGCCATCTCCTGTGGCTCCTGCATCTCAGACAGATTCTTTAGCTGCTGAGCCATCAGGGAAATCCTAACAAAACTATCATATGACGTAGAAATTCTACTATTGGGCATATACCCTGAGAAAATCAATTCAAAAAGACACATGTGCCCCAAAATTCATTGCAACAGTGTTTGCAATAACCAGGACATGGAAGCAATCTAGATGTGCACTGAGATAGGAATGGATAAAGAAGTTGTGGTGCATCTATACAAGGGAATTTTAATTAACCTTAAAAAGAAGCGAATTTGGGTCACTTGAGCTGAGGTGATGAACCTACAGCCTGTTATGTAGAGTGAAGTAAGTCACAAAGAGAAAACCAAATATTGTTTGTTAATGTATACGTGGAATCTAGAAAAATGGCACTGGTTAACCTATTTCAGGGCAGGAGGCGAGGCACAGACAGAGAATAGGTTTGTGGACACAAAGGGGAGGAGAGGGCAAGTTGAGTTGAGAGACCATAATTGAAACACAGTACATTACCATCTGTAAAGTGTTAACAGACAGCTGGCAGGCAGTGGCTGTGTGACACAGGAAGCTCACTCGGTCTGTGTGACCACCTGGAGAAGTGGGATGGGGTGCGTGGTGGGGGGACTCAAGAGGGAGGGGATGTATGTACACTTATGGCTGATTCACATCATTGTACAACACATTTTAAAGAAATTATACTCCAATTAAAGATAAATTTAAAAATAATATATAGATCTATCAAAATTTCATGTTATATACTTTAAATATCTTACAGATTTATTTGCCAATTCGGTCTCAAACAATATTCTGCTTGCTATTCACTATTCATGAAATTTGATTTATATATGTTCGTGTCTACATGGGAAAAAAAAAACACTTTGCAGTATCTACTGAGAAAGGCAAAATGGGGACATTTTTGATACTTAAATACCACTTAAGCAAAAGGATTGATAATTAAGTAGTTTCAGTGGGTGAATAGCACCTCAACCTCACAACTAAAAAAATAAAACTGCTAAAAATATAGTCCCTCAGCAACACAACCAAAAAAATAAAACTGCTAAAGAAAGAATTGTTGGTATCTTTCTAATATAGTGGCTTTAAATATGAACCTTGGTGTCCTGTAGCCCTTGTATAAACTCCCACTCCACTACTCACTAGCTCTGCATCTTTAGGCAAGCCTTATTTTACTTCTCTCCATAATGCCATTCAAACTAGTGTCCAACTCATGGAGTTGCATAAGAATTAATAAAGATATTGCAAAAAAAAAAAGAAAGGTCAGAGAAAGACCAGAAAAAGATAAATGCTTGACCAATGTTTGTCACTTCACATTTTCTTATTGTAAGTTACAATGAGGGAAACTTGTCAAGCAAACCAGCCACTCAGCTGTGTAGTGAAGGGCTCAGCCTCATCCAAAGGGAAGTCTGGACTTTGCCCTTGTTTCCTGGGAGCTCCTCTCTAAACTCTTAGGTTGATTCATCTGACAAAGTGTGACTAAAGGTGTCAAAGGTTGACACTGAAAATAGTGCTTTTCTTTATGTGAGGGTCTTAGACCAACCTGATAGAGATGTCAGCAGTGTGATTTAGAGTAAAAACTTTGGGCCACAAGAATGATGTGACTCAGGATGGGGGTTTTGGTCATGCAGTATCAGCTGCACCTCTAGAGAGGTTTGAGCCTGAGATCTGCTGTATGGACCATCAATCATGCCTCGCAATGAAGCCCCAGTAAAAACTTCAAAACACGGAGCCTGGAGCGAGCTCCTGTGTCTGCAAGTGCTCACTGCCGGCACATCGGTGCTGGGAACACAGAGCTGCCCATGACACCCTGGGAAGGGGAAACCAAAGTTCCATGTTTAACATGTCCTTTGACTCTGCCCTATATGCCTTTTCCTGGGCAGTTTTTTATCTGTATCTTTTAAAAAGCTGCAATTCCCTGGATATATGCCAAGAGAAAATCATACTTTTTAAAGATGCATGCACCTCAGGGTTCCTTGCTTCATCAGGGCTTCCCTGGGGGCTGGTAAAGAATCTGACTGCAGTAAGAGACAGAGAAGGAAATGGCACCCCAATTCAGTACTCTAGTCTGAAGAATTCCAGGAACGGGGGAGCCTGGTGGGCTACTGTCTATGTTGTCTCACAGAGTCGGACACGACTGGAAGGACTTAGCAGCAGCAGTGCAAGAGACCTGGGTTCGATCCCTGGGTTGGGAAGACTAAGCATAGTAGAGTTCATTGCAGCACTGTTTACAACAGTCAGAACATGGACACAACCTAAATGTCCCATAACAGAGAAATGGGCAAAGAAGATGCAGTGCAGATATACAATGTAATGTTACTCAGCCATAGGAAGGAACAAAATAATGCTATCAGAAGCAATATGAATATTGCTTCTGGATATTTTCATACCAAGAGAGCAAGTCAGACAGAGAAAGACAAATGCATATGATATCACTATTTGTGGAATATTAAAACATGGTACAAACGAACTTATTTGCAAAGAGGAAGACAGTCACAATGTAGAAAAATATCTTGTGGTTCCAGTGCAAGTAGGGAGGGATGAATTGTGACATTGGGATTGACGTGTACACAGTAATATATATAAGATAGATAACTAATAAGGACCTATGTGTAGAACAGGAAACTCTACTCAGCTCTCTGAAATGACCTACTTGAGTTCAGTTCGGTTCAGTTCAGTCGCTCAGTCATGTCCGACACTTTGCGACCCCGTGAACCACAGCACACCAGGCCTCCCTGCCATCACCAATTCCCGGAATGTACGTGATGGGAACTGGCTTTACTGGCCATCCCATCCCCATTCCCATCCCATTCCCATCCCGGAATGTAGTCAGTGATTCTACCTAACCATTTCACTCTGTGTCATCCCCTTCTTCTCCTGCCTTCAATCTTTCCCAACATCATGGTCTTTTCAAATGAGTCAGCTCTTTGCATCAGGTGGTCAAAATATTGGAGTTTCAGCTTCAAAATCAGTCTTCCAATGATCACCCAGGACTGATCTCGTTTAGGATGGACTGGTTGGATCTCCTTGCAGTCCAAGGGACTCTCTAGAGTGTGCCCCAACACCATAGTTCAAAGACTTCAACTCTATGGTGCTCAGCTTTCTTTATAGTCCACTCTCAAATCCACACATGACTACTGGAAAAAACATAGACTTGACTAGATGGGACTTTGTTGACAAAGTTGTCTCTGTTTCTTAATATGCAGTGAGTTGGTCATAACTTTCCTTCCAATGAGGAAGTATCTTTTAATTTCATGGCTGCAGTGACCATCTGCAGTGATTTTGGAGCCCAAAACAATAAAGTCAGCCACTGTCCAGTTTCCCCATCTACTTGCCATGAAGCGATGGAATGGGATGCCATGATATTACTTTTCTGAAAAGCTTTAAGTCAAGTTTTTTGCTCTCCTCTTTCACTTTCATCAAGAGGCTCTTTAGTTCTTTACTTTTTGCCATAAGGATGGTCTTGTCTGGATATCTGAGGTTATTGATATTTCTCCCGGGAATCTTGATTCCAGCTTGTGTTTCATCCAGCCCAGTGTTTTTCATGGCATACTCTGTATATAAGATAAATAAGTAGGGTGACAATATACAACTTTTACAATCACCTTTTCCTTTTTGGAACCTGTGTTGCTCCATGAGAAGAGAATCTAAACAAGAGTAGATATATGTATGTGTATATATATATATATATATATATATATATATGCAAGTTATTCACTGTTCAATAAAAACTGACATTTATAGCATTGTAAATCAATTATACTTCAGTTACAATAAAAAAGGAGTTAAAAATAAATCAAAGATCTGGAATAAACCATAACCACATCTGTAACAGCTTTCAGTGAGCTCTTAGAGTCATAGCTGATTATGGAACCCAAGAATGGGCCTGGGAGATCCCCAAACTTGTAATTGCTATCAGAAGGTAGTAAAGTCTTGAGTGAGGACTTTCCACTCTGAAATTTGTATCTGTCAAAGACCCCTTTCTTCATATGCATAGTAGTGATATCATCATGTTGGTAAATGGTACTTTGTCTAAGAACTCAGTAATTAACTCATATTTCAAATAGGAACATGTATAGGAGTGGGGGAATCCTCATGACAGTTAACC
Source organism: Muntiacus reevesi (assembly GCF_963930625.1). Classification (NCBI taxonomy): domain Eukaryota; kingdom Metazoa; phylum Chordata; class Mammalia; order Artiodactyla; family Cervidae; genus Muntiacus; species Muntiacus reevesi. The sequence continues at coordinate 35,606,692 of NC_089268.1, forward strand.
AAGGAAGACACTGAGGACACTCGTATGTTGTTGTGAAGTCCATCAAGGAGTTTGCCATCTCAGACCCTCCACCTGGGGCTGCTGGTCCTTACTCAGCTCCTTTAGTCCTCGACTCCCTATCAGCACACAGAGCATTCAGTGGCATGAGGCACTGGGTCACCTCAGACAAGTCAGTCTCCTCGTTGGGTGCCATGGTCTAAATGTTGGTGTTCTTCCAAAATTCATATTTGGAAAACCTAATCCCCAAAGTGATAATTTTAGGGGGTGGAACCATTGGAAAATGGTTAGGTCATGAGGGCAGATCCCACATGAATGGGATCAGGGCTCTTGTGAAAGAGGCCTGAAATACTTGCTCATCCCTTCTATTCAGAGATAAGTCCTGGAAGAGGCCCTCACTCCCTCAACCATGCTGGCACCCTGATCTTGGATTCTAGCCTCCAGAACAGTGACAAATAACGTGGTTTATAAACCACCCAGCCTCTGAAATTTTGGAACAGCCACCAGCATGCACTAAATCACTGGAGGGGAAGACACAGAGGGATCGGGGAGAGAGGCCATGGCTGATTCATGTCAATGCATGACAAAAACCACTACAATATTGTAAAGTAATTAGCCTCCAACTAATAAAAATAAATGGAAAAAATATTAAAAAATAAATAAATGGGGGGGAAAAAAAAGGCAATCTTGTTTTCCCTTCCAAGGTCTTGAATGTGGAACAGGTAGCATAGATACTCAATTCCAAAAAAGTGTCACATGATAACATATTCCGTAGAATTGCAGGTTTCTTTCAAATTGCACTTCTTTGACATGCTCACCTGGGAACATATTTTCTTAGAGGCAATTAACATTTAAACCTGTAGATTGTGGATTGTATGCGATCAGTTGAGGCCTTAAGAGCAAAGAAAGAAGTTTCTCAAAATAAAAACAATTCAGCCTGAAGACAGCACCATTACTGGTAGCCCAATCTCCAGTCTGTCAGCCTAAAGATGAAGCAACTGGACCCTAAGGCCTGTTACCAGGCTCTCATCAGAATCCTAAAATAACTACCCTTTGACTTGGAAAACCTATCTTTGTTTCTCTATGGGTTGGTTTTCTCAACTGGAAAAGGAAAATTAGAGGAGAAAATCCTTTACCTGTCCAAAGATTATGCAAATCTCTATATAAAACATGATTCCAAACTGAGGCTTGTTCTTCTTTCCTAAAAGAAAATTATCTATTGGTTGAGCAGCTTCCCTGTTTGGATCTCTTATACTTCTCATTATCTGCTCTATCTCATAATGTATTTCTCTAGCTTAGTTTTAAGAACAAATCATTGATAGAAATAATTACTTGCCTGTTAGGGAATATTACTTTTATCTTTGATCTTCCATTGAAAAGCAGGAGTGGTAGTTAGGCACACTAGTGAGAGAAACTGTTTCTAAATGTCACTATGTCAACTTGAAAAGTTTGCTGTGTGTAGTTGCTCTGTCCTGTCCAACACGTTATGGCCCCAGGAACTGACGACCCCTTGGACAGCAGCCCGCCAGGCTCCTCTGTCCATGGAGATTCTCTAAGCAAGAACACTGGAGTTGTTTGACATGCCCTTTTCCAGGGATCGTCCTGACCATGGATGGAGCCCAGGTCTCCTGTAATGCTGGCGGACTCTTTACTGTCTGAGCCACCAGCTCCAAATAAAATGGGTCTTGAAGTATAGAGAGGATGAGTGATTTGTCTACTTTTGTTTCCTGCAACAATGGGTTATTTTCCCAGCTAACATATAAGTCCCATGTCTATTTACCTGAGCACTATCTGGAATTCAAGTTCTCTCTAAAAGAAAGACATTAACACAAAAGGAACTTTTATCTGGAATAGCAGTTAAGATTTTGTCCAGTTGTCAGTTTATCCAAAATACTGGAGGCTGGCTCTTAGTTTTTAATTATAATATTTACCTCAGAAAGAGCAAATGGCTGGCCAGTTTTTCCCATGTTTGATACTCAATAAAGAATAACTTCAGTTGGCGTACCCATGTAGCCCCAGGGGAGTTGAATTAAAGGAGTGGCGATTGGTGTTGCTCAGATAATGAACTATAATATAAGTCAAATGTGGTCAGGGAGATAAAAATGGTGTGAATGAATTTAGGAAGCCATCAGGAAGAAGATGGCACTTTCATCTAGGAAAAGCAGGTAACAATTCATCAAGGCAGTGAATTTCTTTTGTACCTTCAAAGAGAGATTAGGTGTTTGTGTACAGTGCAAGAATATTTGATTTGTAGGCTCTCCTTAAAGTACTTTTATCTGTCATGATCAGAGAGTACAGCTAAGAAACTGAACTCCTCTAGCAAAATTAAGAATACTATGGTAAAAAAGTAGACTCAAGTGGCAGGTTCAGAGCACTGTCTCTAGTTCTGTCCTATTCAGCTTTTTAGTCAGTGACTCAGTTATCACGTTATCTGAGGACAGGAAGCTGTGAGGGCGAGTGTGTGTGGGATAAAAGACCGAACATCCGGTGCTTTCCATCAGATAGGGTAACAATTAAAAGCAAATAAATCCACAGTTCTGTGAAAGAAAGTCGCTCAGTAGTGTCTGACTTGTGACCTGATGGACTCTACAGTCCATGGAATTCTCCAGGCCAGAATACTGGAGTGGGTAGCCATTCCCGTCTCCAGGGACTCTTCCCAACCCAGGGATCACACCCAGACTTCCCACATGGCAGGCAGATATTTTACCAACTGAGCCACAAGGGAAGCCCCCACAGTTCTAGTTCCATAATTTTGTCCAAATAATCAGGGTATGAAGATTTGGGTGGGAAGAAAAGACCTCAATGGTTTTAGTTCACTGTATGCTGTGAGAGCAGCATCAAAAATTCATTGGAATTTAACTCTGCCCAAATAAGTGTTTCATTGAACAAACACCTAACGAAGGCCTGCTGGGTGCAAAGAATGGACAGTAGTGAAGAGCACACATGTGGACTTTCTAAATTTAAACTTAAATTTTAATAGAAAAGGAGAAATGAGGTAAATTTCAAAGTTAAATGTTGCATCATAATTGGGACTTATGTCAAGAGGAAAAAGTACAGAATGCCATATGTCCACATTACAAGGAGATCTGAGCTGTCTCAGAATTACAAAAGGCTGCTTTGTGGAAGTGGTTTTTACTGAGATCTGAAAGATGTCGGGGAAGTCATGAGGTGAAAGAGCGAGGGTGTTCCAGGGAGAAGAAATGGCTTTGGTAAAGAACTTTAGCCATAAGTGAGAATATAGAGTGAGAAGAACAGACATGCCAGGATTGAACCTTCTAGGAATTTAAGTTATTTGGTAAAACTTATGCTAACTGGACAATGAATACAAGGCAGAATATGATCACCTCTGTGAAAGAGATAAGAATCAAGTTTTGCAGAGCATGGGAGATATTTCCAATTGCCAGGTAATTCGGTAAGTTTCCCCTAAACCTAGGAAATGTGGTTTCTATTGTTGCTTTTGCATTGAGTTTTATAAGTTTAGATAAGTGACTTAATCACTTTTGGGTTTACTTATATATACTTAATATGGGAGGATGCCGCGATAATTTCCAAGATTTCTTCCATTTCTGAATATCCAGTGAATTCCACTGGTCATTATCTGGAATAAAGAAAACTCTTTTACATACCAAGAGTAATGGCTGAAATATCTACAATATTATATAAAAAGCATTGAAATTCTTGGGTTTTTTTGTTGTTCAGTTTTTTTTAAAACATAATTTCCAGATAAAATAACAAGATGTTTATAGTATACATGACAATTTAAATAGGTATACATGATTAATGGATTCCTTCATTTATTTAATTAACATATCTGTTAATATCACCTCACATATTTACCTTTAAAGATCTTTTTGGTGAGAGCTTTTAAGTTTTCCTCTCTTACATGTGTGCTAAGTGACTTCAGTCATGTCCAATTCTTGTGACCCCATGGACTATATAGCCTGCCAGGCTCCTCTGTCCATGGGGATTCTCCAGGAAAGAATACTAGAGTGGGTCGCCATGCCCTCCTCCAGGGGATCTTCCTGACCCAGGGATTCAACCCATGTCACTTATGCATTCTGCACTGGCAGGAGGGTTCTTTACCACTAACATCACCTGGGAAACCCCCACAAACGTCAATAACACATTACAAACCATAATCACCCTGTTACACATTAGATCCTCAGATCTTATTCATTATCTTATAGCTTAAAGTTTGTGCATTTTTACCAAATTCATTCTTAAATCATTGATTTCTCAGCACTTATTTTTACACGACCTGTGACATGTTCCTGTAGTTATGATTTTGGAGTCAGAAAAAGGATGTATTCTTCCTGTTGTAACAGTTTAGCATTAGATCTTTGAGGGACCCTCTTTATCTAGCAGCTCCATAGCCACCCCTATCATTTCAGAAATCAAGATGATTCACACAGATAAGGAAAATAAAGAAAACTTGCTTCCCCTGTGGTGCAGATGATAGAGAGTCTCCCTGCAATGTGGGAGACCTGGGTGCTCCCCTGGGTCAGGGAAGATCCATTCATTAAGGAATGGTTACCCTCTCCACTATTCTTGCCTGAAGAATTCTTTGGACAGAGAAGCCTTGTAGGCTACAGTCCATGGGGATCAGAAAATGTCAGACATGCCTGAGCGACTAACACACAATGGGCTTTAAGAATTTGGAAGCTGTAGCAGAGCTCAGGAAAGCTTAAAAGGAAAAGAAAAACTCTTTGAGACATGCAAGAACAGGGGTGCATGAACAATTTTAGGGCCACGGGGCAAAGAAGAGAATGGATATTGCAGTCTCTAAAGAGTCTTGTGCATAGCTGCAGCTAAAAGCGAGGGCCTCTGACCAGAGCTCTGGGCTTCAGTGGAGAGATTTGGCCACTTCACAGCAAGGAGTATTCATATGATATATGTAATTTTGCTTCAAGTATTTTGAGATTATGTTGTTTCATGTATACATATTTAGGATTATTATGTGTTCCTGCTCGATTGACTCTTTTTTCCTTATGTAACGTCCTTGTATTCCTTTGTACTTAGATATTTTCTTTGCTCAAAGGCTACTTTATCTAATATTCATATGTGTTTTTATCCTTTTAATTTCCAAATATCCATGCCATTATTAAATTTCTCAGGCTTTCCTGGTGGCTCAGACAGTGAGGAACCCACTTTCCTTGTGAAGACCTGGCTTCAATCCTTGGGTTGGGACGATCCCCTGGAGGAGGACATGGGAATCTGTATTCTTGCCTGGAGAATTCCATGGACAGAGGAACCTGGTGGGCTACAGTCCATGGGGTCCCAATGAATCAGACACAACTTAGCAACTAAACCACAGCCTGGTGTTCCTTCACATTTACTCCTTGGGAGGAGCAGCCCCACTCAGGCTGCCTTCTGATGCCAGGTTGGAGGTCAGGGATGCTGGGCCTGGCTGTCTTCTGTTACATGCTGCTGGGTTTCTCTTCCATTCTTCAGGCCCTGAACTAGTTCCCCTTCTTCTTGCAACTATAAAAGGTCCCTTTAGTGGTCTCTGCTTATTTCCAGAATAAACAGAGGAGTAGGCACAAAGAGATCAAGGTCATCGTGTCTGAACCAGAAGCCCAAAGTGTGTTTTATAACCTAGGGAAGAGATTTCGTGGAGGGAAGTTGAGGAGGGAGGTGGAAAGGAGTCCACAGTAGGTTGGAGATGAAAGTCATGGAGTCCCTTTCTTTAGAAGTCATCAGAAGCTGAGAAAATATTTTTCTAGATTACATGTATATTCAGCTTGAGTGAGTATACTTTCTGTTTCAGCAAACTAAGTCTTCTGTATTTTTTCATTAATTTTCTTTACAAATGCATATATAAATAATTATATCCATACGGCATTTTATTTATTCTTCTAGGACATTTCAGTTCAGTTTGGTTCAGTCGCTCAGTCGTGCCCGACTTTTTGCGACTCCATGAATTATAGCACGCCAGGCCTTCCTGTCCATCATCAAGTCTCCGAGGGCACCGAAACCTATGTCCATTGAGTTGGTGATGCCATGCAACCATCTTATCCTCTGTACTCCCCTTCTCCTCCTGCCCTCAATCTTTCCCAGCATCAGGGTCTTTTCAAATGAGTCAGCTCTTCGCATCACGTGGCCAAAGTATTGGAGTTTCAGCTTCAGCATCAGTCCTTCCAATGAACACCCAGCACTGATCTCTTTTAGGATGCATTGTTTGGATCTCCTTGCATTCCAAGGGGCTCTCAAGAGTCTGCTCCAATATCCCAGCTTGAAAGCATGAATTCTTCAGTGTTCAGCTCTCTTTATAGCCCGGCTCTCACATCCATACATAAAAACTGGAAAAAATCATAGCCTTGACTAGATGGAACTTTTGACAAAGTGATGTCTCTGCTTTTTAATATGCTGCCTAGGTTGGTCATAACTTTCCATCCAAGGAGTAAGAGTCTTAATTTTTGGCTGCAATCACCATCTGCAGTGATTTTGGAGATCAGAAAAATAAAGTCAGCCAATCTTTCCACTGTTTCCCCATCTATTTGCCATGAGGTAATATGGTCGGATGCAGTGATTTTAGTTTTCTGAATGCTGAGCTTTAAGCCAACTTTTTCACTAGCCCATTTTTTTCAAGCCAATGACTCTGCTTTTATTTTATTTGAGATTTAAACCCTGAAAAAAGAAATCTATTGTAGAGTTTGGATTATTTACCAGTAGATAAGTTGATGGAATAATAAAATAACTAAAAATGATTAATAATTGAGTTCAAAATGATATATATGCATATGAAAAGAGTTGTTCACATAATAATTTTATTCTTGGCCCCTTGTGGAATTATGAGAACTTTGATTGAAGCTATATATGAAAGACATTCCTTTATTCTTATAGCTAAACAACTGGTATGATTATGTGTGTACATTCAGAATCCATTAATCTAATGGCCATAAAAATGAGTGTCCTCATCCTCTAGGGAAGAAAATATTAGCATTTCCATTTCTTGCTATTTTTATCTCCCTGTCATTAGGTTATATTTTGTGTATATTTTTTAAATGTCATAAAATATTAGAATAGCACTGTATATATAATATTTTTACATAGTATACTTAGGTCAATGACTGTGTGTTGTAAAATGGAAAATAATTTGAAGTTTAGCTCTTCAGGAAACAGAAAAGTATCAAAATTTGCTGCATAAAATGTTACTTAATTTGGGGGAGTTACCAAAAATATTTTTATGAAACCAGTTCAACTGAAGAGAGGCAGAATATTCAGAACATCCATGTTTGCATGAGATTGCATAGAGCATCAGAGACGGAAACATTTTGAAGTTGGGGAGAAGACCAAGAGACCTGACTGGGCAGAGGAAAACTGGAATCCTGAATGCAAGAAAGGGTGTTTGCTCCCCTCAGTGTGGTCTAAGTTATATTTCTTTAAATCACCTACCTTTCTTCACATGCATTCCCGAAACCCCATCCTCTGCTTTACCATTTCTTTTCCCACAGTACAGATCACCTGTTAACATACCGTGTAACGTACTTGGATTCATATTTATTGCAGACTATCTGTGTTTCCCCAGCTGCAAAACCGGTTTCATGAGGGTACATGTCTGCCTGCTTTGTTTATTAATGTAAACTAAGCACCTATAAGAGTTTTTGAGTCAAGGAGGATTTAAGTCAATGATCAGTTGTTTAAATGACCAATAACAGCGTACTGGGCATACCTGTAGATTTCAAAAATTGGGGTTTTGGTTAGCTATTGTAAATAAGCTGTTCTGCAGTTAATGTTACAAGTTTAAGACACGTTTCTGTTTCTTTTATCAGCATAAACATAAACTACATATGAAGATAAGGTTTTAGACCCAATAATAGCTAAAATACACATTTCAAAGAAAATATACTTGTTGATTTGATTTCTTTATCCAAAATAGAATTATATTCCTTTTCAAAACTGTTCCTTACATAGGTGTGTGTACACATACATTTATATATATAAATATAATGCCATCTAATCAAAGCTATGGTTTTTCCAGTAGTCTGGATGGATATGAGAGCTGGACCGTAAGGAAACTGAGCACCGAGGAATTGATGCTTTTGAACGGCTGTGTTGGAGAAGATTCTTGAGAGTCCTCTGGACTGCAAGGAGATCAAACCAGTCAATACTAAAGGAGATCAGCCCTGAATATTCATTGAAAGAACTGATACTGAAGCTGAGGCTCCAATAATTTTTCCACCTGATACAAAGAACTGACTCATTGCAAAAGACCCTAATGCTGGGAAAAACGGATGGCAAGAGGAGAAGGAGATGGCAGAGGATGAGATGGTTGGGTGGCATCACCGACTCGATCGACATGAGTTTAAGCAAGTTCCAGGAGATGATAGAGGACAGGGGAGCCTGATGTGCTACAGTCCATGCGGTCTCAAAGATTTGATATGACTAAGTGACAGAACTTAACTGAAGGTATGCGTATGTGTTATGTATATAACATAATGATTATATGATCATTATACATAGGTCACTTTGACAAATAAAACTATTTTAGTTTAAGATATCATTATACATAAATAATATTGACATATAATGTTATTTTGGTTTTAGGTATACAGTGTAATTATTTGATAAATATTGCAAAATGATCACCGCAATAAGTCTGGTGAACAGCTGTCACTAGAAATTGTTACAATTTTCTTCTTGCAAAGAGAACTTCTAAGATCTCTTAGCAGTGTTCAAATAGGCAATAAGTATATTCCCGTTTTGACTTAGTGCAGTTAAATAAGACAAGTGGCTTTGAGTCTTAAAATCAAAGAATCATGTTGAAATAGTTGAGTTGAATCAAACTTCTGAGTGCCAACTCATGTGAGCTTTCTTGAATAATCCATCCCTAATTAGGCCCACCTTGCTCCCATCACACATGGTATGGTGTGCAGGCATAGATCGAAGTTTAAGGCTTCTGCTCTCTTTTCCACTTGTCCATGTGATTCTTTCTGGACATCTTTCAGTACTTCATCCATCTCCTGTCTTCACTATCCAAACAGGTTATAATTATGGCAGAACATCTCTAAGTAGCCACACTCACAGTTGCTGCCCACTGGGCATTTTGGAAAGAGGCTGGAAGGAGTCCTTCTAGTATTAGAGTTTTACTTTCAGGGGATTAGACACCTTTGCAGTTTGAAGAGTCCATCAATACAAATATATTTCAGGAGTGAACAAGGTTTAATTATTTATTGTTTAGTGACTAGCTAGTCGTCTGCTGAGAGTAAGGCAATGAAGGATTAGTAAACAAGGGAGGATTCAGGCAAAAGGAATAAGGAACTCTTGGAGAAAGTGGACACATGATTAAGGACACCATTACCTCTATTTTGGTTAGGTTTCAGGTTTTGTTTAGGCTGGCTCTGTAAAGGTATGGGTTGTTTCCATTTTATTTCCATTAATCCTCTATGCTTTACAATGTATGTTGTATTTAAGTGTTGAAAGTGACTAGAGACTTACTGCTTGTTATCACTTGGTAGTCGTGCTTTGCTTTTGGTATTACAGAGGGTCTAGCAGAGGCTCCGTAGAGTACTTATTTCTGTCATTTGCTGCAGAACTTTAACATTTTTTGTTGATTTCTGGCACTAAGTTGATGAAATACAGGAAAAGAGAGCTCAGATGTTTTTGGGTAAAACCTTAATTTATCTCCTCCCTTCTCTCTGATATTTCATTGATTGACTCAACTAGTCCCATATCGTTGGATGCCTTTCCTGACTCTTATGTCTGCCTCATTCCTTGCATGTGGTCAAGGTCTATTTCATTTCCTGTATCTCTCACATCCTTTGTGTCTTTTCACTTAGCAGAGCCCTCTTTGATTTTTAGTGTCATAATATTCCCAGCTCTTTCTGCTCTCTTTCTTATTCTCTACGAGTCCCAACAGCCACAACTCCTCAATGTAATATTGAAGTTTCTCTTTTCTAATTCTGGACATCCTGCTCTCTGGAATCTAATGTTCTTGGTTTCTTGTTGTTTTGTAGAATAGAGACAAACTCTCTGAATTGTCATATATGATTCTCCCTAATGCATAAAAATCCATACAAGTATTTCTCCATTCTAACCCTACAATAATGTATACAGTATATCATGGGAGCATAGTCATGAGATATACAACATGAATGGTAAAAAATGAACATTACTTGTGTTTTTGTCAGACTTGATTATTCACTGATATCTTGTAATGCTATATGTATTAATATCTCATTTGCCTTGATCTAGGATGCCCGAGATCCTTACTTCTTGCTCTTGCTGCTGCTGCTAAGTGGCTTCAGTCGTGTCCGACTCTCTGCGACCCCATACACGGCAGCCTACCAGGCCCCCTAGTCCATGGGATTTTCAATCAAGAGTACTGGAGTGGTTTGTCATTACCTTCTCTGTCCTTACTTCATAAGATAATCCTAAATTAATTGACAGATATACTGTTTTCCTATTTTGGCATATCAATATCCCATCAACCTTTTGAAACTCTATCATAAAGTCATCCCATTTGCATCACTCTTATGACACACTCAGATGGCTCCTAACTTTACCTCAATCTACTCTAGCAACGTGTTGGCATCATATCTTATTCTTCTTCACTCTACCCTTGCAATATAGTAATTTGTGTGTTTATATCAACCTCTCCTTCTCCACAAGTGGAGGGCCTGATTCTGGAAAATAGAGACTTTTTCAAACCTCAGTTTAAGTCCTCACTGTGTCCTTGACATGTGACTTACTAACCTATAAGGTCAGTGAACATCAAAGATTCTTCATTTGTTGGTTTCCCTTCGGTAACCACTGCTACTATTCCTGATATAGCAGGACCATTTCTTCAAATGTAATCTTACATGGAAATCTGTAAAAGAGGGGAAGATCAACGCTTTCTGGATGGCAAGGGAGCGATTGTTAAATCCTGTCCCAATATCCCCTCCTTGGCTATGCCTGACTGAATCTATAGAATATCTATGGCTCTGTTCAATATTGTCTGAAATCTACAGAATTCACTTTATATGTCACTGTCAAGCAAGGAGGGCATTCTCAATGTCACCACCTCTTTTCTTGATGTAAAGTCCTAAATTCATGCTTGAAATAAATTTTCTGAGACAAATATAATGAAGGTGTGTGTGGTCTGTTGGTGAGTGTATGTTTCCTCCAATTGCATTGTCCCCCTTATTGCCAAATGTTTCCTCTAATAAATACCATCCTCTATGCTGGAAATATCTAGACATGCAAGGAAAGAAACTTGAGCAAATAACACAAAAGAATTAGATGTTTTGGTCAGTAAATAACTTAGAAAGTGCTTACAGGATTTTTTCATGGTCTTTTAACTTTTGGAAGAAGAAAGTGAAAACACAAGAAAGGTGACACTTTACATGCATGAAGGAGGCAAAGGAGGGATTGATAGATTGCTTTGGGGCACTCTGTCATGTTCTGAAAGGTTTCGGTCATCCCAGGTAGAGACAGGGACAGAACTCAGGCAAGAATAACCCTGGCCATGAGAGAAGAGATTGATTTTGCTGGACAGTATTCCTCTACGTAGGTGAAAGGTGTCTTTGCCTAAAAGAAGATAATTTGGCTGGATTCTGTCCTGAGGCATTGCCATGATTTATTCAACTCTAGAACTATGGCCTTTAGTAACAACAAAAGAATACTCCTAATATAAAGGACAATTTAAGAAAAAAGAGGAGAGAAGAGAAAATGGAAATAAAAGTGAATATGAGATATTTGCTCTTACTATATATATATATAAAACCAAATATGTATATATATAAATATATATATATATATATATATATATATATATTTACTTAAAAGTAAAGTGTTCTAACAACTTTTCATCCTTCATTACCCAAATCCTTGACTCACTTTCCTTTTGCTGCTTTTCCTTCCTTCTGTCTTTCTCTTCCTTCTCTCTTATTCATTCCCCTTTCCCATCTGTCTTTTGATTTCCCATTTTTTGTTTACTAGGAATTATTGCTAAAGGCATAAGGATGCTGCAAAACCAGCCCAGGAACATCACTTCTTAGGAGAGCCAGTCAAGAGATTGGCCCTCATCCCAGGTTGTCTGGAGGCAGTTGAACAAGCTGAGAAACCCTAATCCATTCTCATTGCTCCAGTCTCAGTAGAGACTCAGTCTATTTGGAGGATTTTATAATTCAGGGACCTACTAGGGCATGTTTGTAAGGCCAAATAATTACTGCCTAGGATTGTTATTCTAAAAGTAAGACAGAATGGTATCTCACATAAATGTGTTTTTGAATCCAGCTTTCTGATCTACTCAGTGTCTGTGTGATCAGTTGGACAATTGTCCAGAACCCCAACCTTGTGACCAGTTGGACAATCTGTCCAGGCGGGGATAGATGCACACAAGTATTTCTGCCATTCAATTGTTCAGACTGTTTATGATACAAGGGTTTCCTGTGGGTCAGCTAGTAGGCAGCCTACTGTGGACTACTTAATTTTCTCCAGATGGTGCTTACAGAGTGAGGGAAACAGAAAGGCTGTGGTGATGACTGCAGGTGGTGAGCTGTGGGTAGCAGAATATTTCCCCTGATTAAAAAGGAAACTATGGTGTTGGGGATCCCCAACTTGTGAATGTCCTGGAAAATCACAAGGATACCCCATAAGAGAAACACTTGTCAGTCAAGGGGAATTTCAGATCAGTCCGTCTGGACCAAGAGAAGGCTACAACAGCACCATGTAAGTCATTGAAGTCAGAAGTTTCCCATCTCGTTACCATCTACCCTGTTCCAACATGGCCCAAGGAATGAAGATCCAGAGAAGGAGAGAGAAGGAACCTTGCAGAAATGGACACATTAGCTTCCTGGAAGGTCCCCTGGGCCTCAGGAGGGGAGAGGGAAACATTGAATAGGCTGAATATGAGATGGAGTTGACACTTGACTGACCTGACCTTGTGAAGCCCAGAGTGACAAAATGTATAGAATGGTTGCAAGGTGATGCAGAAAAAGAGGATGCAGTGGAGTGTAAGTGAAGACAGCACTGGAGGAGGATGGAGCCAGCTAGCATTTGTCTGCTATGGTCTCAACCTTTGTGTCCCCCAGGAATTTCATATGATGAAATCCTGATCCCCATGGTTATGGCATCCATATGTGGTGCCTTTGTGAGATGACGAAGTTATAAGGATGGAGTCTCCTCAATGAGATGAGTGCTTTTATGTATAAGAAATACACAGAGCTCCCAAGCCCTTCCCCCTTTTTGAGGATACAATAAGAAGAGTGTGACCAGAAAGGACCCTGCATGACCACGCTGTGGAAATCCATTTTTATTGTTTATATGTCTGTGATATTTTGTTATAGCAACCCAGAAGGTCTAAGACAACATCCTAACAATCTTCAGACAGTTCAGTATACCTCATGCTATTTGTAAAAAGGTGCGAAGCACTGATCTTGTCTGGTGTAACACTGTGACAGTGGGCTGACAGTTAGCAGCTGGTTTTCATAAAGACTCCTGAGGATTCAGTCTTCTTGGTAGCATGGCCAGAACCATGAACAATTGTCTAGTACTTTGATTCTCATAACTTAACCCAGAATAATCGGCTGTGATTCTTATGTAATCTCTTAATGGTCTTCTTTGTAATGCCAGCTTCTGCTATTTGTGACTAATTTTAATAGGAGCTTCATTCTCTCATTGTAAGGGTGGCTTTTCTTTTGATTTTCTATTAAATGAAAATAAGAAATGTTAGCAAATTACCCTCTTAGATTTTGGCATCTCTACAGAGTCTGTGTTTAGTTTTTTAAGAGGAGACCTATTTCACAGAGCATGCATGAAAAGCTGTAATTTCAAAGAAGCTTGCTAAGGCATATATCACTAGGACCATCTCAGAACTGGATGGGATGGATGCGGATTTAGCACTCGTCACTGATTCGGCATGCCAGGATCTTGGTGTACATGTCAAGTTTATGGGAATCCCTGCTCAGGCACTTGAACAGGATATAAAATGCAAAATGACGTATATCTTCATCGCTGGACACCAGGGATGGGAGTCCTTGCCAATATATGAGATCCTTGGCCAACTTCAACCTGATTGGAACAACAACCTGAATAATCAAAAGAAAGTGACTTATTATGTGTTTTCTTAATATTTGCTTATCTTTGTCCTTTTTAAATATCAAATTAAGATTTAGGGAACACATAGGAATATAAAACTCTCTAGGTATGGATTTTGGAGCCAGCCTATGAGAAAACATTCAGGAATCTTAAAAGTAGAACCATAACTCAGGTTCTTTTCACTTTCTCTTTTCTTCCTTCCCACTCTCATCCTTTGATTTGAGGAGAACAGTGAAAGAAGACAAGGGGAACTTCAATAGCAGGTGTCCTGGGATACTTTGAGGAAAATGATGAACTTGGAAATTCTGTTCTGTTTTTCACTTGCTGTTGAAAATATTTTAACCACCTGTGCCCAGGAAGAGGCAAGCTTTTGGTGGAATTGTGTGCAATGCAGCGAAGGCTGCACATGACAAAAATTGCAGTGAAATTCTGATTCCTTTATAGTTGAATCTATCACTATGAATGACTAGGTTCCTGCTTTATGTAGGAGCAGTCTAGCATATAGAAGTTATGAATCTTTTTCTTACAAAATGAGGTATTTCAAAACTCCTTATATATTACAGAGTCATCAACAAAGCAATAAAGCCCTCTGCAGGATGCTCACCTGGCTGAATCGCCTCTCTAAGACTGTTTGAAGTTTGTGTAATTTTTTTAAATTCTCTCTGGCACTTGATAGGATAGTATCTGAGAGATATTTCCCAAACCGCAGGTCATGGACTAGAGCATACAGAGGATCTCCCCAGAGGAACTGTAACATGAGTATCCATTTAGTAAGGTCTTCATTCTAAGTAAACAGAAGAAAAAATCTCATTAAAATAATCATAATTCAGTAGTTTTGGTAACATGTGATTTTTGCTCAGAGCAGCTGACCTAAAAGACTTTTGGTTATTCCTATGTGTATGGAGAGATTTTTGAAGGTAGTAAAGTTGCAAAATTATAAAATTAAGCTATTAGTTCACACTTCACTGAATTATTAAAAATCTGGGTTAATTTAGGAATTATTCTTTTGATGAGTTCTAATTTATAGCATGGATTTCTTTTTTCCTCTGAAATCCTACTACCCACTCACTGAGTTCTATTATGTTTGTATATTTGCATGAGGGAAATCTAAGTATTTTATGACAAGTCAGTATGTGCCTGCAGTACCTGACCCAGGAAAGAGGCATTCTACCTGTGCCCACATCATTGTCACCCAGCGGTGATCTTTCATTATCAATGGATCAGATGAGTCATTCATATTGATTTTTGATTGGTGGTTTGTTTTATGATATTAAAACAAAGAGACAATGAAGAACACAAGACATTCCTAAACAGGCTTTCTTTCCTCAGTTGATCCCAACACCAGCCCCCAGGCTGGTATCAGAAGAGTCTGTATTGTTGACATGTGTCCAGGCAGAAAATGGCACAGTGTTGTCTTTAGTAACAGCATCGGTGGGATTCACAATGGAGGGTTTCCCCCCAAGTTCACTACTAGTATTAGAATTGAGCATGAAAATCCTGGGGGCTGAAGATCTCTAGCTAATATGCTAGATTTCTTTATAGCCATGAACTGTTTTAGTGGAAAAGAACAGAGAACTGAGTAGGATTAAATATAGTAACACACATAAAGTGCTTAGTAAAATGTTTGGCCATGTAGTAACTCACAATAAACTTTAAATTCAAGCTTATTGAAAAATCCCTCCTCCTTCCCTACTTTGACCTTTCCCTTTACTTGATCATCCTCATTATTAATGAGCTTAACAGAGGAAAAGAATGCTGATATCATTAAGAAAGTAGTAGAGAGAAAAGATAGTATGTTAAGGAGGGATGCATGTGAAAATATTTTGAATAATATTAGACAAAGGAAAATGCAGGAAATCAGAAAGGAGAGATTATAGCGATGAAAATTTGAAGCTGCCATAAATGATTGAGGCTTGATATATAAACTGTGTTGTCCTCAAAACAGAGGTAATAGTTGCGGCCATGAGAAGCAAAGCAATGTTATATAGGCCATTGTGGCAGAGACTTACAAATTAAAAATAAAAGGTGACAGAGGAGTCATTGAGACTGATGAATGAGGAGGTGTTAGAGAAGTAGAGCAGACTCAGGAGAGCTTTGAAAGGCAGTCGCACTGGCTCGAGTGGTGCAGTATAGGACTCCCAAATAGGAGTCACTAGTAACAGGGAGTACTCAAAACTGGGGTGTGTTTCTTACATATTCATGAATTTTGCAGTCTTATATTTTACACATGGACGTTCCCATTCTTTTCCTGTTTTTGTACAGAAAAACAGCTGCAATCCTGTGTTTAATGCATTCCTTGAACTAATCTTGTCTGCATGGAAAATTTGTTGATCTGCTATTTCCTTTGCTACTACAGATCTTTAGTCATCCCTTGATTTTGCTCATGCACCATCAAGTGCACAATATAATTTCTCTTCAACTGCTTACAGGTTCCTCCACTGTTTTTTGCGTGTACAGTTACCATTACCTCTAATATTCTGAAGCCTGGTAAGCTACATACTGCCTCATTCGATCTGGTGAAAAACCCAGGTGAAAGACTCACATTCATCAGTTGGGCTTTTTCTGTTTCTTCAGGAGCATGGATGGGATTGGTGTGGCAGTCATTGGTGGCATTGATATACTCCAGTATACTCTGGGAATACTTTTCATCCTGAAAGTGATCAGGCAATTAGTTAGGGTTGTTGGGCATTCAATAGATGAACCCATTACAAGAACATTAACATGTTTGATAGACGTGTAATTTTTTAACTGGGGGGGGGGGGCATCACAAAATTTGAAAGTCATTCTTTTCCTACTTTTTCTATATATTGTCTCTATAAAAATGATTTTACATCTAACTTTTCTAAGCTCAAATTTTCCCTTCTCTATTTTATCACTTTTTAAAAATTTTTTAGTATTTGAAACATATATAGTACTTTTGTACAAATACTTGGTGCTTCCCAGATGACAGTAGTGGTAAAGAACATTCCTGCCAATACAGAAGATATAAGAAGTCTCAGGTTTGATCCCTAAGTGAGGAGCATCCCTTGAAAGAGGGTACAGCAACACACTCCTGGACTCTCGCCTGGCGAATCCTATGGACAGAGGAGCCTGTCGAGCTACAATCAGTAGGGTTGCAAAGAGTTGGACACAACTGATGTGACTCAGAATGCATGCATGCACCTATATTTAACCATTTAATCTCTTGTTTACAGTGGGTTAGAGCCAATATATTCCCTTATAAGGAGTAATACAGTAATGACTCTGACTTATCTTTGAACCAGCTCACCAAAAAGATCAGTGTGCATCCCAGATGCAGAATACAATACTGTTTATGGTGACAAAATGGTACATCAGGAAAACATGGCATAAAGTTATAGGAAATACTAAGCAATGGACCGAGAATAATAAGAGTAGGAAAATGTTAACTAACACTTTGATAGAGAAAAACTAATCTTTTGTGGAAGTTATGAACATTTGAAGACTTTACTTGGAAGAGTTTGGAAGAAATGGAAAGTCAAAAATGGAGGATGAAACAAAAACTAGTGAGTATAAAGAACTACGTGAATTTAATAGAAACCTTTAGCACCGCCTTTTATTAGCTGTCTGCTCTACTGTGTGCTCCTTGACTGACCTAAAAGAATTAACATACAACTTTCAAATACCTTCATCAGAAAGAGAATAATTGCTTCCAGTTGTAAACTCTGCTTCTATTGTAGCTCGAAACCTATTCACTGCAAATCTTAAAACAATAATTTGTAGCATTAAAGAAACTATCAGTATTCATTTTTGTGACCAGGATTCAGCTTTGTTTAACATGTTCCATCCACCCAGTTCACTGTAGAGCAGTTCTCATTTATTGGCTATTTACTCTGAGCCTGGAGAAGAAAGCCCAGAGAGATCCTGAAGGACAAGAAAATCAACATGCTTCATTTTCCACAATCCCACCTGAAACTGCTTTCTGCCGGGTAGTATTATGGACTGAATATGTGTTCTTCAAATTCATGTGTTATAGCCCGAACTGCCAAAGAACTGTGCTTTGAAAAGGGTTCTGATTTTTTGGCACGCCGTGGTCTATAGCCCACCAGAATCCCCTGTCCATGCTATTTCTCAGGCAAAAATACTGGAGAGGCTTGCCGTTCCCTTCTCCAGGGAATCATACAGACCCTGGGATAGAACCCAGGTCTCTCCCATTGAAGGCAGATTCTTTACCATTTGAGCCACCAGCAAAGCCCATTAAGGTTAAATGAACTCTCAGGGTGGAAAACTCATCCCATAGATTAGGTGTCTCCATGAAGCAAAACACCAGACAATTTTCCCTTCTGTCTCTATGTCTGTGTGTCCTTTCCTCTGTCTGTCTTCCCCACTCCCCACCCTGTGTGAGGACACATGGAGAAACCATCCTGGACAGAAAGTGTTCTTACCAGAACCTCACCTTGCTGGTGCCCTGATCTGGGATTTCTAGCCCCCAGAAATGTGAAGAAATAAATTTCTGGTGTTTATTCCACTGAGTCTATTGTATTCTTTTATGGCATTCCTAGCTGACAAATACAAAATCATTTATTTTGGAAATTTAAAGAAGAAAATGAATGAAAGGAAATTGACACAGTTGTTGCACTTCTTAGGAAACTTTGAGATTTCACAACCTGGTCCTTTCTTCGATTTCCACATCTTATGAGCTGACTGCGTCTTTAACCTAGAGAGTGTGTTATTTGAATTTAGACTGATGCAGCCCTCTTGTTGAAAGGACAGTATGACCCAGTCACTTACACCAAGGTCCTTCTGGGAGCCTGGAGGTCAACAGTCCATGGGGTCACAAGAGTCAGACATGACTTAGCAACTAAACCACCACCACAGTACTTACAAACTCATTGAACATTATTGTGGAAAGGTTATGAATGTCGTGGGACAGCCTGGAGACACGGCTAAACGTTTTTCTAAGGAAATTCAGGGGGATGCCAAACACATCAGGACCGCAGGACGTGCATACGTTTCCTTGGCACAGGAGCAGATTTGACAGGACCAGCAGCAGGAGCAGACAGGACCCTGCTAAAATAAAACATGAGCCATTCTGAGATGATCTAGTCACCTGAGGTTATTAAATCCATCCTGTAGAGGGAAGCCCTCTCTTTCCCTGTTGCTCCAATCAGGAATTGGGTCTCTAGTAGCTGGGGTGGGGAAGAAGGAGTGCCTTCTGTGTAAATTTAGATGAATGATGATACTTGCACAGATAGATATTTGGAGAAGTAGGATACTCCCTGCATTTTTTATTGCTCCCAGAGGTACTTCTGTGCTCTGCAAACATTTGGAACTTAATTCTGAGCCAGAGTATTTAGGCCATTCTTTTAAGACACTTTAATGTTGGGACTCTGCAGACTCTCAGCAGCAAGGCCCTATAGGAGTGTGTTATTTTTTCACTCTACAATGACCAGTGCTTGAATTTTAGACACGGAAATGACAAGAAGTGCACAGTTGATCTGTGTGGTTTACCATCACGCTGGGGTAAGAGTAAACACATGACTGACTGATCACTACTATTGAGTACAGAGAGAATACTAAGGGAAAAACGATACAGTACCTTGGATCTGCTAACTCATCTTCCTAACTCCACGCATGTCTTTGATACTTTCCCAAAAGCTTTAAAACGTCTTAAAATTTGTGTTTCACAGTAGCCCTGTGATATAGCCTTCATCTTCACTGTGATCATCAAGTTATATTAATGAAGATGCAATGACTTGGAGAGGGCAAGTAATTTTCCCCAGGACCCATTATTAGCAGATGGAGGTGACTGGGCACCAATGCAGTCATCTGTTCTCTTCCTGATGTCACATCACACATGCCTGTGGGCTCTCGGTCTGCATGTGTGTAACCAGGACCACATCAGGAGCTGTGATGACTCTGCTTAAAGCAAAAAATATCTTGTCTTTTCTGCCAAACAAAAGTGACCCTAGAACATTGGTTTCATCCACTGGTTATGCTCTGTCTATAAAATACTCACCATTAAAGTCTTTGACAATTATCAGTATTGGGGCTTGGTTCTCCTGGCTAGACTTTCTTCTAGGCAAGCTGACATCTCTTCTACTTTTATTCATCCTTAGTCTTCTCATTACGTTTGTTTCTTTGAGACAATGGCAGGTAAATCTCCAGTTGGTCATCTAAGAATCTTACCTGCTCAGCTCCGAGGCCCCCATCACTGGCTCTGAGGACGCGGCCTGGCCTTTCCTGACTGTGACGTTTCAAGGAGAAAATTCATCTGTCTGATCGGGAGCACATCCTGACAACCCATGGGGCTGAGTTTTCAAACCATCTCTAAACATCACCTCTTTGATAGGAGAACTAGACCTTCAGGCTTCCATGATGTATTGTAATATTTCAGAAATTATTCCTTTCCCTGCCTTTGGCCAACAGAAGCATAAAATCATAGACTCTTGCAAGCGTGATTTTAATATTACTTTTCCTGTCCGTCCTTTGTAAGTAAGCAAAATTTAAGACTGAAGTGAGCAAGAATTGAGTTTCGGCATGAGAACTGATAACATAGGGCTTTTATCCTACTGAATGAGATTCAACATGATTCTTTCTACAACTTACCAGAAGAGTGGTAATTAATGAAGAATAAGATATCAGCATTTACTGGGTTTTCTCTGCTCTTAGTTTAAAGGGGCATGGTATCTAAGAATAAAATGGTTATTTACAATTAAGTGATGAAAATCAAAGAAGTGATTCTTAAAAGGAAGACATATAAGTTGGATAAATTTGGGACTATCTCTTTCATCAACTAAAGACCTTATTGTGACAAGCAAGGAGAATATAGCTTGTATAACATAGACGTATTTGTGTGCATATATTTCTGTGCATGTATACATGTGTTATGAATCAATATATGCTTAATTCCTACGTGGGACTTTGGGCCTTATAAAATTCAATTTTATAAATGGCAGTAAATATAGCAGAATATTCTAATTCCTAGTGTAATTGATATTTTGTTGGCAAATGACTAACTATATGATTTTTTATTCTGTTAAAATGTTACTTGTGTGTTTGCTTTGGTAGCACATATGTTAGAAAATTGGAGTAATACTGACAAGATTAGCATGGCCCTTGCCCAAGGATGACACACAAATGTGTGAAGCCTTCCATATTTTTCTAACAACTTCGAGGGTTGCGATGGGAAGGAAAATGGGAAGGAGGTTCAAGATCGAGGGGTATAGACATCCCTATGGCTGATTCATGTTGATGTTTGGCTGAAAGCAGTACAGTATTGTAAAGCAATTACCCTTCAATTAAACATCAATAAATTTAATGATTAAAACTGTTACTGGGGATCATATAACAGGTTCAGATGTCCATTCTGTGACTAAAGAGGATCTGACTGCAAACTGATGGTGTCAATTATCATTGGTTAGTGATGCATTAACTTTATACTTGAATGAGAAAAGTAAACTAACAAACACTACTGTCTGATTCAGTGTCATAGCAAGCTATAAGCCTTGTCTGTGTTCGCCTTTAGGTGGTATAGTGCCCAAACTTTGAAACTGTGGCTGTTCCCAGAAGCGAACAGTCACGATTCCTGCCCAGGATTTCTGTTTCTGATGCTGGAGGCTTCTGTTTGCTGATCCACTAGATCCGAAACTTTCTCTCCTGAGCATTCTCTGGTTCTGTCATGTGCACAAGTCTTTGTATTTTGGTTTCTAATTTGATTCTCTTATTCTTTTGGTCAGACTACCAAGTCCCTTTATGATTTACTTTTCAGACCCTTTTGGGCTTTCATTTTTCTGATGCTCATTAGTGTATTTGCTTCCACGTCTACCTCTCTGAGTAGTTCTCAGTATCTACATATACTCTACCCTATTTGCTTACTGTCTGGATTTTGGGGTTCAGCATCAGCATATTTTTATTAACTTTACTTTCCTTATGGTGAAGTTTCTAGTATACAGCTTAAGCTGGTTGGCTCCCATCTGGCTTGTTCGTGTTGTCTCCAAAAAATTATAGAACTCTGATTTCTTTCTAGGCAATACTGCCCCTTCATTTGATACCATTACTAATTTTCTGTGATTTCACTTCCTGCCTCATGAGCTTTGTCTTTCTCGATGTACTGTAACTTGAGTGCTATGTATCTGTTTGTTGGTATTACTATTTTATTTTATTTTGATAATTTCAATTGGAGGCCAACTACTTTACAATATTGTATTGGTTTTGCCATACATTGACAGGAATCCGCCATGGGTGTACATGTGTTCCCCATTCTGAACCCCCTTCCTACCTCCTCCCTATCCCATCCTTCTGGGTCATCCCAGTGCACCATCCCGAGCACCCTGGATCATGCATATAACCCGGAATGGTGATTCATGTCACATGTGATAATATACATATTTCAATGCCTTTCTCCCAAGTCATCCCACCCTCGTCTCTCCCACAGAGTCCAAAACGCTTCTATACATCTGTGTGTCTTTTGCTGTCTCACATGCAGGGTTATCATTACCATCTTTCTAAAGTCCATATATATATATATATATATATATATATATATATATATATATATGTTAGTATACTGTATTGATGTTTTTCTTTCTGGTTTACTTTCTGGTTTCTTTCTTTCTGGTTTACTAAGTTCCAGTTCCATCCACCTTATTAGAACTAATTCAAATCTATTTTTTTAATGGCTGAGTAATATTCCATTGTGTATATGACCACAGTTTTCTCATCTATCATCTGCTGATGGGCATCTAGGTTGCTTCTATGTCCTGCCCTTTATAAACAGTGCAGCAATGAACATTGGGGTACACGTGTCTCTTTCAATTCTGGTGTCCTCGGTGTGTATGCCCAGTAGTGGGATTGCTTGGTAATCTGGCAGTTCTCTTTCCAGTGTTTTAAGGAATCTCCACTCTGTTCTCCATAGTGGCTGTATTACTGTTCTAAATAAATATCAAGCTAGTATACCAGAGAATTAAAGGGAATAAAATTACAATAGTATTAGTAATAATACAGACCCTCAAATTATAGTCCAGTAATGCTCCCAGTTTTAAATGACTTTCCACCTATGTATTATTGAGGTCCCCTACTCACTCCTTACTAGGTGTTTGAATTTTGAAATAGAATGTAGAAAACAATGGAGTCGAAAATTCTGAAAATCACCTTGGATTTTAGATGCCTCAAGATTAAACATGTAATGATTAGGTTTTTATAGTTAGTAGGGCTATTCTGAGCACACACAGCTCAGTGTAGGGTGATTTCTGCTGAGTGAAGGATGTATACTGTGAACTGCAATCACCAAACAGGTGACTGAAATAAAGAAAGCACTGCCAGGAAGACACAGGCTTCTGTTTTGGAAGGAAAAACTTACAGTGTCTGTAATCTACAGTCTGATCTTCAGATTCTTCAATGCATTTACTCTTACACTGCTCATTTAAATATTTGAGTTGTTTGATTTTTTTCCTACTGAGTTGCATGAGTCTTTTATATAAACTTGATATGAAGCCCTTACCATATATGCGATTTGCAAATATATTTTTTCTCTCTCCATAGGTTGCTGTGTTGGTGGCTTATTTTACTATGCAGAGGGTTTTGAGTTTGATATGGTCTCATCAGTTTATTTTTGAAGCTCTTGCCTTTGCTTTTGATGACTGACTTATTTGAGCTGCTTGTATTTTGGAAAGTGATCCTATATCAGTTGTTTTATTTGCTATTATATTCTCCCACTCTTATCAAAAGTCACAGATTGGATGAATGGATAGAAAACCAAAACCCATATATATGTGGTCTAAAAGAGACCCACTTCAGTCCTAGAGACACATAGAGGCTGAAAGTGAGGGGATGAAAAAAGATATTCTATGGAAATGGAAATCAGAAGAAAGCTGGATTAACAATTCCCGTATAAGAAAAAATAGACCTTAAAATAAAAACTATTATAAGAGATAAAGAAGGACACTACCAAATGATCAAGGGTCAGTCCAAGAAAAAGACAAAACAATTTTAAATGTTTATGTAGCCAACATAGGAGCACCTCAATACATGAGGAAAACACTAACTGACACAAAAGGGGAAATTGACAGTAACACAATAATAGTAGGCCATGTCAACACCGCACCTATACCAATGGGCAGATCAACAAAACAGAAAATTAATAAGGAAACATAAGCCTACAAGGGAATATTTGAGCAAACAGACCTAATGGATATCTTCACCACATTCCATCACATGTAGAAAACACTTCCTTCTCAAGTGCACATGGAACATTTTCCTCATCTTGGGTCACAAATCAAACCTCAGTAAACTTAAGGAAATTGAAATTACATCAAGCATTTTCTGTGATCACAGCACTCTGAGACTAGATATAGATTATAGGGGAAAAAACACCTTTAAAGAACAGAAACAGATGGAGATTCAGCAACACATTTCTAAATAATAAACAGGTTACTAAAGAAATAAGGGAAGTCAAAATATTCCTAGAAACAAAGAACAATGAAAACATGATGATCTAAAACCTATAGGATGCAACAAAAGCAGTTCTAAGAGGGAAGGTTATAGTAATACAAATCCTACCTCAAGAAACACATTGAATAGACAACCTAACTTTACATATCTTCAGCTCTTTTTAAATTTCTCTTATCAATGTCTTAAAGGTTTTGTATAAAATCTTTCATCCTCTTGCTTAAGTCTATTTCTGTGTTTTATCTTTTTGTGATGCAATAGTAAATGGGCTTTTTTACTTTATTCAACTGCTGGTTCATTGTTGATATATAGTTAGGAAACAGAGTTTTGTATATTGGAATATAGTAAACATAATGTATGCTACATCTTTAAAGAATAGATATTTTCCCACAAATAAGACATATAGATGGTCAAGAAGTATATGACCAGATGCACAGTATCACTAATAATCAAAGGAAATGCAGATCAAAACACAAGAGATATCACCTCATACCTGTTTGAATGGCAGGTACCAAAAATGCAAGAAATGACAAACTTTGTTGAGGATATGGAGAAAAAGGAGTGCTTATGCACGGTTGGTAGGGATGCATACTGGTGCAACTCCCATGGACAAATACTGTGGAGATTCCCCAAGAAATTTTAAAGAGAACTGTTATGTGATCCATTATCCAACTTCTGGATATATAGTCAAAGGAAATGAAATCATTGTCTCAAACAGAGATCTGTATTCCCATGTTCATTGCAGCATCATTCACAGTAGCCTTGGTATAGGAACAACCTGAGTATCTTTCAACAGGTGAATGGATTAAGACAATGTAATTTGACATATAAGGGAAATATTATTTAGCCATTAGAAAAAGAAAGAAATCCTTCCACTTACGGCAACATGGATGAAACTGGAGGACATTACACTAGGTAAATTAAGTCAGACAAAGAAAAATAAAATCTGATCTCAACTATAAGGAATCTCAAAGAAAAAATATCTCTGAGAGAGTGGACATCATCAAGTGGCATATCTACTCAACAAACATGAGTTTGAGTAAGCTCTGGGTATTGGGGATGGACAGGGAAGCCTGGAGTGCCACAGTCCATGGGGTCGCAAATAATCAGACACGACTGAAAAACTGACTCAACTGAAGAGAGTAGAACTAACCTGTGTTCTCCTCAAAAAGCAAAAGTTAAACGTGTGTGGTGATGGCAATGATCTTAATATAAAGGGAAACTTGTTTCTAATACATGCACAAATGGGGGTGGACAAGATGACGGAGGGGTAGATGGAAGTGGAGTACACCTCTCTCTACCGAT
The DNA here is from genome assembly GCF_963930625.1 of Muntiacus reevesi. Lineage (NCBI taxonomy): Eukaryota > Metazoa > Chordata > Mammalia > Artiodactyla > Cervidae > Muntiacus > Muntiacus reevesi. The sequence goes on from NC_089268.1 coordinate 35,632,423, forward strand.
GCATCAAGAAAGTCTAAAGACACAGCAGTTCTCACAGAAGACCAGGTGAATACTGGCAGGATGCCCTGAATGCTGAGAAGGAATATCCGGATCCACACAGAACTCAGTAGGACAAAGGAAAGAAGGGATGAGGAAGAAGGGGAAAGAAGGAGGAGAGCACGTGAGAGCAGCCTGCAACTGGAGGTGAGGGAGCTGATGCGCAGGGGAGAGATCCCCGCGTCCATGGCCGACCACTGGAATGGGGGAGTCATTTGAAGCTGCTGGGGAGTGAACGAACTAAACTATAACCATCTGAATGGAGTAAGAAACACATAGACAAGCCATGCTGCTGCTTTTCATACCTCGGACAGGGTTGTAAATCCACTGGTGTCCACGGAAGCTGGGAGCTGGAGCCATGGGGATTGCAGAATGAACCCGGGTTGAGGACTCCTATTGACCGTGGGGAGTCAGCCGGATGGGATGGGATGGAGGAAATCTGCTGCATCGATGCTTCTTAAGGAAAGCCATGAGGCCATAAATGTAGGGTTCAACTGCCTGTGGAGTAGAGATATCTCTTTCTGCATGGTGGTACCTGTAGGTTGAGCAATAGAGAAAGACTTCGGTGAGGGTGGTCTTTGAGTGCCTGATGCACTAAGCAATGGAGAATTTTGAATGTCTATATACCCTACCCTACGCTATTCTCTGTCTAAATTGTGGGTTTTAGCATCGTAATATTTTTATGAACTTCAATTTCTTCTGGTAGAGTTTCTGGTTTACAAATTAAGCTAATTCCTCACATCTATCTCATTCTTGGTGTTTCAAGAAACTTTGAGAACCTTCCTTCCTCTTAAGGCAATACTGCCCTTTACTTTACTAACATTGCTGACTTTCCACACTTTCTCTTCTTGCCTACTATATTCTATGTCTTTCTCTATTCACTATAACTTTAATAGTATGTGTCCAAATATTGATATTATTATTTATAATAAATTATTAACCCGATGCAGTAGAGTATCAAAGGACTCCAGTTTCAACACTAGCAATAAATTACCCCCAAATTATAATCCATTAATGCTCCCATTTGAAACTGATTTTCTATTGATATATTAGTGAGGTCTCTTCATTTGTTTCCCTACTATGTGTCTCAATTTTAAAATGAAATATAGAAACCAATGGAGTGGTAAACTCTGGAAATTACCTTCATTTTGATATGCCTCATTAGTAAATATGGAAATATTTCTTTGTTTTGTTTTGTTTTTTTCCCTGTGAGGCTGTTCTTAGTACATATTATAGCTCACTTTAGGGAGATTTCTATTGACAGAAGAATGTACACTGTGAACTGTAATTGTCAAACAAGTGAGTAGAGATGAAGAAAGTAATGTTAGGAAGGCACAGGCTTTTGTTGTTCTAGAAGGAAAACTTCCTGTGTCTCTCATCTATAGTCTAATCGTCAGGTTTATTGAAACTCTTACTTTCCTTACACTCCATTAAAAATCTGGATTATTAGGGGTTTTTTGCCCTTGAGTTGTATGTCTCATGTATTTTTGGATATTAAGTCCTTATGAAATATATGATTTGGAAATATCTTCTTTCAATGTGTAAATTGCCATTTGATTTTGTTGATGTTCCTTTCGTTTGAGTTTGATGTGTTCCCACTGGTTTGTTTTTGCAGTTGTTGTCATTTTCTCAGTGTGAAACCCAAAAACTAATTGCAAAGGCCGATGGCAAGAAGATTACCTCAACGTTTTCTTCTAGGGGTTTAATCGCTTAAAGTCTTATGTTCAAATTTTTAATCACTTTTTAGTTGATTTCTGTGTATGCGGAAAGACAAGTGTACAGTTTCATTTTTTCATAGGACTATTCATTTTTCCTAGTGCCATTTTTGAAAAGTTTTTCCTTTCCCCACTAGATATTCTTGGCTCCTTTTTCATAAGCTAACTGACAATATATGGGTGTGTGTTTCTTTCTGGCTTTGTTGTTCTGCTCTGGTGATCTATATGTCTGTTTTCGTGCCAGTCAATAAATATGAAACATGTTTCATTTGTGTCTTTTAAACATTTCTTTCATGAGTGTCTTGAATATTTTCATACATAGATCTTTCAACATCTTGCTTAAATTTATTGCTAAGTATTTTATTTTGATCAATTATAAATGGAATTATTTGTATTTCTGTAATGTCTTTAGGTATATGGATAGGTACCTGAGTTTTATATTTTCAAATACAATATACAAAAAGCATGCTATTTTTTACAGAATAGACATTTTTCCCCCAAAATAAAACATACAGAATGCCCAAGAAGTATATGGCAAAATGCTCAACATCACTATCAGGGAAGTGTATACCAAAAGTACAACACATACCACCTCACTCCTGTTTAAATGGCTTTAACCAAAAAGTAAGAAATAAGTGTGATTGAGGATGTGTAGAAAATGGAGGTCTTAATGGATTATTGGTAGGAACTCCCATGGAATAACTTCAGGAAGTTTCTCACGAAATTTCAAACTTCTGGATATATATTCATTTCTGAATAATATTAAAAGGAAATGAAATAATTATCTCAAAGAGAAATGTGTACTCCCATATTCACTGCATCAATACTGACAGTAGCTTGCTGCTGCTGCTGCTGCTGCTGCTAAGTCGCTTCAGTCGTGTCCGACTCTCTGCAACCCCATAGACGGCAGCCCACCAGGCTCCCCCGTCCCTGGGATTCTCCAGGCAAGAACACTACAGTAGGTTGCCATTTCCTTTGCTGATGCATGAAAGAGAAAAGTGAAAGTGATGTCCTCTAACTTTTAGAGACCCCAAGGACTGTAGCCTACTAGGCTTCTCCGACAATGGGATTTTCCAGGCAAGAGTATTGGAGTGGGTTGCCATTTCCTTCTCCATCACAATAGCCTAGAAACAACCAATTATAGGAACAATCTAAGTATCTGTCAGCAGGTGAAGAGATTAAAACAATGCTATGTGATATATATATATGAATTTTATTTAGCCATTAAAAAGAAACAAAGTTTTCCTTTAGTGGCAGCATGGAGGGCCTAATGCCAAGTGAAATAAGTTAGAGAACGACAGATACTGTATGATCTCAATA